>NC_091980.1:211201916-211511986 GCF_044704955.1 Pristiophorus japonicus
TGACCGTATTAAATATTCAAAATGTAAGACATCGCTGTGGAAGTGAAAAAAATTGTTTCATAAGCAAGCAAAGTGTTTCAGTTTAATGATTAATTTATTGTTATGTTACCAACCTATTTTGTTTCACCATCTGTTTTTTTTTGTATAAAGACTGCTTTGAAAATTCGGCAGAAATTTCACACATCAAAGATGAAACAGCACCCAGAGAATATTTACATTAATGACTTACAACAGAACACAACGCAGAAAGACATTTCAATAAAAAGAATGAATGAAAGTGACTTAATGTTCATTTGTCGCAAGTTGTTCACAATGATAGTCCCAGCTTTGTGAAAAATGCTAAATAATAGCTCCATTAACTGTCAAATACCTGGATGATGTCCTGGGGGAACTATTTCCGGGAATACAGTCCATTTTACACACCTTTGTCAGACGAGCTATTCTGCTGAATTATTTGGTTCGTTTGTAGGTGCCATATTCAGTAGACTTACTGCACTTGATCTTTCTTTCTCATGTGGCTTCTTACACAGAAGCTTCTTCTGAAGAGAAAAAGCTTAGTATGAAATTGGGAGTGACAAGTGCTGTAGCCTGCGGTGCTCAAACCAAGCTGCACTGAATAAATTGCCAACTTTCAGTATTTTTTTCCTTTTTCTAAATTTGAATAAAGTTTGTTTTTGTCATGTCTATATCAATTTTGTTTTTTAACAAAAAAACAGTCTCGCCCCTTATTTTACCCTCCCTTTTCAGACCGATTGTGTCATTAATTCCCAGCTGACAGTGTGGACAGACAGCCTCCACTTCGGCTGTAAAATAAAATACTGCAGAGGCTGGAAATCTAAATCAAAATCAAATAATACTGGAATCACTCAGCAGGCCAGGCAGCATCTGTGGAGAAAGGAGAAAAAAAGTTAACATCTCAGATATAACCTTTCATCAGCGTTCTGCCAAAGTGTTTTACCTGAAAGGTTACCTTTTTTCCCCTTGTCCCACAGATGCTGCCTGACCTGCTGTGTGTTTCCAGCAATTTCTGTTCGTGTTCCACTTAGATAGCTTATTCTTGCTTAATTGTTCACTAGATGCTGCGCAGCATCCCTGATTGACTTCCCTACAATTCTTCATTCTTTCATGAATGTGGAGCATCTCACAATGAGAAGGCAGTCCAGGTACACTAATACATAACTGAGGAAGGGGAGTGTACGACCAAGATAATAAAAAATCTCAAAAAATAAACTCAAACAACCATTTACTGTCCTAGATGTTATTAGAGAAGTTCTTGATGATAAATCTTGTTTATAATGTGGTAAAATACTTGGTTAAAAAAACATTGTGAAATATCAACAGCAGGTCAGTGTATTACTTAGCAACATACTCATCCCAACAGCAGGGTATTTTGTATTAGTAATCAGCTGAGGGTTAGCACAAGCTCATGATAGGATAGAAATATAGAAAGTAGGTGCAGGAGTAGGCCATTCGGCCCTTGGAGCCTGCACCACCATTCAATATGATCATGGCTGATCATGCAACTTCAGTACCCCATTCCTGCTTTCTCGCCATGCCCCTTGATCCCTTTAGCCGTAAGGGCCATATCTAACTCCCTTTTGAATATATCTAACGAGCTGGCCTCAACAACTTTCTGTGGTACAGAATTCCACAGGTTCACAATTCTCTGATGTTATGTAATAACACATTTATAAAAACAACTAGCTTTTTCTTATTGAGAACCAAGATGAATGGCCAAGGCTCATTGTGCAGGACACCACCAAGGTTGAACAGAGTAGAAGAGAAGACCATGTAAAGCAGGAAGTAGTAATTGGATCGACATCAAGCTTGGGCATCAAAAGCCAGAAGGATGTAGGACGAAGGAAAGATTAAGGGAGGAATTCCTGGAGAAGAATAAGTTCAAGTAGGGAACAGTGAGATGATTCTTGATTTCAACACTGTGGGGATGTAAAGATGAGCATCTGGGGCAGCATGTTTGAGCTTAGAAGGAAATTCAGAATCATTTTTCTCACAATGAAAATAATGACTAATAGTAACAGCAATAAAATATAGAAAGACAACAAACATTATATGATATAGAGAGAGAGCACGGAGATTACAGGTGAGAAAGGGTTCACCTCCTTGACAACAACCTTTATCTCGTATCCAGTCCAAGAATATTGGAAGAGCCTCTCTACTAATCAGATCTGTATTCAAGCCTTGGACAGACTTGGACATTAGAGAGAGTTAAGTGTTCTTGAAGGGAAAATGAATGCTTGACCTGGAAAAGGAAACTTATTTCCAGATGTGAGTCTTTCATTTGAAATCAAAAGAGATGGAGGCCAAGAATATTGATTGATGGAGAACATCTAAAGGTAGAGTCATCAAGGATGAGGTAGTAGCTGTTGATTAGACTTGCTGTAGACATGAAGAAACTGTGTTTTTGAACAGTTGATGGAAGGAAAATGTTATTGCCCTTACTGAACGGCATGGAGAAGATCAAGATGGAAAAATTCAGCCATTGCGCTGCAAAGGTACAGAAGTTTGTGATTTGAAGGGAACCAATGAAAATTGAGTGAATAGGGTTGGTTAATGAGGACAGTATCATTGAAAATAATTCACAGATGTGTGTGAAATAATTCTTGCCTCCAGTGCTCCGATATATCATTGAAAGAAAGACTGGCCTTTATATAACGCCTTTCATGACCACCTGACATCCCGAAGTGTGTTACAGCCAATGAAGTACTTTCTGTTGTAATGTGGGAAACATTGGTGGGGATTGTGAGAATGACAGCAGTGTATGTATAATAATGAATATTAATATGTTAAGAAATGTCTATCTGTAGTAGTGAATCATTGAAATTCATTCTTGCATGAAGCATGAGAAAGCGATCCTCCTATGTCACTGTTTCTATTTGCTTTCTGTAGCTGGAAATAGGATTTAGAATTTATTACTATTTGCCCAGACTTTCATCATTGATTAATTTAAAATTCTATTTAAAAGATGTTTGCAAAGTGGAATTTTCTACCAGGTAAATTGTGCCACTAAAAATGGAACCTTTTATATAGTTGGCACTTTTACAGGAAGCCTAGTTAAGCGGAGCGATGCTTGCTGAATTTGCTGAAAATCCCATCTAGACTCATCTTTTGTTTCTTAACTTGTTCCATTACCATCTCATTTTTGCCCATCATCCCTTTTGTCTCTTAATCACTTCTGCCTTCCACCCTATCACAGACCTTCCCTATTGTTCTTTCCTCCCCTCCCCCTTTCAATGCCCCGCACTTCCTTAAGAATCTGTTACATCGCAAACTTTTCCAGTTCTGCGAAGGGTCACAGACCTGAATTGTTAATCTGTTTCTCTCCACAGATGCTGAGATTTCCAGCATTTTCTGCTTTTATTTCAGATTCCAGCATCCGTAGTATTTTGCTTTTGTGAAAAGCTAGTTGTGCTCCATCTAGTGGTCCAGTACTGCTGAAGGGCTTCCACATCTAATTTTATCAAAATGTAAACCAAGTGTATGATTCAAAGCAAAACTAATTTGGTCATGATTCCAATGACACGTGAGAGAACCTTTTATCGAGTCAGCGTGGAGAATAATCTTTAAACATTTACAGTGCATTAAATATTCAAGAATACATGTATCTTGTCTCCTGTATGTTATCGAAATAATGCAAGATTTTTGTATCTCACCTGAAATAGTGTTCATTTTAATCTTTAAAATAAAATGGACCATTTGGTTTCTGTAGTTGGAAAATTGTGGGCAGCGTGCACCTGAATTTCGTGTTGCCAGCTGACAAGGCTTGTAAGATTTTACATATACTAGTTGATCTCCCGTAGCATATGGGAAGTGAAGACCAGTGCAGGATTCAGATCAAGCAAGAGGGCAGGGACCAACATGGGCAAGTGGGAGGGGAGAGGGAGAAGGGAAGGGGAGAGGGAGAAGGGAAGGGTGAGAAGACGGAAGTAGACGAGGGGACCGTATGGAAAGAAAGCGAGAGTGAAATAAAGGAGTGGAGAAAGGTAGAGATAGGAAGGGGAAAAGGGAGACGGTGCAGAGGAGGAATGGTTCGAGGAGAGCAGGGAACAGTTATTGAGGGATAGGGATAGGGGTAGCAAAGTCAGAGAAATGATCTGTTCTTCTCAGTGGGAGGGATGTGGGGATTTGCACCTTTGCAATTCCCCAGACCATGAAAATCTTCTGAGTTGGAGGGATGATAGACTCTTCTTCATGGCAACAGAAATCTTCTTGTTGGGAGGGTGTGGAATTCAGTGAGCTATATCTTCAGGGCACAGGGACTTTGCTACAATAACTTGCATTTATATCGCACCTCTAATGTAGTAAAACATCTCCAGGCACTTCACAGGAGCAATTATCAAACAAAATTTGACACAGAGCCACATAAAGAGATATTGTGATAGATGATGAGGTCTGTTTTAAGGAGCATCTTAAAGGAAGAGAGAGAGGCGGAGAGGTTTAGGGAGGGAATTCTAGAGCTTACACCATGCTCCAAGTTCTGAAAATCTTTTCGGGGCGTAGGGAGTTTCAGTGAGTGATCTTTCCCCTTCTGCCTCACTGGGCCAGTATTTCTCCTTAGTGGAAGTACTAATGTAGGAGGGGCCTGGAACTTGACTTACTGGAGAGATGGGAGTGCAGGGTAGGGTCTGTCTACATCTTGCATTACTTTGGAGCTACTTTTCAAAGTGGGCGATTCTTCAGCAGTCAGCATTGGGGGTTTGTAAAGCACTGCACCATTGGGAGAGGAGGATCATTGGTGTACCTGCTGTGAATGGAAATTCAGGAGTAGGCCAGAAGATAGAAAAGATGCTGAGCTGGTAGCAGCGGCCTCGTTTTCAGCTATTTTCAGAATCGTTTGTATCAGGGAAAAATTAACATTTTTAGCAGTGTTCAACCCATCACAGTGCCACATGCAAGTATAACTGATACAGCAGGTCAAAGTTAGAAATGAAAATGGATAGAAAAAGATCAACTGGTGCCTTGGCTTTGTCCCAAATGGTGTAAGCAACACACATCATTAGCCCCCCCTGCCCCCCCATCTCACACCCCTCAATCGCCTGGGAGGCACACAAAAGCAATAAACAAAAATTAAGGCTAATTTAGGACAAATCTGTGGTAATTTCCGCTCCAACTCCCAAAGGCAATCAAGCAAGCTCCAGTGACGAATATTATGCAAATGGGTTTTCCTGTTGAGAAAACCTGACCTAGAAGTTTTACATTTTCTTTTCTGATAGATTGATGTGATTCACTCTCCTGTAGAGTTACACACGAGGAGTCATAGCCAAGTATACTATAGAGCTCAAACAGGGTCAAAGGTTCGGGAAGATAACTGAACCCAGAGGGCAGGGTAAATCGGATTGGGAGGGTGAGGGGAATGCAGGAGGTGTATGGGGACAGGGAGGGAGAGGGTGTGGAGGATATTTGGATGATATGTGGTGGGAGAGGTATAGTTTCCCTGGGGCCAGCTTGATGTTCTGTGTAAGAGGGAGGGAAGTGGACCAGAGATAATTTCCCAGCTTAGTGGGTTATTGACCTGAAACGTTAACTCTGTTTCTTTCTTCACAGATGTTGCCTGACTCCCTCAGGGTTGATTTTGCTTCCCATTGTGGAGAGGTTAGATTAATTGTGGGACAGCAGCAAGTGCCCTTCATAGTGTGTGTGTGTGTGGGGGGGTGGGGGGAGTAATGTAGGCCTGGATCAATTCCTTGAGAAATTTTAACTTGTGTACTCTGATAGTATATAATAAAGTTACTACTAACTGGTGTGAAATAACGACAACAATTTTTCTGTAGTATGGTCGGTAGTTATTCTGGTGCCTGCCTACCTCTAGATGCCTTTTCCTAGCTGCTCTGCTGCCCTAACCATTTGCCTCAACAGCCTCCTTTAGCAGTGAGAGTGGGGAGGAGACAAGGGCTAAAATTTTGCCCATTGTGGGGTGTGTCATGTATGTAAACATCATGCAACGGTAATCTTCATGTAACTGTAACCTTCATGCAACTCCTGTACACTGTACTTATACCCTAGAAATGCACACCCTGACCACAGGGGGTGAACTTGTGGGAGACACTCCTCACCTGGGTTTCCAGGTCTAAAAGGGGAGGTCCCACCCAGGGTCAGACTCCTTGGTCCTGAGAATAAAGGTTAAGGTCACGTAGTGACTGTGTCTGCAGTACATGCCTCATGTGAGTTTGTAGTACGGTGCAGGGACACCACATTTGGCGACGAGAAACAGGAATCACCAAACCACGAGGATGGCCACCAGTAGCACAGAGGAACGTTACTGTGTGGGTGAGGACTGGGATGACTTCGTGGAAAGACTCCAGCAGAGCTTTGTGAGGAAGGACTGGCTGGGAGCGACAGTGGCTGACAAGCGGAGGGCGCATCTACTGATCAGCTGCGGACCACAGACGTATGCGCTGATGAAAGACCTGCTCGCACCCCAGAAGCCAGCGGACAAGTCCTTTGAAGAGCTCAGCCAGCTGATCAGTGAGCATCTCAAGCCGACGAGTAGTGTACACATGGCCCGGCACCAGTTCTACACACACCGGCATCGGGAGGGACAATACATCGCGGACTTCTTTGCGGACCTGCGGTACTTTGCCAGTCTCTGTAAGTTCACAGATGCCTGCAGGGGGAAGATGTTCAGGGACTTTTTCATTGAGGGCATTAATCATGCCGGGATTTTCAGGAAGCTCATAGAGGCCAAGGACTTGACTTTAGAAGGGGCGGCGTTGATAGCTCAGACCTTCATGGCAGGGGAAGAGGAGACCAAGCTAATTTACGCGCGCAGCCCTGGTCCCAACTTGGCGATGGACCAGGGAGGTTAACATTGTGCAGGCAGGCAAGGGCATTTCGAAATCATCCAGGCAGCAACAGACTCTAGGGTGGGCCCGCAACAGGGACAAGGGACAATGGAAAGGAGATCGGCAATTCACGCCATCACGAGGAACAATGCGTCCCGCGATGGGACTATTAACACCCACCATCAGAGTGCTTAGAAACAACCAAATGGGCAATCAGAGAGGAATGCCTGGTAACAGTCTCTTTGTTAACAACAATCTCAGCTCATGCTGGAGATGCGGCGGTAGACATACTGTGAAAAGCTGCAGGTTCCAGCAATATACCTGTAGGATTTGTAACGTCAGTGGACACTTGGCCAGGATGTGCAAAAAGGCTGTTGCGAGGCTAATCTGCGAGACAGAGGAACCAGACGAGGGGTCTGCAATGCAGGATAATGCCTGGGGAAAAGCCATGGATGCTGAAGTTCAGCGGGTTCACGTGGCTGACGCCCACAGCTCAGACACTAAAATGCCACCCATGATGATGAAAGTTTTATTGAATGGCATCCCGGTGCGCATGGAGCTGGATATGGGAGCTAGCCAGGCACTTATGAGCGCCCAACAATTTGAGAGACTATGGCCACACAGAGCTAGCAGGCCCAAATTGGAACGCATTGACACGCAGCTACGGACGTACACCAAAGAGATCATCCCAATGCTAGGCAGTGCAAACTTGGTGGTAACACATAATGCATCACAGAACTGGCTGCCACTCTGGATCGTCCCGGGAAATGGCCCCGCACTCTTGGGGAGGAGTTGGCTAGCCGAGATGAATTGTAAATGGCGGGATGTGCATGCCATTTCATCTGTGGAGCGAAGTTCATGCTCACAGGTCCTACAAAAATTCGGGTCACTGTTTCAACCCGGTGTCAGAACGTTCAAGGGCACTAAAGTAGTGATACGCATCACTCCGGACGCCAGACCAGTGCACCACAAAGCCAGAGCGGTTCACGAAGCTGGACCTCACTTCGGCCTACATGACTCAGGAACTGGCTGAAGAATCCAAGCTTCTGACCACCATCACGACGCACAAGGGATTATTTATCTACAACAGGTGTCCATTTGGCATTCGTTCGGCGGCAGCTATCTTTCAGCGGAACATGGAACGCTTGCTCAAATCCATCCCTGGAACAATCGTATTCCAAGACGACATCCTTATAACGGGTCGAGACACCAAGGAACACCTCCACAACCTGAAGGAGATGCTACGCCGATTGGATCGGGTAGGCTTGCGGCTGAAAAAGGCCAAGTGTGTGTTTTTGGCCCCAGAGGTCGAGGTTTTGGGCAGGAGGTTTTGGGCAGGAGGGTTGCCGCAGACGGGATCCGGCCCACTGAATCAAAAACAGAGGCGATCCGCCGGGCGTCCAGGCCCAGCCACACGTTGGAGTTGCGATCATTCCTGGGACTTTTGAACTATTTCGGGAACTTTCTGCCGAACCTAAGCACATTGTTGGAGCCGTTACACATGCTCCTGCATAAAGGTTGTGAATGGCTTTGGGGGGACTGTCAAGAACGGGCTTTCAATAAGGTGAGGAACCTGCTGTGTTCTAACAAACTGTTGACTTTGTATGACCCCTGTAAAAAACTGGTTTTAACGTGCGATGCATCATCCTACGGGGTTGGGTGTGTGTTGCAGCAGGGTAATGACGACGGCTGACTCCAACCGGTGGCTTATGCCTCCAGGTCACTCTCCCAGGCAGAGTGTGGATACGGCATGGTCGAAAAGGAAGCACTCGCTTGTGTTTACGGTGTGAAAAAGATGCACCACTACCTTTTCGGTAGACGGTTCGAGCTAGAGACGGACCACAAGCCGTTAACATCCCTGTTGTCCGACAGCAAGGCTGTCAATGCCAATGAGTCAGCTCGCATACAGCGATGGGCTCTCACACTGGCTGCATATGACTACACCATACGGCACCGGCCAGGCACCGAAAATTGCGCTGACACGCTCAATAGGCTCCCACTGGCCACCACCGAGGGGGCAGCGGAGCAAAGCGCTGAGATGGTCATGGCCGTTGAGGCTTTTGACACCGCAGGCTCCCCATCACAGCCCTCTGGACCAACAGAGACCTCCTCCTATCCATGATAAAGAAATGTGTGCTGACTGGGGATTGGGCACCCGCACACAGGGCATGCCCCGAGGAGGTCAGACCGTTTCAGAGATGGATGGATGAGCTCTCCATCCAAGCCGACTGCCTGCTATGGGGCAGCCGGGTAGTCATGCCCCAGAAAGGCAGGGAAGCGTTCATCAGGGAACTCCACAGCGAGCACCCTAGCATCGTGTTAATGAAGGCCATTGCCCGGTCACATGTATGGTGGCCGGGGATTGACTCAGACCTGGAACACTGGGTTCGCAGGTGCACGACGTGTGCCCAGCTGGGCAATGCCCCCAGGGTGGCCCCACTCAGCCCGTGGCCCTGGCCCACCCAGGCCATGGTCACGTATTCACGTAGACAATGCAGGCCCGTTCACGGGGCAAATGTTCCTGATCGTTGTCGATGCATACTCGAAATGGATCGAGTGCATCATATTAAACTCGTGCACGACATCCATCACCGTGGAGAGTCTGAGTACGGTTTTCACAACCTACGGCTTGCCGGACATTCTGGTCATGAATGCCAGGAGTTTATATTGGGCAATGGTATCAAACACGTCCGGACAGCACCGTTCAAGCCGGCTTCCAATGGTCAGGCGGAACATGCGGTTCAAGTCATAAAACAGGGCATGCTACGCATCCAAGGACCCTCCCTTCAGTACCGCCTATCGCGCCTCCTGCTGGTCTACAGGTCCCGCCCGCACTCGCTCACGGAACTCCCGCCAGTGGAACTCCTCATGAAACGCACGCTTAAAACGCGGCTGTCCTTCATTCACCCAGACCTGGCAGACATTGTTGAGGGCAAGCGCCAGTCCCAAACCGAGTTCCATGATCGAAACTCATGGGGGAGGTGTATAGAAATGGATGACCAGGTATTTGTTCTTAACCATGCTTTGGGACCCACGTGGCTTGAGGGCACAGTAATTGGCAAAGAAGGGAATAGGGTCATAGTGGTCAGACTAAACAATGGGCAGGTATGCCGCAAACACTTGGACCAAGTAAAGAAAAGGTTCAGCATAGACATGGAGGAACCTGAAGAAGAGCATGAGATGTCACCCACACCACTGCCAGTGGATGAGCAATGAGGACAATCCACAGCATGCACAGTCCCTGCGGCCAGCCCGGACAGGCCGGAATCACCTCAGGTGACAGAGACGCATGCCGAGGCTCAGCCACCAGAGCCACAACTGCGGCGCTCCACAAGAGAGCGTCGACCACCTGAAAGACTCAATCTTTGACCCAAAAAGACGTAAGGGGGAAGTGATGTCGTGTATCTAACCACCATGCAACGGTAATCTTCATGTAACTGTAACCTTCATGCAACTCTTGTACACTGCACTTATACCCTAGAAATGCACACCCTGACCACAGGGGGTGAACTTGTGGGAGACACTCCTCACCTGGGTTTCCAGGTATAAAGGGGGAGGTCCCACCCAAGGTCAGACTCCTTGGTCCTGGGAATAAAGGTTAAGGTCACGTATTGACTGTGTCTGCAGTACATGCCTCGTGTGAGTTTGTAGTATGGTGCAGGGACACCACAGAGTGGAGGGCAGCTGAAAACCTGAACTGTTACGGGGGCCGGGCTGATGTGTTGCTGAATGGGCAGGGGTGGTGAAGTGGGCAGGGGAGGCGGGGGGTGTTGATGGATAAAATATTGCTTGGTGTGAAGGGAATTATTCCCAGTGGAGGGGCGGAGTGGGGTGGAAGGGTGACTGGGGAAAGGAAAGGGTGGACACCTGGAGGGCTACTCAGTGGGGAGTGGGGAGGGAGAGGAATTGTTACACAGTGGGCAAGCAGCAAAGCGAGGGATTGGGCTGAGAACAACTGGAGGGTCAGGTGGGTTGTGGAAGGGGCATTGTGGGTTTGTAGGCCAAGAGGCGAGCTGGCTGACCTGTGAGAACGGCTAGCCATGTGAGAGACCACACCGGCGGGTGACGCTGAAACAGTTTTTCAGCCAAAGGGCGGAAGGCAAGATACAGGATAGAAATTTGGATCGTTGTTGGCTCTGAAATTCTGACGCCTGAAGGAAGAGTTCTGGAGCAGGACAAAGAGAGCCTTGGTAAACAGGTGGTGAGCTGGGAGTCTGTCCAGGGGATCTGACAGCGACCTGAAAAAATATAAAGGGCTAAAAATCTGGGAGTTTAGCGGCGGCCCTTAACGCACGATTTGGGGGGGAAAATAACGGCCACTGTGGCGGTTCCTGCGGCGGCGGCCATTTTCAGCAGGTCAGCAGAGCTGCCGTTGCCAGCGTTCACCGATGAGTCAGAGGGTGACGTCAATCGACATGCAACGCTGAGTTGGCACCCACTCATCCATTTTGGATATCGTTGCTCCTCTTTCCGCCCTCTCTAAAGCGCACACCGTGCATGCAGCTGCTAAAAGTGCTTCAGCAGTGTTAACAGCCATGAGAATGATTCAACTGTCAAATGTAAGGCAGCCAGGATTGGCAGGACTTGGCAGATGTTAGACAAAGATGGAGAATGACAAGTGGAAAACAGCTCACAGGGATGCAGGAACTTCAAACGCCTCCTTTGCCAAGGTTCTTTTATACTTTCATTTTTGCCCATGAGTCGGGGCCGGGGGGCGGGGGGGCAGCGGGGAGGGGGCGATAGATTATCTGGCAGCTTTCCAGGCCGCATACAGTGTTTGTGAGCCAATAAATCAATGGGTGAAATCTTGTGGAACAAGCTTTTAGTTCAGAACTGAGCACCTGTACTAAAACTACAAATCCCTCGGCGGCTTCCCAGCAAATAAAAAAACAGTTTCTAAAGAGCATCAGATTGCCTGGAACTCCACTGCAACATTTGAAGATCATCTCTGATAAAATCTCTTTTATCTTTATGGTAATGTCACCAGAACATCAGCCCCTAACACATCTGGACTCAACTGCTTACAATATTAAGGAATTACAATTAATTTATTCACAATTCCATAACCAATTATTGATCAAATAATTATTTTGTGTCGAGTATGCAAGACCCACTAAAAGCTAGCAAAATGACTACACATTTAAACACTTTCGAGTAACCATTGGGGAAAGGTTCGTGTGACAGAGAACGCAGATGCATTAATTTCATGAAATGAACAAACATCGGGTGGGAGGTAATATTGTTGTAGCAAGTACGGAAACTATTCCATACATGGCCTACAGGCTCGTTCCTTTCTTCCCCATTTTCCTTCACTACGAGCGGGATAGACGCGATCTTCAGCCTCCTGCTGATCTTAGTGCTGGAAAGAGTGCATTACACTGCAAAATCAACGTGCCGCTGATGTTAATTAGCAGGCAGCACCAAAATACTGACGGGTGGCCAATGGCCTAACACTGTTCCCAGGTGGTTTTCAGTGTACTCTAATTTTTACATCAGAATGTTTTAATTTGAATTCCAGGGGGCAAAATTGCCCTTTGCCCCGATTGGGGGCGGTAACCTTCCAGGACTTTCTGTGCCTGGCCCAGAAGTCCCGTCCCCAATGCGGAATGGGGCCATGTGGCCCTCAAAGAAAACACAACGCTGTCTCCGGTGCTCCGCTTCCCCTTGGAGAGGCGCTCCCGGGGCGACAGTGCCACACTGAGACCAGCACTGCGCTGAGGAGACCAGCACTAAGGCTAACACGCTACATGCCCCTCCCCTTCAATTAAAGGGGAAGGCCGCTGTGCACTCTGGAGGCCCTTTGGTGGCCACCACTGGGCCACTAGAGAGGCAATCAACAGGGCCAGCAGCCCGGCAACCATAGTTGAGTGCTGGGCTGCACAATGGCAGCCCGGTCGACGCAAAGGCCACCATTGTCGGGCCGGCGCAAGAGTTGTCCGGCAAATAAAAATGGCTGCTTGGGGCGATAAATGCCTCCCCTTTAAGGGGCGGCCTGGCGGCGGATGTCTGCCAGCTTCTTGATCCACAAAGCTGACTCTGACATCCACCCGCGGCATCCTCACGGGGCAATTTCCCCCGCGGGGTGGAAAGGTGTCGGCGCGCATGCTGATGATGTCATCGCCAGTTGCGCGCTGGACAGGGCGCTAATTGCAGGGCGCACGCTGCCGGGAGAGTTCCCCCAAAACTTCCGGTGCAATTTCCCGTGAACCCTACCCCCGGGCGAAAACGCCATTGCGCCCTGATAGCGCCCCCCCCGGAGGCGCTAACGGGGCTACAAAAAGAGGCAATTTCATCCCCTGAGTTTTAAACTTACCTGGCTGCTGACTGATCGAAAGTTAGGCTGTTCCACAGTGACACTCAGTGGCCAGAGCAGGCAACTGCATGTAGTTCTCTTTTTGTGTTCACTTCCAACATAGTATTTGGCAGCAAATTGTTTTAGCAGCTCATGTTACATGACATTTAACATAGTAAACCCCATCACAGAACCACCTCATCATCATCATAGGCAGTCCCTCGAAGCGAGGATGACTTGCTTCCATACCAAAAAAGGATGAGTTCACAAGTGTTTCAATGAAGGACCTAATATTCCAGGTCCTGAACTACATCCTGAAAGGTGGAAGATGCCTGTGCGTGGATTTTTTAACGTGTGGTGACCGTTGCACACCAGCCACCACACAGGTTTGACAGAGCTAGGTCTTGGCCCAGTGGCAAGGGTTACCCAAAACAACTGGAGACCTGTTCTGCTGCACAGACCTAGTGCGCACATGTATCGCAGTGTGGGCTGGTCCGTGCTGCCCCTGGGCTCCTGGCCCCGAACTCGCGCCTCTCCTGGGCCCCGATCACATCCCTCCACAGTCTCTCGCCGCTCCTGCTGTATCTGCCCACGCTCCAATCACTGACCTGGACCCTGATGACGTCACTCTTTGCTGTCGTTGCCCTCCTGCACCAGCTCGCACTGCACCTACAGATGTAACTTTTACCACAGGTAAATGCTGTCACATTTATAACTGGGTTTCCGATCGGTGGAGCCTGACTTAGAAGTTTTCAATATAATTTGAAATAAATTTTTATGATTCAGTGATTTTAATGGGATTAATAGATACCATAGGTCCGATGGAAATTCAGACATGTACACTTAAAATGTAATTTTTAATTTTTAATTTTACTTAGTTAAATTGTTCGTAATTTTTCTGCGTAATCTCCTTTCTCCCACATTCCCACTATTCCCTAAATTTATGCTGTCCTCTTCAGTCAGGAAGGCTGGGCTTTCAGACTGTGTATGCCTCTACAGGGAGCAAGAATTGCATTGTAAATCCAAGCCACAATTGTTTTTACAATAACCTGTTTAGTGGCAAAAATTCATGAAAAGCAGCTTGCCGAGGTAAGAGACCCTGTAGTGAATTGGTCGCACAGTGCCATTTTCAGGGCGCAGGCATAAAATGTGGCAGATGAGGTGCTCAATGGTGGATGACATATTTGTATATAATTTAATAATCACTTTTTGTGCCAGGTACAACATTGAAATAGCATCAGGTCACAATTGGATATAAATATTACTATAGAATATTGTTTGAATTTAGATGAAACTTTAAATTTGAAATTCTTTCAGTTATTTGTTCTTGGGGTGGAGCAGATGCTGCTAAGGCTGCATTTATTGCCCATCTCTTGTTGTCTATAGATGGTTATAGTGCTCCCATGATAATGTTAGGAAATTCAAGTCCCATTCCAGAGACTTGAGAACAAAATCTATGATGACACTCAACTACTCAGGGAGTGCTGCACTGTTAGAGCTGCTGTCTTTTAGATGGGACGTTAAACTGAGGCTCCATCTGGCCACTCAGACGGACATAAAATATTCTATAGCTCTATTGGAAGAAGAGCACAGAATCATATGGGCCCAAGTTTCCCCAGGAGTTGCTCCTTTCTTTGGGGGGCAACTTGATTTTTCTGGACTATCTTTTTAGTTGCAATTCTGGCCATTTAATTTGCGCCAGTTTTTTTTTCAAAAGGGGCGTTCCCAGCCACTTACCCCTGTTTTAGGCATTTGACCAGCAAATGGTTGCTGAAAACTAACTTAGACCAGCGTATGTTGCCACTTCACTCCGCACAGAAAAACCTTACCTAGAGTTAAGGAATCGGCGCAAGTAACTACATTTAAAGTACCACCAAGCACCAAACAAAGCACAAAAAGTAATAAGCAATTAATTAACAAATAAAATAGAAGGAACCCTGCACCTAAAGCACCAAGACCAAAGTAATAAACAATCAATAAATAAAAAATAAAAAAATAGAAGGAACCTGTCATGTATGTAACCTCTATGTAACAACACTGCAATACTGTATATACTTAAGCAATGCACACCTTGACCACAGGGGGTGAACTTGTGGGAGACACTCCTTACCTGGTCATCCAGATATATAAAGGGAGGTCCCACGCAGGGTCATCACTTCTTGGTCCTGTGAATAAAGGTTCAGGTCATAGAGTGACCTTGTCCATAGAATGGGTTTTGTGCCATTGAGTAAGGACTTTACAGAACCCTGCACCTAAAGACCAAGAACAAAGTAATAAGCAATCCAAAAACAACAAATAAACAAATAGAAGGAACCCTGCACCTAAAGCACCAAAATCAATCAGTAAATAACAAATAACAAATAGAAGTCCTACCTTAGGGAACGCAGCGGGCTGCCGATGAGGGAGCCCATTCGGCCAGGGCTAGGTACGGTGTGCTTCTGCCCCTTCCATACAGCCTGCAGCGCGCGTTTGCAGAAACGGCCTGCTAGGAGCTACTGCACATGTGCGCAGACTCTAGCTCACATGTGCAGAGGCCCCGGCACTGTTTTCAGCGCTGGGACCTGGCTCCGACCCCAATCCATTGGATCACGTTGCGCCATGACCGAGGAGAGGCTGGGGATCGGCCAGAATACCGACGTCTTTTTTCGGTGTGCTTGGAGGCGGACAAAAATGGCACCTCGGGTGAAGGCGCTAGAAAAGCAGGTTAGGGAAACTCTAGCCCATAGAATAGTTACAGCAGAAATAAGCCCTTTGAGTCTGTGCCGGCTCTCTGCAAGAGCACTTCAGCTAGTTCCATTTCCCCGCTCTTCCCCGAAGCTTTGCAAATTTTTTTCCTTGGTACTTATCCAATTACCTTTTGAAATCCACGATTGAGTCTGCCTCCATCACCCTTTCAGGCAGTGCTTTCCAGATCCTAAACACTCACTGCGTAAAAAGGTTTTTCCTCATGACGCCTTTGGTTCTTTTGACAATCACCTTTAATCTGTGTCCTCTGGTTCTCGACCATTCTGCTGATGGGAACAGTTTCTCTCTATCTACTCTGTCTAGATCCATCATGATTTTGAACACTTCTATCAGATTTCCTCGAGACCTTCTCTGCTCCATGGAGTACAACCCCAGCTTCTCTAGTCTATCCACGTAACTGAAGTTCCTCATCCCTGGAACCATTCTCATAAATCTTTTCTGCACCCTCTCTAAGGCCTTCACACCCTTCCTAAAGTGCCGTGCCCAGAATTGGACACAATACTCCAGTTGAGGTCAAACCAGTATTTTATAAACGTTCATCATAACTTCCTTGCTTTTCTACTCTATGCCTCTATTTATGAAGCCCAGGATCCCTTATGCTTTTTTTAAACCACTTTCTCAACCTGCCCTGCCACCTTCAATGATTTGTGAACATAACTCCCCAGGTCTCTCTGTTCATGAACCCCCTTTAGGATTGTACCCTTTCGTTTATATTGCCTCTCCTTGTTCTTCCTATCACTATCCTCGATACTTCCAAGTTTTGTGGCATCTGCAAATTTTGAAATTGTGCTCTGTATACCCAAGTCCAAGTCATTAATATATATCAAGAAAAGCAATGGTCCGAGTATGGGGACACCGCTGGGGAACACCGCTGTAAACCTTCTGTAAAACACCTTTCACCACTACTCTCTGTTTCCTGTCACTTAGCCAATTTCATATCCACGCTGCCACGTTCCCTTTTATTCCATGGGCTTCAATTTTCTGGCACACCTACTTTGTGGCACTTTATCGAACACCTTTTGCAAGTCCATATACACCACATCAACCGCATTGCCCTCATCAACCCGCTTTGTTACCTCATCAAAAAACTCAATCAAGCTAGTTAAATATGATTTGCCTTCAACAAATCTGTGCTGGCTTTAATTAATCCACATTTGTCCAAGTGATTGTTAATTTTGTCCCATGGGAATAACATCACTAAAATAGATTATCTGGTCATTATCTCATTGCTGTTTATGAGGCCTCGCTATGCACAAATTGGCTGCTCAATTTCCTTCATTATTACAGTGATGTAATGTCTGTAAGCTTGTAATGTTTGCAGCTCCACACTGTGGATGTGTTCGTATTGTGTACTGCAAGTGCACGGTTAATAATAAACAGAACGAGGCAGATTTCTGGAGACTTCCGAGAGAGCTGCCTGCCATGTTAGGAAGCTGTCTGTGCTGTGCTCTGTGAATATATCACATTTGGCGACTGAGATGGGATTTTTCGGATGATTTAAAGCTTAAATTTTGTTGGTGAAGGATTCAGCCAGCCGACAGAGAGACTTTGGAAGTTTCTGTCTTTGAAAAAAGCTACAAAATCTGAAGTAAAATCCAGCATACGGTGTGAACAGCTAGTGATTAAAATGGCAGGTATATTGGGATATTTGGGTGAATATAGACATGATCAGGAACGTTTTAAAGCATATGTGGATCAGCTAGAAATATATTTCACTGCAAATAACATAATCGAAGTTCCAGACAATGCAGTCCAGAACCGAGCTGTGTTGGAACGTAAGAAAGTGATCTTCTTATCGGAGGCAGGTCCGGCATTATATGACACTCTTGTCAATCTGCTTGTGTCTGACGAGCCAAAGGACACAACGCTTAAAGAGATTTTAACGAAGCTGGAGCAGCACTATAACCCCAAACCGTTAGAAATTGCTGAAAGCTATCGTTTCGGGATTCAGAATCAAAAGGCTGATGAAAGTATCAGTGATTACATCGTAGCATTAAAAAAGCTATCGATGCACTTTAATTTTGGAAACTTTCAAAACCGCGCATTACGGGATCATTTTGTTTGTGGGGTGAAAAATGATGTGATCAGAAGGAATTTATTGACGATGGATGACTTGACTTTTGAGAATGCTTGCCAGACAGCATGGCCGAACAATATTCCCGAGAATTAAATGATGATTACGGTCGTCAGTCAACCGAGGTAAATCACCTGCGGGTTCAACGTAAAAGACAGTGGGGGCCCAAAGTCTCAGAAACTGGAAATTCTAACAGAGCATCGAAGTCATGCTATAGGTGCCTGGGACAACACATTGCTCAAAGTTGTCCATACGTGAAGGCAGAGTGTTTCTTCTGCAGGAAGATTGGGCATCTTGCGAAGGCATGCCAACTGAAGGGTAAACCAGCTTCCAAAGCTATGAGTCCAGCGTTCAAAGCTATGAGTTGAAATCCCAAGAGACTACACAGTATGGAAGAACAATAACAGGACGAGGAGATGTTAGAGTAACACGTCACCAGGAGCACGAGGTTAACGGACAGCGTTTCTGAAAGCTGTTGTGGGATTTAAAATACCAATGGAAATTGACACAGATGCATCCGTGAGTGTAGTACCGGAGTCACTACATTGCGACAAATTGCGTGATTTTCAACTGGAGAAATCCAAGATAGAGCTGCGAGGCTACTCGGGAGAGAAAATTCCTGTGGTAAGTCATATCACCGTACCGGTGAAATATAAAAATCAATTTCAGAACTTGCCTCTAATAGTAGTTACTAGGAAGAAATTGGTTGAGCTCACTGAATCTGGATTGGAGTAAGATTTTCCGTGTGGAAGCGAGATTTTCATCAATGGATGAGGTTATCAAGAAGTATCCGAAGGTGTTCTTCCGATCCAAGGCTTCAAGACGAGTGTCAGGGTACAGAAGGATGCTAGATCGGTTTACTACAAGCCACGTTCTGTACCATATGCACTCAAGGAGAAAGTTGAGCAAGAACTCAAAAGACTAGGGACTGAGAACATTATTTGTAAGATAGATCGATGTAATTGGGCTACACCCATTGTTGTTGTACCTAAGTCCGATGGTGAGGTAAGATTGTGTGGTGCTTATAAAGTAACCGTAAACCAGGTTCTAGAGGGTAATGTCCCCAATACATTGCTGAATATAGAAGATTTGTTCACAATACTGACAGGTGGTCAGATCTTCTCAAAACTGGATCTTATGAATGACTACTTACAGCTTGAACTAGATGAGGAGTCCAAGTCATGTTTGACTCTAAATACTCATCTAGGCCTATATCAATTTAATAGTCTACCATTTGGATTGTCTTCCGCCCCGGCCATATTCCAAGGGGTGATGAACCAGTTTTTGCAAAGTATTGAAGGGGTAGTATGTTATTTGGATGACATACTAATTTCAGCACCAAATTGGCAAATTCATAATAACATATTGAATGAAGTCCTCAAACGGCTAGAGAAGCACAGAGTACGAGTGTCTGCTCGTAAGTGTGAGTTATTTAAAAACTGGTGGAGTACTCAGGGTACAGAGTTGGCAAAGATGGTTTACATCCAACCATGGAAAAATTGGATGCAATTAAAAATGCACCCACTCCCAGGAATGTCACTGAACTTTCTTGGGTCTTCTGAACTATTATGGGAAGTTCCGACCAAATTTGGCTTCAGTATTACATCCACTGAATGAACTTTTGAAAAAACAGATCCATTGGAAGGGGTCAAAAGAATGCAATACAGCATTCAAGGAGTGTAAAAGCAAATTGGTAGAGAGCACCATGTTAGTTCACTATGACATATCTAAGGAGATTAAGCTAGCTTGCGATGCCTCTCCGTATGGAGTTGGGGCAGTAATCTCTCATATATTAAGTAGTGGGGAGGAAAGACCAATTGCTTTTGCTTCACGCACTCTCAGTGCCAGTGAGAGTAATAAAGCACAAATTGAAAGGGAAGCTTTGCCATTAATTTTTGGGGTCAAAAAGTTTCACAAATACTTGTATGGTCGTAAGTTTACCATCGTTATGGACCATAAGCCCCTAACAGCAATCCTACATTCAAAGTCCCCAGTTCCAACATTAGCTGCAGCCTGAATGCAGAGATGGGCTTTGATTTTGTCAGCATATACATATGATATTGAATACAGATGACCAGCTGATCACAGTAATGCTGATGCAATGTCTAGATTGCTTTCCCCATTACAAGTTACAGGAAGAAGTATTTTATTTTTCATACATTGATGAACTGCCAGTCACAGCTGAAGAGATTGGTAGAGCAACCAAACGTGACCCAGTGATGTCAAAGGTGTATGAGTATATTGCAAATGGATGGCCAAACAAGGTAACAGACAAAGATACACAACCATTCTTCATTCGTAGGAATGAATTATCAATCGATAAAGATTGTATCATGTGGGGTGCAAGAGTGGTTATACCAAATAAATTAAGGTCCAAATTATTAGGAGACCTCCATGACCAGAACCTGGGAATGTGCTTGACCAAGAGTTTTGCATGCAGTTATTTATGGTGGCCAGGTTTTGATAAAGATATAGAGTACATCGTGAGTCAGTGTACGACATGTCAATCGGTAAGCAAGCAACCACCACCAGTACCATTACAGCCATGGAAATGGCCTCCCAGGGTGTGGCAAAGGCTACATATTGATTTTGCTGAGTTAGAAGGACAACAATTGTTCATTGTGATTGACAGCCATTCAAAGTGGGTTGAGGTGTTTCCAATGTGGAAAATAACAACAAGTAAAACATCCCGGGATGGTGGAACTGACCTATCAAGAAAGACTGGATCAACTGGGCTTGTATTCACTGGAGTTCAGAAGAATGAGAGGGGACCTCATAGAAACGTTTAAAATTCTGACGGGTTTAGACAGGTTAGATGCAGGAAGAATATTCCCAATGTTGGGGAAGTCCAGAACCAGGGGTCACAGTCTAAGGATAAGGGGTAAGCCATTTAGGACCGAGATGAGGAGAAACTTCTTCACCCAGAGAGTGGTGAACCTGTGGAATTCTCTACCACAGAAAGTAGTTGAGGCCAATTCACTAAATATATTCAAAAGGGAGTTAGATGAAGTCCTTACTACCCGGGGGATCAAGGGGTATGGCGAGAAAGCAGGAAGGGGGTACTGAAGTTTCATGTTCAGCCATGAACTCATTGAAAGGCGGTGCAGGCTAGAAGGGCTGAATGGCCTGCTCCTGCACCTATTTTCTATGTTTCTATGTTTCTATGTTTCTATGGACATTTTACGAAAATTATTTTCTTCTTTTGGCCTCCCTGAAGAAATTGTTTCGGATAATGGACCACAATTTCATTCAGAAGAATTTGCACAATTCACGAGCAAAAATGGTGTGAAACATACCAAGGTTCCACCATACCATCCTGCTTCGAATGGTGAAGCAGAGCGCACTGTACAAATTGTAAAACGTGCCCTGATAAAACAAATGTTAGAAACAAATCCAGGAGAGAATCAGAATGAAAGTCTGAGTCCGAGTCAGGAAAACAAAGAGCCTGAAGTTAGTGAGTTCAAATGAAAATCAAGGAAATTCCATGGAGGAAAACGTTCCTCAGGATGAGCCTCGAATGAGTGTGAAATCGACACCATGTTTGGAAGGTTCTGTTCGAGAGTGAAGGTATCCTCTTCGAAACAGAAAACAAGTGGTAAAGTTAAATTTGTAAATATAGAAAAAAAATAAGTTTATATCCTGTGTTATGTATAAACATGAAAGTTATGTATGA
Organism: Pristiophorus japonicus; assembly: GCF_044704955.1. Classification (NCBI taxonomy): domain Eukaryota; kingdom Metazoa; phylum Chordata; class Chondrichthyes; family Pristiophoridae; genus Pristiophorus; species Pristiophorus japonicus. The sequence continues at coordinate 211,223,501 of NC_091980.1, forward strand.
TGTTTGTTATGATGGCTTCTTCATTAAGGAGGGAGAAGTGTAATGCCTGTAAGCTTGTAATGTTTGTAGCTCCATACGGTGGATGTAGATGTATTGTGTACTGCAAGTGCAGGGTTAATAATAAACAGAACTAGACAGATTTCCGGAGATTTCCGAGAGAGCTGCCTGCCATGTTAGAAAGCTGTGTGTGCTGTGCTCTGTGAATATATCACAAGTGACTACACTTCAAAAGTGCTTAATTGGCTGTAAAGTGCTTTGGGACATCCTAAGGTCATGAAAGGCACTATATAATTGCAAGTCTTTGTTCCTTTCTGTCTTAAGTAGGGAGTTCAAAGATATTAGTTCTAAAATTCCAGCTTCGCCAGGTCTGTACGAAGTGTTCACAGACCCAGCAAGGCCTTGCAAAAGCTGATTTTTGGGGTACGATATGCATGCGCTGAAAACCGGCTTTTCCAATCTGTCAAGATTTCTCTTGACCGATTCTCCACATTCCCGGGAGAAGGACATCCACGTGACCCGAAAAAAATCTACGAATCTATCTGTTGGTCCCAGAGAAATGTAGGATCCCAGTCGGAGGCCTAGATTCGCTGCGCAGAGCATGGGGACCTTTCTTCGAGGTACGTAAGGCCAAGCTGGAGTCACATGGGCCTGGACAACCAATCACGATGCAGTACAGGTATTCTCATTGATTTGCCCAACTCTTGCCCAGCAAATGTCCTTTAAACTTTTATGTCTGGTGAGAGCAAGTGCAAAGCCTACTTTTACCAGCATAAGAGTTTTAAAACGTATAAAAAATTAATTTAAATACACATTTTTATAGTTAAAAACCTTCTCCATTAAGGTAAGTTTATTTTTAACACTATTAAAACACAATTAAAAAAAATGCCAAAAAACAAGTTTTTTTCTAAAATATTTAATTAAATTTAATTTCAATTAATTTTAAATATGTGAGGTATTTTATTTATTTATTATGCTGTGTTTGGGTGTTTTAGGGGTTTTTCTCATTGATAGTAATGGGAACTCATACAAACAGAGTTCCCATTATTATCAATGAGAATACCTGTACTGTGTCGTGATTGGTTGTCCAGGCCCACGTGACTCCAGCTTGGACTTACGTATCTCGAAGATAGGACCCCATGCGATGCACAGTGAATCTAGGCCTCCGACTGAGATCCTACGTTTCTCCGGGACCAACAGGTAGATTCGTAGATTTTTTTCGGGTCGGAGGCGTTCGCATAAAGGAAGCCTCCGACCTCAATTTCAGGCACATCGACCCTGCAGGAGTAGTAATATATGGTATGTGACTTGAAGGAAAACTTGGAGATGATGTTATTCCTACAACATTGTTGCTCTTGGTAATTGAGGTCACGGGGGGGGGGCTGGATGGGCTGTTGATGTAACCTTAGTGATCTGCTACATTGCAGCCTCTAGAGAATACATACTGCAGCCACAGTGTACCTGTGGTGAAGGGAATAGATATTGAGTCCAGTGGCAGGGGCGTCGACCTTGCTGATATACAGCATTGTCTTTAATACTTTTAGCATTAAATACTGTAAATAGTGTTCCTGTACTCTAAGCCACCGGATGACACTGTACCAAGAGGAATGTTGTGAATGCAAGGAATGCTATTTGCAGCACTGTAACTAAAGATATGTCTGCCGAGGTGGTGACTATGACAAGCATTTTACCAGATTGACATAGTGGTAGGGTCATAATGAACTTTGACTGTGAGATCCCTCCCATATTGGAAGACAAGAGGATATGTAATGTGATCAAAGCCAGACTGAGTTGGAAAGGAATAGTAAATGCAACACCAGCTGAACAACAGATCCATAGCGAACCTACTATTCTTGTTGCATTTATTTTTTTATGCAATGAAGCAGCCCAGTTATTTGAAGAATTTCATAATTGTACAAATAGCTCCAAGATATGTGTTCAGATTAGAATCATTAAAATTACAGGTGAGAGCCACTTAGCTAGCTTTTTAAAACCTTGCATATTGTTAGAGGTGTGGTGGGTCCTAGTGATATACCATAAAGATTATCGACCAAATATAGTTCCATTTCTGCACTGATGCAAATTAGTTTCAGCTTTATATCAGTGTGAAGTCCAGGGTGTCATCGGATATGAAGCCACAGAAATAACGTGCTTTGCATTTTAGCAAACCGCATGATACCATGTCCAAGATGTAGTTTCACTGTCTGAGCTTCCTACTAGGAACAGAGGAACAGGAATAGGCCATTCAGCCCCTCGAGCCTGTTCTGCCATTCAGTGAGATCCTGGCTGATCTGTATCCTAACTCCATCCACCGCCTTGGCTCCATATCCCTTAATACCCTTGGCTAGTAAAAATCTATCAATCCCAAATTTAAAATTATTAATTGAGCTAGCATCTACTGCTTTTTGTGGGAGAGAGTTCCACACTTCTACCACCCTTTGTGGGAAGAAATATTTCCTAATTTCTCTCCTGAGTGGCTTGGCTCTGATTTTGAGGTTATGTCCCCTTGTCCCAGACTCCCTCACTAGTGGAAAAAAACTCTCTATCATTCCTTTCAAAATGTTAAAAGCCTCAATCAACTCACCCCTAAATTTCTATATTCCATGAATACAAGCCTAGTATATGTAATCTCATCTCATAATCTAACCCTTGGAGCCGAGATACCATTCTGGGGAATCTGCACTGCATTCCTTCCAAGGCCAATATACCCTTTTATGGTGCAGTGCCCAGAACGGTACTCAATACTCAATAGATGTGGTCTAACCCGGGCTTTGTAAAGCTGTGGCAAAACTAACTCCCCTTTATATTCTAGCCCTCTAGTTATAAAGGCTAACATTCCATTAGCCTTTTTGATTTTTCTTGTACCTGATTTTAATGATCTGTGTACATGGATCCCTAAATCTCTTTGGACCTCCACTGTTCCCAGCTTTTCACTATTTAAGTAATACTCTGATCAATTCTTTTTTCTTCCAAAATTGATGGCCTCACACTTACCAGCATTGAAACCCCTCTGCCACAGTTTTGCCCACTCACTTAATCTATCAATGTCTCTTTGTAATGTTATGCTTCCGTCTACACTGTCTACACTACTTACTAAATTTGGCCAGGAGTTGCTTTGTTTTTTTTGGAGCAACTTGATTTTTCTGGAGTATCTTAAAAATCCCCATTGTGCACATTTAATTTGCGCCAATGTCGGTGAGTTAGTTAGGATTTTTTAAAGTTTTTTTTTCAAAAGGGGGCGTTACCAGCCAGCTGTGCCTGTTTTGGCCAGTTTGGACAGCTAATAGTTGCTCCAAACTAACTTGGGCCAGCATATGTGGCCGCTTTTGGCCCGCACAGAAAACCCTTGCGGAGAGTTAAGAAATCAGCGCAGGTAGGTACATTCTAAAGCACCAAGCACTAAACAAAGACAAACATAAGCATTCAATAACAAATAAAAAATACAAGTAAGCTGAGAGGACCTACACCAAGACTTACAAAGCACTAAACAAAGCACACAAAGTAATAAGCAATTAATTAACAAATAAAAAATAGAAGGAACCCTGCACCTAAAGCACCAAGATCAAAGTAATAAGCAATCAATCAATCAATAACAAATAAAAACTAGAAGTCCTACCAAAACACGGCCTGGGAAGGCAACAGGCCACCGATGATGGAGACCACTCGGCCAGGGATAGGGATAGGGGCGGCGGGCTTCAACCCCTCCCACACAGCCTGCAGCACACTCTCACAGATTCTGGGGGCGGGGAGCTACTGCGCATGTGTGCACACTCTAGCGCTCATGTGCAGAGGTCCCCGCACTGTTTTCAGCGCCAGGACCTGGCTGTGCCCCCGAATCCAGTGGCCATGCTACGTCACCATCGAGGAGAGGCTGGGGAACAGCCAAACTTGACCCGAAGATTTTTGGAGCACTTCGAGGTGGACAAAAGTGGCGCACCTCTGGTGAGTGCGACAGAAATCTGTACTCGCCAAATTCTACCCTAAATCACCAACCTTTGTGACTGCAGAGTAATTCTAAGCGCTACAAAGTCTTTATTAAGAAGTTCTTATGCAATCCAATCAATTAATGTATTTTCTAAACGTCATCTGTAATCTTTTTTAATGTTAGCAGAAGGCCAACTAATACTGAAAAATACCTGCCAATTAGCTGATTGGAGAGTGATGCAGTGCTGGTAGTATAATTGGGGTTTACTGGTTCCATACAGCTTTACATAGGTACTGGTGCCTGTAATGTAACTGTCCTTATTTTGCACTATATAATCAGTAATGAATATTGAAAAGCAAAAGTAAAGTTAAGATGTCAAAAGTGAGCAACAACACTGTCTGCAATATAGGATTCTACTGAATGAGATTCTCTTCTCCCCTTAAAAAATACCCCTATTAAATTGGTTGCTAAAATGGCTAATTGTGATGTTGCAACTAATAAACAATTGATTCCTTTTCTCATATTATGTTTCTGTTAGTGCTGGAAAAACTGCTCCTGCAGATCGGTTTTACTTGATTTAATCCAGACATGCTATAGCTGCTAGCTTGGCATCTGGAAAGGAACAGCTGAGGAGATTAATAATATTCCATAAAAAGGTCAGGAACCGAGGACATAAACTAACAACTGTTTTTGTCAAAAATAATTTATGATGATGTAACCATGATGTTGACGATTTCCTAGAATTAGTTTTTATTAATGTTTATACAAGAATCAGTTTAAGATGGTTAAATACAGCTTGATCTTTCAGTCTTTCACTTATTTAAGTATTTCATGGATGCAACATGTGTTGACGTTACTGAGTTACTGTGAAATGATGATGCTTCAGCTGTTAATTGAAGTCAAGATTGCAAAGATTTGTGGGAAATGATGCTCCGATAGAAACTTGATCAAAGGTAATTGTGTGCTATATTGGATGGACTGGAATGAACTCGAGGTGAACTAGGGGTGAACATAGTCACAGGTCAGTTTGGGACTCTACCTATACAACTATAAGCCACCAAGTGACTCGTATAGAATGGTTCAATCAATCACACATCTCCATTATTACTTTGGATAAGATATGCAATTACTATTATTCATGAGGAATGGCCAGCCTTATGTTGTGGAGTTGATTACAGAGGTCATTCTAATAAAGGATTTGGGATTGATAGTAGATGGTGTAAGGTGTAAAATTGATAGGAAAATAATCTTCACATTCTCAAATAAGGACATTCAGATTATTATATCTTATTTACAGAGGCAGAAAGATTAAGCACCCTGCATATGCTGTGATAGTAATACAATAACGACACACAGCAGACCGTTATTCTGACTTTGACGTTAAACAGATATTTCTAGTTTTAATGTTTACAGCTGATTTTTGACATTCTTTTGTACCATCACACTTTTTATTCTCTTCAGTGATGTCACTTTAAGGTTGCTACCGACTGGCACTGTAGCTATGATTCTCAATTGCCATCTCAAAGTTCAGCTAACATTCTGCTGGTAGTTAGGTCAGTGCTCTAAATAACTCTGCTGATTACAGTCACCAGGCTGCTAATGGAATTTCAGTCGGAGGGTGGAATGCTCACCCCTACAGAATAAAATTCAGGTCAGTGTACCCAGGACGCATTTGTACAAATCCGGACTAGTTCTGCCAGAGCAGCACAGGTACTGGCAGTGATATGTGAACAGTACTGTAAGTCTGCTTTTTTCAATCACAAATTTTTCTAGTGCACTATAATTGTCATTTAATTGCAGCACCATTCAGAAAGGGTTGGGTTACATTGCATGTGACTTTTCTCCCAACATGCTGCGAGCTAGCTGTTGATTGAATCTGTTAGTACTGTTTGAATAAGTATTTTCTGCAGCACTCAATGGAAGAAAAAGCAGAGCTATTCAAAGTTCAGTACTTTGCACTTTCCAACTATAGAATATATGAAAACTCCCGGATACACAGGGCTACTGCTTTCGAGACCGTTGTTCTTTAATGTGTTCTGAATGGTTAAACGCTGTTTGTGCTGGGATTATTTTTATGCAAATAACCAAACTAATCAATTAAATGAACAGAATATGGATAAATATACTTAAGGACCCTCTGAATGTAAAGTATAGACCTGTAGCTGTGAAAATAATAGCCATTCACCTGAATTCCTGAATGAAGAAAGCACATGAACATCTTTAATTATGCTAAAGAATGCCATTTTAATTCCCCTTCCTGTATGGTAGAAATGTCTTACAAGACCATAAAGTCTTGGCTCTTGTGACATTTTTCTGTTTGTTTTGTGTGTTACTGTACCTCAGTTTTACATGTTAAGATTCCAGTCATTTCTAGTGAGTCAATCTTTGAATATTTTCAGTGCCCCTCCTCACTGCTGGTTGTCTTCCACTTCCTGACCCTTGTCTCTTTTCTAGTCCTTGATTCTGTCAGTACTTTTCCTGAACATAATATTTCACATCCGTTCATATGCCAGTGCCATGCTTGATATGAAGTTTTATAGAGAAATCCAACTTCCTGCTTTCCCTCATCTTTAATTCACATCTTGCTGTAGCTTTCATGGTTCAAGCAGTTAAATACAAACTATCACCAAAATAAACGTGACAGACCTGATTCCAAATCAACAATGACATCTGCAACTGAATATTTTCTCCAAACAGAAAATTGCAAGGATTTCATCTTGGTGAGGAGCCCACATGATATTTTAAATGAGAGTGAAGTTTGAGTAGTTTATTTGTGTTTAATTGTGCTTTAGCTAGTCCAAATTTGAAACCCAAATAAACTTGGAAAATCACGCCTTTCATCTGTGTCTATCTTGGCCTCTGGTCCTCACTTTCTGTTATGTTCAGAATAACGCCACAAGACTGTATAGTGTAAGCTCAAACTGTTATGACCTTGGTCACTTTAATGTAATTCCAGAGTGAGGAAGCAGCATGGTAGACTGCCTTTTATACTTGCTTGCCCGGGGTGTGCAGGTGACCCTTGGGTGTCCAACAGGTGCGCCCCCTGGTCTTACACACTAGTAAAGTTTACATACATAACATCACTCCCCCCACCCCAAAAGTCTTAGATACAAGTTATTTACAAGTTGAGGCAATCCGGGGCTCTGCGTTCTCGGCTTGATCGCCTAAGTTGAAGTCCTGGCAGGGTGAGTTGGTCGGATCATTGCTGCACTGCAGCGCAGCATGGTGGGTTCATCCCCGTGGTTGACAGTGAGGTCAGTTGCTGGTTGGGTGTTTGTTGGTGGACCAATGATGGTAATGTCCTCTTCAAACTGTTCTTAGTTGTCAGTGAATCACAGTTTGGTCTGATCCAAATGCTTTCTGCACGTTTGTCCATTCAAAAGTTTGACAAAAAACACTCTATTCCCCTCCTTGGCTAAAACAGTGCCAGCAACCCATTTGGGACGATGACCATAATTAAGAACAAACACAGGGTCATTAACCTCAATGTCATGCGATACAGCCGCACGATCGTGGTACACGTTATGCTGGTGACGCCGGGTTTCTACATGATCATTGAGGTCCGGGTGGACTAAGGAGAGCCTAGTTTTGAGTGCTCTCTTCATTAACAATTCTGCAGGGGGAACACCAGTAAGCGAGTGGGGTCGCGTCCAGTAGCTGAGCAGGACCCGAGATAATCGGGTCTGCAGGGAACCGTCCGTCACGCATTTCAAGCTCTGCTTGATAGTTTGGACTTCCCGTTCCGCTTGACCATTGGATGCGGGCTTAAACGGGGCAGACCAGATATGCTTGATGCCATTGCGGGTCGTGAACACGTTGAATTCCGAGCTGGTGAAACATGGTCCATTGTCACTAACAAGGATGTCGGGCAAACCATGGATGGCGAACATTGCCCGGAGGCTTTCAATGGTGGCAGTGGACGTACATGATGACATTATTATACATTCAATCCATTTAGAGTAAACGTCCACTGCTACAAGGAACTTCTTTCCTAGAAAGGGGCCAGCGAAATCTATGTGGACCCTGGACCACAGTTTGGAAGGCCATGACCACAGGCTCAGTGGGGCCTCCCTTGGTGCATTTTTCAACTGAGAGCAAGTGTTACATTGGTGTACGCATAACTCCAATTCCGAGTCAATGCCAGGCCACCAAACGTGCGACCTGGTATTGCCTTCATCATGACTATGCCTGGGTGGGTACTGTGCAGGTCGCATATAAACGTTTTCTGCAAACGAGAGGTGTAACGAGACCTGGGTGTAATGGTACATCAGTCATTGAAAGTAGGCATGCAGGTACAGCAGGCAGTAAAGAAAGCAAATGGCATGTTGGCCTTCATAGCGAGAGGATTTGAGTATAGGAGCAGGGAAGTCTTGCTGCAGTTGTAAGGGGACTTGGTGAGACCACACCTTGAGCATTGTGTGCAGTTTTGGTCTCCTAATCTGAGGAAGGACATTCTTGCTATTGAGGGAGTGCAGCGAAGGTTCACCAGACTGATTCCCGGGATGGCAGGATTACATATGAAGAAAGACTGGATCGACTAGGCTTGTATTCACTGGAATTTAGAAGAATGAGAGGGGATCTCATAGAAGCATTTAAAAATCTGACGGGATTGGACAGGTTAGATGCAGGAAGAATGTTCCCATTGTTGGGGAAGTCCAGAACCAGGGGTCACAATCTATGGATAAGAGGTAAGCCATATAGTTCCGAGATGAGGAGAAACTTTTTCACCCAGAGAATTGTGAAGCTATGGAATTCTCTACCACAGAAAGTTGTTGAGTCCCTTCAAAAGGGAGTTAGATGTGGCCCTTATGGCTAAAGGGATCAGGGGGTATGGAAAGAAGGCAGGAATGGGGTACTGAAGTTGCACGATCAACCATCATATTGAATGGTGGTGCAGGCTGGAAAAGCTGAATGGCCTGCTCCTGCACTGATTTTCTATGCCTTTTATTGGCAAAAACACGTGATTCCCCCATAGGAGACAATCCGAATGGATGGACATTTCATCCTTGTGTCTGTAAAATGGCTTAATTTCATCTTGCATTTCCCCGGGAACAGCCGACCAGCTCCCATTAATTACGCAGCTTTTTACTAGTGATAGCACAGGTTCCTGGCTAGTCCAGGTCCTGGTCTGGCGAGCTGTGACGGGTGACCCCTCGCTCTCAAAAACATCCATTACAAGAAGCAAATCTGCTGGTTGCACCATTTCCACCCCGGTGGTGGGCAATGGTAGCCGACTGAGGGCATCAACACAGTTCTCAGTGCCTGGTCTGTGGCGGATTACATAGTCATACGCAGATAACGTTAGTGCCCATCTTTGGATGCGGGACGAAGCATTGGTGTTAATACCTTTGCTTTTTGAGAACAGCGAAATGAGCGGTTTGTGGTCGGTTTCGAGCTCGAACCGGAATCCAAATAGGTATTGGTGCATTTTCTTAACCCCGTATACGCATGTTAATGATTCTTTCTCAACCATACTGTAGGCTCTTTCAGCATTAGATAAACTTCTGGACGCATATGCAACTGGTTGCAGTTTGCCTGACACATTAGCTTGCTGTAACACACAACCGACCCCGTACAACGATGCATCACAAGCTAGTACTAAACGTTTACACGAGTCATACAATGCAAGTAATTTGTTCGAACATAGCAGATTTCTGGCCTTGTTAAAGGCTGTCTCTTGAGATTTGCCCCAAACCCAGTCATCACCCTTGCGTAGCAATAAATGCAAAGGCTCCAGCCCCGGTAGAAAGTTACCAAAATAGTTGAGGAGTCCCAGGAACGAACGCAGCTCCGTCACATTCTGTGGTCTGGGTGCATTCTTGATGACCTCCATCTTGGAGTCTGTGGGTCTGATGCCATCCGTCGCAATCTTTCTCCCCAAAAATGCGATCTCTGGCGCCAGGAAAACACACTTGGAGTGTTTCAACCTGAGTCCCACTCTGTCCAGTCGCTTTAGAACCTCTTCCAAGTTGTGCAAGTGTTTGGTGGTGTTGCGACCAGTGATCAGGATGTCATCTTGAAACACCACGGTGCGCGGAACCGATTTCAGCAGACTCTCCATGTTCCTCTGGAAGATGGCCGCAGCCGAGTGAATCCCAAAGGGACATCTGTGGTATATGAACAGTCCTTTGTGCGTGTTGATGCATGTCAATTTTTTCAAAGGCTCAGCCAGCTCCTGTGTCATGTAAGCAGAGGTTAGATCCAGCTTGGTGAATGACTTCCCCCCTGCTGGTGTTGCAAACAGGTCATCCATTTTGGGTAATGGGTACTGGTCCTGTAACGAGACTCGGTTGATCATTACCTTGTAGTCCCCGCAGATTCTGACCGTCCCGTTGTTGAAAAGCGATGGAACAATTGGACTGGCCCACACGTTGAACTCAACTAGCAATATGATTCCCTCTTGTTGAAATCTGTCCAGCTCGATCTCGACTTTCTCTTGCATCATATATGGAACCGCTCGGGCCTTGTGATGAATGGGCCGTGAATCAGATACTAGATAGATCTGCACTTTGGCGCCTGTGAAGTTACCGATGCCTGGCTCAAATAACGACGGGAATTTGTCTAGTACTTGAGCGCACGAGGCATCATCCACCGAAGACAGTGCTTTGATGTCGTCCCAGTTCCATCGGATCTTTCCTAGCCAGCTTTTGCCGAACAGCGTTAGGCCATTGCCTGGTACAATCCATAGTGGTAAATCGTGCACAGTTCCATCGTACGATCCTTCACTGCTGCACTGCTAATGACTGGTATGAACTCTTTGGTGTAAGTGCACAGCTTTGAGTGAATTGGTCCTGGTTTTGGCCTTTGTGCCTTGTTGCCCCACAGTTTCTCAAAAGCCTTCTGGCTCATAATTGACTGATTCGCCCCAATGTCCAATTCCATGGAAACTGGAATGCTGTTTAATTTGACTTTCAACATTATTGGAGAGCTTTTGGTGGTGAATGTGTGTACCCCATACACTTCCTCTTCAGCGTCGGGTTGAGTTGCCTCTCTTACTCGTTCAGCGTGATCCGCGCCAGATTGGTCATCTTCTGCCGACTCTACCACATGGTGAGTCGCAGTAAGTTTGCACATTCGCTGGAGGGGCCCAATTGTTCCACAGCCCTTGCACATGTAATGCTTGAATCGACATTGATGGGCAACACCAACATGGTGTTAATGGATTCGCATTCAGCCGCACAGCAGACTCTGAGTCATCCTAGGTCTGTCCTCTGCAGGCGTGTAGGCTCTGCCATGTACAGTTCTGCCTGCTGGAGGCGTTGTTTTATGCATAGTACTTGCCGGTGAGCTTCGATGCTGCAAAGATATCTGTTTAGTGTTATCGTTCATGGACATAAAAGCCTGGGCTATCGTGATGGCCTTGCTCAGATCTGGGGATTCGGCAGACAGCAGTTTGGGAAGAATGACCTCGTGGCCAATTCCAAGCACGAAAAAGTCCCGCAACATTTCTCCCAAAAATCCAGCAAATTCGCACGGTCCCGCAATGCATCTTAGGTCAGCGACATAGCTCACCACATTCTGGCCCTCGGAGCGATGGTGCGTGTAAAAGCGATACCTGGCCATTAAGATGCTCTCCTTCGGCTTGAGGTGTTCCTGAACCAGCGTGCACAACTCTGCATATATCTTGTCCATTGGTTTTGTCGGTGCTAGCAGATTTTTGATGAGGCCATATATCATGGACCCACAAATGGTGAGGAGAATCGCCCTGTGCTTGACTGCGGTATCTTCCGTATCTAGCTCGTTCGCCACGAAGTACTGGACAAGCGCTCAACGAAGGCTTCCCAATCATCACCCTCAACAAACCTCTCAAGAATACCAACGGCAGCCATAGCTGCGTGAAAGTTCGTGATCTGTTACTCGTCGCCAATTGTTATGTTCAGAATAACTCCACAAGACTGTATACTGTAAACTCAAACTGTTGTGACCTTGGTCTCTTTAATGTAACTCCAGAGTGAGGAAGCAGCATGGTAGACTACCTTTTATATCTGCTTGCCCAGGGGGTGCAGGTGACCTTTGGATCTCCAACAGGTGTGTCTCCCGGTGGCAAGTCTTACACACGAGTAAAGTTTACATATATAACAATTTCTTCCACAATTTTCTTTCTGTCCTTTTCTGAAAGCATTGATTCTGGCTGGGAACTGGCAGTTCAATGTGCGCCAGTGCCCTCTGGTGTCTTGCCTTAGTGACCATTCTTCATTGTGATCCTTCATTACTGTACAGTAAGTGTTAACAAGCTGTCTGTCTGTGTGGGACATGGCAGCTGAGCCAATATTGCCCTTGCCTATCATCCCCATTGAATTGGATTGGAATTAAGAGAATCTTCAGGCTGTCAGTTACCACTTTTAAATCAGTAACAAAACATACGTATTGGTGTAAAACCGGCAACTGTTGAATGTAAATTGGCAGCACACCCTGATTTGCCAATCCCAGTTGACAACTCCAAAGAAAGTTCAACCTATGTATTGACGTCATGAATGTCATACCTCCCCTGATTCCCAACTAATCCATCAGGGCCACAGTCTATTCAATCTCATCAACTGAGACATGTTGGTCCTACTATAAACACAGAGGGCTGAAATTCTAACTTAAAGAAAGATTTGATTGTGTCACATAGATGCAGTTTATGTAAAGTTATAAGCAACTATCATAGAATATCTGGTATAGCTGTGTAATATCAATGTCAGCCAAAGCTCAGTTGGTAGCATTCTCACCTGTAAGTCAAAAGGTTGTGGGTTCAAGTCCCACTTCAAAGACTTGAGCACAGAATTTAAGCTGACTCTTCAGCTATTGAAGGAGTGCTGCACTGTCAGAGGTGCAATCTTTCAGATGAGACATTAAACCAAGGCCATGTTTGCTTTTTACATCCTCAGGAGGACGTAAAAGATCCCATAGCACTATTTCAAAGAAGAACAGGGGAGTTCTCCCAGTGCCTTGGCCAATATTTAACCTTGAAAATCCAGGAACATAGGGACAGGAGTAGGCCATTTAGCCCTTCGAGCCTGTTCCACTATTCAATGAGATCATGGCTGATCTGTGACCTAACTCCATATACCCACCTTTGCCCCATATCCCTTAATATCTTTGGTTAACAAAAATCTATCAATATCAGATTTAAAATGAGCAATTGACCTAGCTTCAATTGCCATTTGCGGAAGAGAGTTCCAAACTTCTACCAACCTTTGCGTGTAGAAGTGTTTCCTAATTTCACTCATCAAAGGCCTGGCTCTAATTTTTAGACTCTGCCCCCTTGTCCTAGACTCCACAACCAGCGGAAATAGCTTCTCTCTACCTTATCAGTTCCCCCATATATCTTGAAAATTTCAATCAAATTGCCCCTTAACCATCTAAATTACAGGGAATACAACCCTAGTTTGTGTGATCTTTTCTCGTAATTTGCCCCTTGGGCTTTCACTTTGGTAAATCTATGCTGCACTCTCTTCAAGGCCAATATATTCTCCCTAATATGTGGTGCCCAGAACTGCTCAGAGCACTCCAGGGCTTTGTCTAGCTGTAACATAACTTCTACCCCCTTCAATTCTAATCCTCTAGATATAAATACTAACTTTCCATTAGCGCTTTTAATTATTTTCTGTACCTGTCTATGACACTTTAATGATCTATGTACCTGGACCGCCAAATCCCTTTGGACCTCCACTGTTACTAGCTTTTCACTATTTAGAAAGAACTCTGTTCTATCCTTTTTAGGTCCAAAGTGGACGACCTCACATTTGCCCCGTTCACTCAATCTATTAATATCTCTGGTCATTATCTCATTGCTGTTTGCGGAACCTTGCTGCGCACAAACTGGTTGCTGTGTTTCCTTCATTATTACAGTGACTACACTTCAAAAGTACTTAATTTGATATAAGGCACTTTGGGTGCCTTGTGGTTGTGAAAGGTGCTATAAAAATGCAAGTCTTTCTTTCTTTCCAAAAGACTTTTGTTCAGACTTAAAATATATTCTTTCAGAGAAAATGTAGTTTCCAATACATCATTAGTTTAATTACGAACATACGAGTAATGTTCCTGTAATTTGCAACCCATTCCAATTACAGCACGTGTGTGGTTTTTGACATTAGAGCTGCTGCGCAGGACCTGCAGATCAATGTGCGGCCGCATGGTCCCTGCAGTTGGAATCATAGAATCAGAGAAATTTACAGCACAGGAGGAGGCCATTTCGGCCCATTGTATCCATGCCGGTCGACCAAGAGCTATCCAGCCTAATCCCACTTTCCAGCTCTTGGCCTGTAGCCCTGTAGGTTACAGTACTTTAAGTGCATATCCAGGTACTTTTTAAATACAATGAGGGTTTCTGCCTCTACCACCCTTGCAGGCAATGAGTTCCAGACCCCCAACACCCTCTGGGTGAACCCCTCATATTTCCTCTATACCTTCCCCCCAATTACTTTAAATCTATGCCCCCTGGTTGTTGACCCCTCTGCCAAGGGAAACAGGTCCTTCCTATCCACTCTATCCAGGCCCCTCATAATTTTATACACCTCAATCAGGTCTCCCCTCAACTCCTTTGTTCTAAAGAAAACAGACCCAGCATCTCCAATCTTTCCTCCTAGCCAAAATTCTCCAGTCCAGACAAAATTCTTGTAAATCTCCTCTGCACCCTTTCCAATGCAATCACATCTTTCCTGTAATGTGGTGACCAGAACTGCACACAGTACTCCAGCTGCAGCCTCATCAGTGTTTTATACAGTTTAAGCATAACCTCCTTGCTCTTGTATTCCATGCCCCAACTAATAAAGGCAAATATTCCATATGCCTTCTTAATCACCTTATCTACCTGGCCTGCTACCTGCAGGGATCTGTGGACCTGCAATCCAAAGTTCCTTTGTTCCTCTACACTTTTCATTGTCGTACTATTTAATGTGTATTCCCTTGCCTTGTTAGACCTCCCCAAATGCATTACCTCACACTTATCCAGATTGAATTCCATTTGCCACTGTTCTGCCCACCTGACCAGTACATTGATATCTTCCTGCAGTCCGCAGCTTTCTTCTTCATTTTCAACCACACAGCCTATTTTAGTGTCATCTGCAAACTTCTTAATCATACCCCCAACATTCAAGTCCAAGTCATTGATATATACCACAAAAAGCAAGGGATCCAGCACTGAACTCTGCGGAACCCCACTGGATACAGCCTTCCAGTCACAAAAATACCCATCCACCATTACCCTTTGCTTCCTGCCTCTGAGCCAATTTTGGATCCAACTTGCTACTTTGCCCTGGATCCCATGGGCTTTTACTTTCATGACCAGTCTGTCATGTGGGAACTTATCAAAAGCTTTGCTAAAATCCATATACATTACATTATATGCACTGCCCTCATCGACCCTCCTGGTTACTTCCTCAAAAAATTCAATCAAGTTAGTCAGACACGACATTCCCTTAACAAATCCGTGTTGACTGTCTGTGATTAATCCATGTCTTTCCAAATAAGGACTTATCCTGTCCCTCAGGACTTTTTCCAATAATTTTCCCACCACTGAGGTTAGGCTGACTGGCCTGTAATTACTCGGTCTATCCCTTTCTCCCATTTTAAACAAAGGTACAACATTAGCAGTCCTCCAGTCCTCTGGCACCACACCTATAGCCAGAGAGGATTAGTAAATGATGGTCAGAGCCTCTGCTATTTCTTCTCTTCCTTCTCTTAACAGCCTGGGATATATTTCATCTGGGGCTGGGGAATTGTCCACTTTTAAAGAAGCTAAACCCCTTAATATTTCCTCTCTTATTATGTTTATTTCATCCAATATTTTGCACTCCACCCTGATTGTAAAGTCTGCATCGTCCCTCTCTTTTGTGAAAACAGACACAAAGTATTCTTTAAGAACCATACCCACGTCTTCTGCCTCCACACACAGACTTCCTTCATGGTCTCTAATAGGCCCCACTCTTTCTCTAGTTATCCTCTTGCTCTTAATGTTTTTATGAAACATCTTTGGGTTTTCCCTGATTTTACTTGCCAACATTCTTTCATGCTCTCTCTTTGTTTTCCTGATATCTTTTTTAATTGCACCCTTGCACTTTTTATACTCCTCTAGAGTTTCTGCAGTATTGAGTTCTCGGTATCTGTCATATTTTTCTATATCTTACCCTGTATGTCCCTTGACATCCAGGGGGCTCGAGATTTGTCTTTAAGGGAACATATTTGCTATGTGCCCTCAGGATCTCCTCCTTGAATGCCTCCCACTGCTCTGACACTGATTTACCATCAAGTAGTCATTTCCTGTCCGCTTTGGCCAAATCCCATCTCTGCTCAGCAAAATTGGCTTTACCCCAAGTGAGAACTTTTTTCCTGGTCCACCTTTGTCTTTTTCCTTAACTACACTAAATCTCATTCAATTATGATCACGAGCACCAAAATGTTCTCCCACTGATACTCCTGCCAACTGTCCCTCTTCATTCCCCAAAACCAAGTCTAGAACCACCCCCTCCCTTGTTGGGTTTGTTACATACTGGCTAAAGAAGTATGGGAATGTTACTGATGAGCGTAATTTAAAGTTGGCAGTGCACCGCAATAAGCAGATTATATAATGATCTAAATTTTCAATGTCAGGTGTATCAGTGCCAATGAATGGGATTTTCTTTAGTCTTTGTGCATGGTATTTACATCAAGTGCTCCCCCTTCAGAGTCCTTGTTAGATTTCAGGATAATGAATCTGCCTTACCTCAATAAACCACTGCTTACTTCAGCTATCCTACAACAGCTTGAGTGAGACTGCCATTATTGTAAAAGTATAAAATTCAAGGAAGTTTTGGCCCCCTTAGGAATTAGGTTATCATTGCACAAAAGTGAAAACAAAGCAAGGAATGATCAAGAGAAATTATAAGAATTTCAGTCAGTTGAGCAAACTGTTTAAAATGGAACATGTAAAGTCCTTACTCAATGGCACAAAACCCACATGAGGCACATTCTATGGACAAGGTCACACTATGACCTGAACCTTTATTCACAGGACCAAGAAGTGATGACTCTGAGTGGGACCTCCCTTTATATACCTGGATGACCAGGTAAGAAGTGTCTCCCACAAGTTCACCCCCTGTGGTCAAGGTGTGTATTGCTTAAGTATATACAGTATTGCAGTGGTGTTATATAGAGGTTACATACATGACATCATCTCCCCCCAAAGTCTTATTGGGATCATAGGTTAAGTCTTTCAGGTGGTCTACACTCCCTCATGGAGCGCCGCAGTTGGGGCTCTGGTTGTTGAGCCTTGGCGTGAGTGTCTGTCAACTGTGGTGATTCCGGCCTGTCTGGGCTGACCGCCGGGACTGTGCATGCTGCTGAATGTTCTTGTTGCTCGTTCACTGGCGGTGGTGTGAGCACCATCGCATGCTCTTCCTCGGGTTCCTCAGTGTCTATGCTGAACCTTTTTTTTACTTGGTCCAGATGCTAACGGCATATCTGCCCATTGTTAAGTTTAACCACGATAACCCTGTTCCCCTCTTTGTCTATTACAGTATCCTCAAGCCATTTGGGCCCCACATCGTGATTGAGGACAAATACGGAGTCATTTATTTCTATACATCTCCCCCTTGAGTTTCGGTCATGGTACTCGTTTTGGGACTGGCGCTTGCCCTCACTATTTCGGTCAGGACTGGGTGAATGAGAGACAACCGAGTTTTGAGTGTTCATTTCATAAGTAGTTCAGTAGGGACCCCCGTGAGCGAGTGCGGTCAGGACCTATAGGCCAGCAGGAGGCATGATAGGCGGCATTGAAGGGCAGGTCTTTGAATCCTGAGCATGCCTTGTTTAATGATTCGGACCGCACGTTCCACCTGGCCATTGTAGGCCGGCTTGAACAGTACTGTCCTGACATGGTTGATGCCATTGCCAGAATTCGTAGCTCGTGAAACATGGGCCATTATCGCTTACAAGGATGTCCGGCAAGGCATGGGTTGCAAAGACCACACGTAGACGGTCCACAGTGGTGGATGTCATGCGCGAATTAAAGATGACGCACTCGATCCATTTCGAGTACGCATCTATCACAATAAGGAACATCTTACCCGTGAACAGGCCCGCGTAGCCTACGTGAATACGTGACCATGGCCTGGTGGGCCAGGGCCACGCGCTGAGCAGGCCACCTGCGAACACAGTGTTCCGGGTCTGAATCAATTCCCGGCCACCAAACATGTGACCAGGCAATGGCCTTCATCAGAATGATGCCAGGATGCTCACTGTAGAGTTTCCTGATGAATGCCTTCCTGCCCCTCTGGGGCATGACTACCCGGCTGCCCCATAGTAGGCAGTCAGCTTGGATGGAGAGCTCATCCATCCGCCTGTGAAACAGTCTGGCCTCCTCAGGGCATGCTCCGTGTGCGGGCGCCCAATCCCCAGTCAGGACACATTTCTTAATCAGAGATAGGAGGGGATCTCTGTTTGTCCAGATTTTGATCTGGCGGGCTATGATGGGGGAGCCTGTGCTGTCAAAGGCATCAACGGCCATGACCATCTCAGCGCTTTCAACCGCTGCCCCTCGGTGGTGGCTAGTGGAAGCCTGCTGAGCGCATCAGCGCAATTTTCGGTGCCAGGCCGGTGCCGGATGGAGTAGTCATAAGCAGCCAGCATGAGAGCCCATTGCTGTATGCGAGCTGACGCGTTGGCATTGACAGCGTTGCTGTCTGACAACAGGGATGTTAACGGCTTGTGGTCCGTTTCTAATTCGAACCTCCTGCCAAAAAGGTACTGATGCATTTTTTTTACACGATAGACACATGCGAGTGCCTCCTTCTCAACTATCCCATAACCCCTTTCTGCTTGAGAGAGCAACCTGGAAGCATAAGCCACAGGTTGTAGTTCGCCCTCAGCATTACTCTGCTGCAACATGCACCCGACCCCATAGGACGATGCATCATATTTCAGAACCAATTTCTTACAGGGGTCGTACAGAGTCAATAACTTATTTGAACAAAGTAGGTTCCGCGCCCGATTGAAAGCCCGTTCTTGACAGTCCCCCAAAATCAATCACAACCCTTTAGCAGGAGCACATGAAGCGGCTCCAACAACATGCTTAAGTTCAGCAGAAAGTTCCCGAAATAGTTCAAGAGTCCCAGAAATGAACGCAACACATTTGCGGGGCCTGGGTGCTCGTCGAATCACCTCTGTTTTGGATTCTGCAGCAACCCTCCTGCCCAGGAACTCAACCTCAGGAGCCAAAAACACACATTTAGACTTCTTGAGTCGCAGGCCTACCCGGTCCAGTCGGCGTAGCACCTCCTCCAGGTTGTGGAGATGTTCTTCGGTGTCACGACCCGTGATGAGGATGTCGTCCTGAAATACGATTGTTCCAGGAATGGATTTAAGCAGGCTTTCCATGTTTCTTTGAAAAATCGCGGCCGCTGATCGAATGCCAAACGGGCACCTGTTGTAAACGAGCAGTCCCTTGTGCGTAGTGATGGTGGTCAGTAGTTTAGATTTGTCGGTCAGTTCCTGGATCATATAGGTTGAAGTGAGGTCCAACTTGGTAAACAGCTTGCCTCCTGCCAGCGTGGCGACAAGATCTTCTGCTCTTGGCAGCGGGTATTGGTCTTGTAGGGACATCCGTTTGATAGTGGCCTTGTAGTCGCCACAGATCCTGCCAGAACCATCCGCTTTTAGGATGGGAACGATGGGGCTTGCCCAGTCGCTGAATTCAACGGGCGAGATGATGCCTTCTCTCAGCAAACGGTCCAATTCGCTCTCAATTTTCTCCCGCATCACATACGGCACTACTTTGGCTTTGTGGTGCACTGGTCTGGCATCCGGGGTGATGCGTATCACTACTTTGGTACCTTAGAATGTCCCGACGCCAGGTTGGAATAGTGACTCAAATTGTTGTAGGACTTGTGAGCACGAGCTTCGCTCCACAGATGACATTGCGTGCACATCCCCCCATTTCTAGTTCATCTCAGCTAACCAGCTCCTTCCCAACAGTGAGGGACCATTGCCCGGGACAATCCAGAGCGGCAGCCGGTTCACTGATCCATTGTGTGTGACTGCCAACATTGCACTGCCTATTACTGGAATGATTTCTTTGGTATATGTCCATAGTTGTGTCTCAATGCGTTCTAGTTTGGGTCTACTGGCTTTGAGTGGCCATAGCTTTTCGAATTGTTGAACGCTCATGAGTGACTGGCTGGCCCCTGTGTCCAGCTCCATGCGTACAGGGATGCCGTTTAATAAAACCTTCATTATCATTGGTGGCGTTTTGGTATATGAGCTGTGAATGTTTGCCACATGAACCCACTGAACTTCAGCGTCCATTGATTTGCCCCAAGAGTCATCCTGCATCACAGACCCCTCTTCTGGTCCATCCACCTCGTAAATTAGCCTGGTTACAGGCTTCCTGCACATTCGAGCTAAATGGCCACTGAGGTTGCAATTTCTGCAGACAAATTGTTGAAACCTGCAAGTCCTGGCAGAGTGTTTGCCCCCACACCTCCAGCATGAGCTGAGATTCCCATTGTTGTGAACGAAGGAGCTATGACCCGGCATTCCTCGCTGATTGTCCCTTTGACTGCCCTTGAGTACCCTGTTAGTGGGTGTCAATGGCCCCATCCCGGACCGCATTTTCCACTGTGATGGTATAAATGTCCATTCAGCCTGCCATTGTCTCTGTTGAAAACCTGCTCTGGGGTCTATTGCTGCCTGTGGTGTGTCGAACTGCCCTTGCCTGCCTGTGGGGCTCTGAGTCGCGTTTATGATATTGACTCCCTGATCCCCCGCTGCGTTGGAGGCAGAATTGCGCGCGTATATTATTCTGGTTTCCTCCTCCCCCGCCATGAAAGTCTGAACCATCAATGCCGCCGCTTCCAAAGTCAAGCCCTTGGTCTCAATTAACTTTCGGAAAATCCCCGCATGACCGATGCCCTCAATAAAGAAATCCCATAACATCTCCCCCCTGCAGGCGTCTGCGAACTTACAGAGGCTGGCCAAACGCCGGAGGTCTGCAACGAAGTCCGGTATGCTCTGTCCTTCACGACGTCGGTGGATATAGAATCTGTGTCGGGCCATGTGTATGCTGCTCGCCGGTTTGAGGTGCTCACCGATTAGTTTGCTGAGCTCTTCAAAGATTTTGTCTGCCGGCTTTTCGGGTGCTAGTAGGTCCTTCATGAGCACGTAAGTCTTAGGTCCGCAGCTGGTCAGCAGATGGGCCCTTCGCTTGTCGGCCGCTGCATCTCCCAGCCATTCTTTCGTGACAAAGCTTTGCTGGAGCCTCTCAATGAAATCGTCCCAGTCCTCACCAACACAGTACCGTTCCTCTGTGCTACCGGTGGCCATTCTCGTAGGTCGTTGATTCCCGTTTCTCATCGCCAATGTAAAGTCCTTACTCAATGGCACAAAACCCACACGAGGCACATTCTATGGACAAGGTCGCTCTATGACCTGAACCTTTATTCACAGGACCAAGAAGTGATGACCCTGCGTGGAACCTCCCTTTATATACCTGGATGACCAGGTAAGGAGTGTCTCCCACAAGTTCAACCCCTGTGGTCAAGGTGTGCATTGCTAAAGTATATACAGTATTGCAGTGGTGTTACATAGAGGTTACATACATGACAGAACATGTAGTTGTTTTTAAGCAAATGATCAAGATGCGCATATCCTGACTTGCATTTGATTGTGTTCAAGGAAGTTATTTGTTTTAGAATCAGGAAGTTTTCCCCGCTCCCTCTCCTTTCCCCTCCATCCCCCATCCTCAGTGGTTGATGTTTCTGGTTTGATTATCATTCGCTATAAAGTTCAACGCACAAAATGTCATGTCTAAGAATGTGCTCCTCATAACTGGCATGCCTTAAATTACAGCTTAATTAAAGTGAAATTATATTTTAATTATGCAATTTAATTTTCTATATATGAGCTTTCAACAACCGTAGTTTATGACCCTATTTTTCATATTAGTTGGGGTAGGAAGTCCCCAGTCATCTCTTTAAATCAGTGGTTCTCAACCTTTTTGTGTTCGCGGCACACTTTCGAATACTAGAATTTTTGGCGGCACACTTGAAGGGATTAAAAGGTGAACACAGATTTTTTAAAAAGCAAGTTTCAGAAAATGTTAAAAACATTTTATTAATCACAGTATATGAAGATATACAACATTGTACATGTATGTTATTAATTAATTTTTATTCTGAAAGTAACAATAAAATAATAAACTATAATAATAATTCCTCACATTAATTATAGATTATTTAGTAATTTAATGTGATACTTGAGCCTGACGTTTTTTAGTTATGTCACTAATATTAGGGCGTATAACCGATAAGGCGACTCTCATTTCGTGTTCGAGTTCGCTAAGTTTTTCCTGTTTTTTGCATTTGATGTTCGTAAGAGTTGAGAATCCTAATTCACAGTGATATGATGTTGAAAACTGCATCAGAATTATCAAGGCTTTTTTTGATATTGCAGGATATTCTTCTTTAATAGAAATCCAGAACTCATCAAGAGACATATCTGAATGTTTCATTTTAAGACCGCGGTCTGTAGAAATAGAAGTTAATTCTTGTTCTTGCAATGTAAAATCAAAATCTGACGTACTAATTGGGGAAAATGGATTTCTTACCCAATCATACTTCTCTACATCTAAAGATGGAAAATATTTGTTGATGTTGTCTTCCAGTGATGCCAAATGCTCTATCACGATAGGAGCAACCTTTTTAATTCTGTGATTTGGTATCAAAGGGAACATTTCAAGATTTTTTTCTGTTGCTCTCTTTTTCCAGATAGAAATTTTTTTCTGAAAAGCTAATAGCTTGTCTGTAGAGGTGAGAATGTTTTCATTTCGCTCTTGCATTCTGGTATTAACGCTGTTAAGACAATTAAATATATTTGCCAAATATGCTAACTTAGCACACCACATTTCACTCTTAAGGTATTTGCAAACGGTATCGTTTCCTTCTCTTTCAAAAAATACTGACAATTCTTCTTTAAGTTCAAATACACGACATAAGACTTTTCCCCTTGAAAGCCATCTTACCTCTGTATGCAAAAGTAAACATTCGTGCTGTGCATCCATAGCTTTGCAGAGCTGTTTAAACAAGAGAGTTTTTAAAGGTCTTGATTTTATATAATTTACAATATTAACAATTTGATCTAACACAGATTTTAATTCTAGCGGTAATGTCTTTGCAACAAATGCTTCTTCATGGGTGAATAATATATTTGGAATATGTTTTTTTGCAAACGTAATTAATCCTTTGACACATCCCACCATAGATGGAGCACCATCCGTGCAGATTCCAACACATGAGTCCCATGAAATTTTCAAGTCTTCTAAATATGAATTCACAGAATCAAATATGTCTTGACCTCTAGTATTTTCTGGAAGTTCTCTACAGCACAGAAATTGGTTCAATATCTCGCTTTCATGAATGAAGCGAACAAATGCTAATTATTGTGCTTTACCACTAATGTCGGTGGACTCGTCGATTTGCAAAGCAAAATTCGGGTTTGTAAGTTTTTCGGCTACATTTTCTTCAATGTTAGATGACATATCATTTATCCTTCTCTGAATTGTATCATCAGACAGCGGAATTTTTGCAATTTCTTGTTCCGCTTCATCACCAAGCATTATTTTGACAATTTTACGACATGCAGGAAAAATAAGTGACTCAGCTATAGTATGAGGCTTCATTTACTGCGCTATTAATTCAGCAACTTCATAAGAAGCAATTTGAACCGAATCTGACAACTTAACTTTTTTCAAAATATTTCACTTGTTTTGATTGCGTTGCCATCAATCTCCTAAAAAATTTTGCAAGATGTGCATGCTTCGTAGTAAAATGACGTTTCAATTTACTGGGAACCATTGCACTGTTCGACAGTTTTTCGCCGCACACAACACACAGTGGAATGGGGCATTTTTCTTCTCCTGTCCATGAAAAACCGAGCCTCAAATAATCCTCCATATATTGATGATGAATTTTGGATTTTTTAGGATTTGGTTCGGCACCGCTTGTACTGGCGTTGATTGTAGGTCCCCTAGCGCCACTTGTAGTGGCACTGTCATTGATATCTCCTTGCTCATTTTTACGTTTTCTTATGATGAATTTGTCCATTGGGGGGGACAAACTTTAGTCATCTGAGTGATCCAAACTCCAGACAGATACGAACTGAGTCTTCTAATTTCCAAACTCCAGAGAGTCCAGACAGAAACGAACCTAGAGTTGAACAGGAAGTTTTGATTTTGCCTATGGTCAAAATATGCTAAAAGCCAACTCTCAAAAATCAAAGGAACCGCTAGGGTGGCTAGGCCAGGTCAAATTGGATGTCGCATACATCAAAGGAGCCGGTAATTGGCGCTATATCAGGTCAAAGCGTCAAAGATGCCGCCAGTCCCGGCCACACATCAAGCTGCAGATCAATAAACAAAAATAACAAAATATAAATAAGAATGTGGTTAAATGTAATTATATAGTTTTTGACATTTTATTATTAAAAACTACACTTTTTACTGCATATGTGTTAGACTTGTCTTTCATTTCTTTCATCCAAATTAATAATCAAATTTTAAGCTTTTCACATGAACAATTTGATCTTATTATTTTGGATTGGGGGCGGCCATGGTCCAAGTGCCCACCCTGGCTACGCCCTTGGTACAGATGCACATGCACACACAAACGTAAATATACATACACACGCTTATATATATACACACACACACACACACACACAGTCTCCTTCGATGGTAGGCACTCGCACCTCTCTATCAGTAATGGAAGGGAGTAAGGGAGTGGGGGGTGGGGGGGGGGTGTTGAGTACTCAAAGGAAACAAATTTTGCCAAAGGATTTTGTTCTGAGTATGGACATTTAAATTGTTTATGTGTGTTGTCTCTTGTCATTATTACTTGTACAACTCTAGAACATAGTTTTTTTGATAATAGTAGAGATAAATAGATAATTATTTTTCAATATTGGCAATGTTTACTACAGCAGTGGCGTCATACATATAGGTAGATGACATATGTGTCTGTCTGTCTGTCTGTCTCTCCCCCTCCCCTTCTCTTTCAGAGTTAAATGGTTTGTGTTTCATTGCGAAATCAGCTAAAGTCTACCATCTTTTACACAATTTGGCGGCACACCTGTGAAGGGTTCACGGCACACCAATGTGCTGCGGAACACCGGTTGAGAACCACTGCATTAGATGATCTACCATGGAAACCCACAAGCTGAAATGAAGTTTTCCTCTGTGTTGCTAATCCTAACAGCATTGTCCCATAGCTTCTGATTTGAGTGAGGTCTTTTCCCAATTATTAGGATGCAAAGTTAAATGATCTAAATTTAAAGTAATACCCGCTAAACTATATTGTTTTTATGCAGACTGCCAGCACTTGGCTTTACCCGAGTCACCAATGGTGTTAAGTATTGGGTGCACCATTATTCTTTGATGTGAACAACACTGCAGGCAACAACTTCACTTAGCAAGAACATAATTATTGATCCCTGTTATTAATGACTCTGTGAAAGCAGACACCAAGTGAAGAAAGCTACAGTATTAGTTACATATAAATATACGGGGCTAGATTTTCGGTTGTCGGCGAAAATCCCATCGCAAAGTCGGCGAAAATCTAGCCATGGTGTCATTAAACATTCTCAATTCTGTCACTTCACTATATCTAGAACCTGAATAAGCAAACAATATGCCAGAGTGTATGAAAGGTACTCTTTTATAATTTTTCTATGATGGAAGAGTTGTCACACAATGACAATGCTGTGATGTAAGTCTTCTCTCCCTCTCCTTTCCCCTCCATCCCCAATCCTCAATTGGTCCTAGATATACAGGTATTACACAAGATAACTTTGGGTGTAGCCTCAACCCAGTTCCTAGTGAGTGTGGATTGACAACACAAGACTGCCTCTATGTGATACTAAGTTGGAAGTAGGCCCGAGGATATCTAAGAAATGGTAATGTCAGACTTAGGACAAAGGAGTGGTCTTTGATTCTGGATACCAAAGCACATCATTAGAACAGGGTAGATTGAGCAGTTGGGAATATTTGATGCTGATGCTAGAACCCTGAAAATTTGCAGGCCAGTGACACTTACGCTTATCCTGAGTGGTGCCAGCTGGGAACCTCTCCGCAGCCCACAAGGCCATTCAGCAAACTTCAGTGTACCACCAGGGCCTGGCGATTCCAGTGCAGAATGATACAGCACAGAAGAAGGCCATGCAGCCCATCGTGCCTGTGCTGGCCCTCAGGTCGAGCTATCCAATTAGTCCCACTCCCCTGCTCTTTCCCCACAGCACTGTAATTTTTTTCATTTGAAGTAGTTATCAAATTCTCTTTTGAATGTTACTATTGAATCTGCTTCTACCACCTTTTCAGGCAGTGCATTCCAGATCATAACTTGCTGTGCAAAAAATTGTTTCCTCATGTCACCTCTGGATCTTTTGCCAATCACCTTAAACCTGTGTCCTCTGGTTACTGACTCTTCTGCCACTGGAAATGGTTTCTCCTTATTTACTCTGTTAAAAGCATTTATGATTTTAAATACCTCTATCAAATCTCCTCTTGATCTTCTCTGCTCTAAGGAGGCCAATCCCAGCTTCTCCAGTCTCTACACATAACTGAAGTCCCTCATCCCTGGTACCATTCTAATAATTCTCTTTGGCAACCTCTCCAATGCCTTAACATCCTTCCTAAAGTGTTGAGCCTAGAATTGAACACAATACTACAGCTGAAGCTTAACTAGTGTTTTATTAAGATTCAGCGTAACTTTTCTGCTATTGTACTCTATTCCTCTATTAATAAAACCAAGAATGCCATATGCTTTTTTAACAACTTTTCTTGCCACCTTCAAAGATTTATCTACATACAACCCCAGGTCTCTCTGTTCCTGCACCCCCTTTAAAATTGTACAATTTAGTTCATATTGCCTGTCCTCATTCTTCCTACCAAAATGTATCACTTCACACTTCTCTGCATTCTGGCCAGAATTTTACCAGTCCTGCGAGTGTGGGTTTGGAGGCGGGCCCGCTGTCAAAATGGCCCTGTGACAGCGGGGCAGAAGTCTGGTCTGAACCTGCTTCCATGTCAGTTTCGCAAGTGCCAGGTATGGTGTGCGGATCACAGACCCGACAGCAAGCGGCGGACCAATCAATTAAGATGCTTAACTTGTATATTAAAGGTATTGAAAAGGATTTTAACCAGGCACTTGCCATTTTACCAAGTTTTCAACGAGTTTGCCATCCCTCGGGGAATAGGCCAGGTAAGTGTGTCGGGTTCTCAGTAACTCTCCATTGCTTTGGCTAGTTGACAGCTGCAAAAGTGGTATAAAAGCTACCATTTCACAGCTGCTCACTTTCTGATGTCATAGGCTGAAGCCTTCAAGATTTGGAAGACACCTTTGAGCTATATACTTTTTGGAAGTGTTTGCAGTGAATTCTCTATTCACTGTCACCTCCTTGGAGCAACCTCTCACCATTGACAGATCGCTTCTGTTATCTCAACCTCACCTGCCATCTATTCCAGCAGCATTGGTGCCCTTGAAAAAATCTCACCTTGGTCCTTAGAATCCCACCATGATCAGCCCCTGCACCAACATTCCTAGACACACAAGCATCCCAACGACAACACCAACCTTCTCCGCAATCACATGATGCTGCACAGAACAGAGGGCATTGGCACCCGGACCACATTGCTGCCCGATCGCCAGGGATGGCCTCACCATGGTCAGATTTACTTCACTTGAAGCTGTACACCCTGACTGCTATGTGATGCGCTGGGTTGGTACCAACCTACACTAGCTCCAGAAAGCATCCCTGCAATGCCAAAGCCATTCCTTTCACACTCATCACCATTGCGGGGGTGGAGATACCCTTATGTCACACCATTCAATACAACTCACTAAACCACTTCCAAAGGTGCCCACAAATCTGTCCAAGAACGCAAAGTGTTCAAAATAAAGATTTGAGTGTTTGATAAGATATTAACATAACCTTTACATGAACATTGGCTAAAACACCATGTGTATTAGACAAGGATGAGGGTGAGTATGAGGGATGGCTAGAGAGATGGGGATGTGATAATGTAGATAGGGAGAGAGGGATGAGTGGAGGTGCAAGGTAAGTTGGTGTGAGTAAGGATAGGCAGAAGCAGGGTAGGGAAGGCAGAGTGATGGGGATGTGATGAATGGCACAGCAGGATGAGGTTGAATGTGGCTTTGCGGTGACATTTCGTGATCATCAAATGACATCATCAGACCCGCTTCCTGTTAAATGACATCGACGACAGACAAGGACAGAGATTCAACACCGCCTCCAGTGCGCCAGCGCAGCCTTTGGTCACCTCGTGTTCAAAGACCAAGACCTCACATCTGGCACCAAGCTTATGGTCTGCAGGGCTGTAGTGATACCCGCCCTCCTATATGGCTCAGAGACGTGGACCATATATAGTAGACATCTCAAAGCGTAGGAGAAATGCCACCAACGCTGCCTCTGCAAGATCCTGCAAATCCATTGGGAGGACAGACGCACCAACGTCAGTGTTCTCGATCAGGCCAACATCCCCAGCATCGAAGCACTGACAACACTCAACCAGCTACGTTGGGCGGGCCACATCATCTGCATGCCCGACACGAGACTCTCAAAGCAAGCGCTTTATTCGGAACTCCTACACGGCAAGCGAGCCCCAGGTGGGCAGAGGAAACATTTCAAGAACACACTCAAAGCCTCCTTGATAAAATGCAACATCCCCACCGGCACCTTGGAATCCCTGGCCCAAGACCGCCCTAAGTGGAGCAAGAGCATCTGGGAAGGCGCTGAGCTCCTCGAGTCGTGTCGTCGAGAGCATGCGGAGGACAAGCGCAAGCAGCGGGACGCGGTGGAGAGTGCGGCAAACAGACTCGCCACCCACCCTTTCCTTCAACGACTGTTTGCCCCACCTGTGACAGACTGTAATTCCCATATTGGACTGTACAGTCACCTGAGATCTCATTTTTGGAGTGGAAGCAAGTCTTCCTTGATTTTGAGGGACTGCCTATGATGATGACATTACATTTCCAAATTTTGTGTCATTGCAAACTTTGAAATTTAGCCCTGTATACCCAAGTCCAGATCATTAATATATATCAAAAAGAACAATGGCTCTGTGTATACCTCCCTCCAGTCTGAAAAACAACCGTTCATCACTTCTGTTTTCTATCCCTTAGCCAATTTTGTATCAACGCTGCCACTGTCCCTTTAATTCCATGGGCTTAAATTTTGGTATCAAGTCTATTATGTGGTATTTTGTCAAATGCCTTTTGAAAGTCCATGTACACCACATCAACCATACTACCCTCATCAACTCTCTCCATAACTTCATCAAACAACTCAATCAAATTAGTCAAACACCATTTGCCTTTAAGAAATCCATGCTGACTTTCATTTATTAGCCCATACTTTTCCAAATGCCAATTAATTTTGTCCTGAATTATTGTCTCTAAAAGTTCCTCCACTACCAACGTTAGGCATCTAGCCTGTAGTTTCTGGATTTATCGCACCCCCCTTTTAAACAGGGATGTAACATTTGCAATCCTCCTGTCCTTTGGCACCACCCCCATAATCAAGGAGGATTGGAAGATTGTGGCCAGAGCCTTCAAATTTTTGACCCTTATTTCCTGATGCATCCCATCCAGACCAGGTGACTTTTCTACTTTGAGCACTGTCAACCTTTTAAATGCCTCCTGTTCATCTATTTTTATCCTATCCAATATTGCTACTGCCTCCTCCTTTACTGCTACATTGGCAGCATCTTCTGCTTAAAATGGGAAAGTATTAGATTCCTTGGAATCAATGTTGATATATATTAAATAAATCATGGTCTGATCTGCCAAGTCTGTCTGCAAATGATATTTCTCTTTAAACAATAAATTTGAGAGTGGGTAGTTTCGAATGACTATTCATGAAAACACAGGCAGGTACATTTTGTAATTTTAGAAATCAGTGCCCAACTCTCCCCCTCCCCAACCTCAGTTATAAAGAGACTGGCTCTTTTTTTTCCTCTTTCTCAGACAAGAAAAATGAACAGTGACCCCAAGCAGCCTGTAACAGAAAGACAGACAGTTAGCTCAGGAATAGTTCGCTTGAAAATGGGCTTTCATTTGGAGCATCATTAGAGTTGTGTCTGTTATATTTCAAGGAAAGAGGTTCATCGGACATTGACAGAGCTATTTGTGAAGCTGTATTATGTTCATTCATGTATTTTATGAAAAATAAACCAGTTTGTTGGTTTGCAGTTGTGCCTCACCTTGATAGTGATAATCAGTCGGCATTCTATGAAAACAGGAGAAACCACATGCAATATTTAGCATAGCCGGTGTATGTTGCAACAATTCGATGTTACGATCTCCAGATCACACTATTATTTAATTAGACTTGGGCAGCAATAGGTGGATTCCAGACTACAGAGACATGAGGGATGTCATTGTCACTTAGGAAAACTGGCAGTTGTAGACCGGACACCCATTACACACCCGCCTGATTTTCCAGCAATCCTGAACCCAAGAGAATATTTAGTATAAAACCTGAAATGAGTTTTCAAGCAGCTAATGAGCTACTTAATCGGTTTAAATCTCTGAACTTTATTAATGCAGCTGTGGAATGTGCAATTCTAAAAGACAATAGCTAAATGCTGGCAAACCGATTGACTGATCCAAATTATCTTAGCAATTCCATGAACCAGTTCCCTATTCGAATACGCTTAAGTAACTGAGTAGCTTAACCTCTTCTTGCCAAAGTCATTTGCCAATCATGGCCCAAGACAAGGATGGTTCTTCTTTAGGTCATTCTAGGCTCTTTTTATCTTAACATAAGCTGCCATTCAATCTTGACAAGTATGGATGTTCCCAGCTCCAGCCACGGATGGGTGCCAACTACTAACTATGAAAAGTACCTTGTCTTGAATGATCCAGCAGTTGCTTTGGAAGCTTTGGGTTTCAAAGCCCATAAAGTAGTCATTGCCAGCATTAATTATGGAAAAGTTAAATGTATGAATTTAAAATACTGGTATATCACTGTTCCTTCATCGTCGCTGGGTCAAAATCCTAGAACTCCCTCCCTAACAGCACTGTGGGAGTCCCATCACCACACGGACTGCAGCGGTCCAAGAAGGTGGTTCACCACCATCTTCTCCAGGGCAATTAGGGATGGTACTCCCACAGCCTTGTCAGCGATGCCCACATCCCTTGAACGAATAAAAAAAAAGATACTGGTGTAATTTCATAGCCATATGAAGGTTGGATTGTTGTAACAGTGAACACATCAACTTGTGAGTGAACATTTCAAAGGTCGAATGTATCTACTGGATGTCAAATCAAATTGCTTAATCCTCCTTTTTTGTCTCCATCTAAAAGGACAGACACAAAGTTCAATACTTGCATAGATAGATGTAGGAGGCTAGAGGGCCAGGTGGGAGGCTAGTGGGCCAGGTGGGAGGCAACAGACCCAAGTAGGTGATATAAGGCTGGTCAATCACAAAATGGCTGCTGTGAGTGCTAAAATGGCAGCTGCATTAACTGTGATTCCCCATAGAAGAATCAATCCTGTCATTAACTGCAGAGATAGCTGGGATTCAGGAATGACGTCCAGGTCCCAAAAATAAAGGTCAGAATGCAGAAAAGTAGCACCTGAAAGTAAAGACATGGGAGCATTTTGAAAAATACAAATGCTCAATGCTTTCCCCAGATCTCTTCCTGAGGCCAGGATTGATATGCGGCAGTGAGCCAAGCCATGTGGTTTTCTTCAAATCAATGCCAAGAAGTCTGCACAGCCCTCCAACCAACTGCCCTTAAAAGATTTCAGCAGAATAGAACAGTTTGTGGGATGAAGAAGAATACTGGATCAGGTACAAGGGGAAAGAGCAGACTGATTAGAACTCTTCAAGGAAAAGGTGGCTATTAAGATTCCTTACTTGATTTAAGGAAAGAAAGAAGGCTTTTTGTCTCCAATAACCCACCATATTGATCACCCCACAAAGATTTCATAAAATCATGATGTTGCCTTGCTATTGGGAGAAAGTGTGTACAAATTACATCTTGTCCATCTGTAAAACCAAAGGTTTTATACAGTCAAGATTGTAGCCTGCATTTTAACTGTATGCTGTAAGGGAACAGGGAATGTCACACAACTATTGAATCTCTCCAAGGAGGAGACCTGATCTGACCTGTAAGAAGCTGAAGACTGCATAAGAGATTTGCAGACCAACATTGACATTTCCCAAAGAAATAAGCCAGGCTTGGATTGATGGTGACTTTTGACTTTGGCTGACTGCAGGCAAACAGTGCTGATTCTGATAATGTAATATAATACAAAATGTAATGTAATATTAAATAATTATTCTGCTTCAGTACTTGCCAGGGAGACTAATCAGTTGGACATGACATCGGAAGATGAGATTAGAATTGATATAACCACATTTAAATTAAAAAGAGGTGAAATATTTAATAAACCAATCAAACTCAAAGAGGATAACACCCCTGCACCCCCCCTCCCCCACCCCGGTCTGGACAGATTGCAACCACGCATTTAAAAAAAATCTAGGGAATAGATAGTAGAGGCACTGTTGCACATATTTAATAATTTGTTCGAAAAATGTGCAGTGCCAGAGGACTAGCGGATAGCTAATATTATACCTATATTTATGAAGGGAGATAGAACATGTCCAGGGAACTACAGCTTAACTTCAGAGGTAGGAAAGTTAATGGTATCCCTACTAATGCAGAAAGTTGAAAAACCTCTAGAAACCAAAAATATAACAATGAATAGCCAGCATGGATTTCAAAAAGGAAAGTCTTGCTTGACCAACCTCATTGAATTCTTTGAAGAGGTAAGCGAGAGAGGAGACAAGAGTAATGCAGAAGAAATAATATATCAAGATTTCCAAAAGGCCTTTGATAAGGTACCACATAATAGATTAATGAATAAGGTCAGAGCATGCAGAGTCGGGGGACAAAGCAGAATGGATAGCTAGTTGGTTGCAAGACAGAAACCAGAAAGTAGTGGTAAAAGGTAGCTATTCAGAGTGGCCGAAGGTATGAAGTGGGGTCCCACAAGAATCCGTGCTGGGACTATTGTTGTTCACGATTTATATTAACGATTTAGACTTTGGAATCAAAAGCATGATTTCCAAATTTGCGGACGACACAAAATTGAAGATGGGGATAGTCAATATTGAGGAGGACTACAACAAATTACAAGAAGACATTAATAAACTTGCAGAATGTGCATATAATTAGCAAAAAAATAAGGAGGTCAAATATTACTTGGGAAAATAAGAATCTAATTCCTAGAAAATCGCAGTCTGATCGCTGGCCGTTAAGGCCCGTTTTTGGGAAAAAAATGGCGATCTCCTCACTTCCGCCCACCTCCAGCGAAAGACATGACTGCTGCCATTTTGGTAAGGGCCATAGTGCTGCCGTTGACAGTGCTTGACCTAGAAATGTAAATCAGCAGAGCAAACTTTGACCTTTACACTTATTTTACTGCTGGGTCCTAAACCCGCTCAGAAAAGCGTGTGTGAAACAGACCTACAGAGAAGCGGTCGGCCTTAGAGGGACACACACGTCTTTTAGGTAAGTTCTGATTTAAGATTTTGGACTGTTTTATATTTTATTGATGTAGTGGCTTGGTGCAATAGATGTTAAAAGATTTTAAAGTGTGGAGGGAGTGCTGCTGGACACTTGCAAGGCTTTGGATGGTAAAGGAAGGCCACTGAGAAGAGAGAAAATGCTGCAAATACTCAGCAGATCAAGCAGCACCCATGGAGAGAGAAACAGAGTTCACATCTCAGGTTGCGATGCTGCCTGACCTGTTGTGTATTTCCAATATTTTCTGCTTTTATTTAAGATTTCCAGCATCCGCTTACAGAGAGAAGAGGAAGAAGCAGAAGAGGAGGAAGTGGAAGGAAGGATACTACCCAGACAGCCCGTTTCTGGCCAGGATATCCAGGATGGATGATCCATGTTCGGTACCAGTGACCACGACCCCAATTCCTCTTTCAAAATGTGTCCTGCACCTTAACTTCCCTCTGTTACTGACCATCACAGCATCCTCTTGGTCACAATGCTGAAGTAAAAGCCACCACAAAGTAAACTTTCCAATCCAACTTTATCCATATATGCATCCAATATTACATCAAGAAGTCAACTATTCACCCTTGTGCATTACATGAGACTGTCTTGAGTGTGTCTTTGTCTAGCCTAGTGATGTCACATGGTGCAACCCCAGTAGCTGCAGCATGGCTAGTAGAAGGCTGCTGACTTTCAGCTGATGGCCTTACAGGACGACCTCGAGGAGCTAGTGACTGGGATTGTGAAATCGAGTGATTGGTGTTTCTTTTTCTTCATTCTCCTCTCCCTCTTCTTGGTCAACCACTGGCTGGGTAGGCTGGATTTCTTGAGTGTGTGAAATGAGGAAGGCACAAGGGTAGAGTTGTGGTGAGGGGAGAGCGGGAAAGCAAGAGCTGCATGGTTTTTCATGTGCACCTTGTAAATCAGAATAGATTGTGGGATGAGGGGGAAGTGGGATGTGAGAAGGAGGATAACGTATGAGGATACCAGCATCCTATATCCATTCAGCCCCGCCACTGGCCAAGGACTCAGCCAAGAATGGCCAGCAGCATCACCTCCAAGGGGGTGAGGTGAAGCTAGAAATGGGAAGTGTGCCTCGTGGTTGGTACTGATTGTTGGTAGGAAAATGTTGGGGGTGGGGGCTGTCGTGCACTGAGCATTTGGTAGGAGATGGCTTTTGAAGATGCATTCACTGACCTTGACCACTGGTCTGAGGTCATGAAGCTTCTTTGGGCACTGGAGCCAGGTCATGGGGACAACACTGCTGGCAGTGACAGCCTCTGTGATCTGGTCCCACATCGTTCTTTTTGGAGGGCCTCCTGGCCCCTGTGGGTAGGGGGCCTCTCTTGCAGTGTTGACACTGGATTGCTGCGTATGAGACCCTGGATCTCCCTTCCCTGGTTTGTTGAGCCATTTATGTTAGTGCTGAAGCACCTTTATCATTTTTTTAGATGTGGAAGATAGTTCAGCTTTAAGAGCTGAAAACGCCTTTTTGGAATTAGTTGTTATTTTAATTTTTTTTAAAGGCAGTTGACCTATAAGGGCTGAAAATGGCCTATTTTTTATTTTTATTTTATTTTAAAAGGCAGTTCCCCTTTAAGGGACTGACATTGCTTTCTAAAATGACAGCCTTGATTTAAGACAACATTGCTCTTGCTTCAGGGACGCTACGGCCACACTACATTGGGCTTCCTGCTGAGAGGAGCATCGGAAAACCAATCTTGCATGGTAGGTTTAGCACTGTGCTAATTTAAATTAGCAGCCAGCACCAAAATACTGCCTGTGCTATGATTTTGGGCGGCCATTAACTGCAGCCTGGGTTGCAACCACCAGGATTCTGCCCTATAACAATTTTTAGGTCTAAATCGGGTAGAGGAGCAAAGAGATCTGGGATTACAAATCATTAAAAGTAGTGACGCAGGTTAATAAGGCCATATAAAAAGCAAAACAAGCAATAGGGTTTATTTCTAGAGGGATAGAATTGAAAAGTATAACAGTGCTGCTAAACTTGTATCGAACCTTGGTTAGATCACAATTGGAGTACTATGTACAGTTCTGGTCGCCATATTGTAAAAAGGATATAGAGGCACTGGACAGGGTATAAAAACAATTTACAAGGATGATACCGGAAGTGTGAGGTTATACCTATCAGGAAATGATGAACAGGCAAAAAAAGGGAAAGCTGAGGGGTAACCTCATAGAGATCTTTAAAATTATGAAAGGTTTTGATTGAGTAGACACAGAGAGAGTGGGTTAAAAGTTCGGTTATGTAGCACCCGTTGTTTGGGCACTATGGGTGCCATTTTGAGTCATAAATGGCACCCAAGCAGCACGCGCATACTTCTGGTGCAGGCTGCGCCGGACACCATGTTGGTGAGGGCGTCGGCGCTGGGAGTATGCAGAGTAAGCAGATCGTGCAAAGCTGATTTGACTATAGCGCTGCCATTTTCATCCCCAACGCTGGAAGTAACACCCTGTCTTAACCTCGCTAAGCTGAATAAACTTTCAGCAGCTGCAAGGAACCCCCAACCACAATATTTAAAGGGATCATTACTTACTTACAGGTTAGTTGCTGATTAATTTCTACTGGTTCTGTGTAATTTTGTGGAACTATTTGGAGCTTTCTAGAGTTGTTTAAAGTTGGTGAAGTGATTGGGAGTGGGTT
Organism: Pristiophorus japonicus; assembly: GCF_044704955.1. Taxonomy (NCBI): domain Eukaryota; kingdom Metazoa; phylum Chordata; class Chondrichthyes; family Pristiophoridae; genus Pristiophorus; species Pristiophorus japonicus. The sequence continues at coordinate 211,259,634 of NC_091980.1, forward strand.
TGAAAGTGAAGAAGTCCTTGGTTCTGATGTCAAGGGTTCTGGTCAGACCATTTGCTCCCAGTCATGGGTACTCTCGTTGTCAACCCTCTTGGCCTGCATCATGACAGGGAGATGGAGCAGAGGCAGCAAAGAAGACAAGCTGCTCACAGAGGGAGGAGGTGGAGGGTGGAAAAGGGCTCTCAGCAGAAGGCCTTACCCACCATGGGGCTTCCGAGAGCAATGCTCTTACCTCAACCTGAGCCAGGAGCAGTGTGTGAGGCCTCTGTGCTTTATGAAGGAGGTGGTCACAGAACTCTGCTACATCTTGCAAACAGACCTGGAGCCTCACTCCAGCGCAAGGAAGCGCTGCCTTTAGCTGTGAAGGTGACCATGGCCCTAAATGTCTGAGTCGGGGTCCTTCCATGCTGGAGCAGGCAACATCTGGAATATCTCGGCATCCACTGCTGCATGAGATAAATGACAGACGCTCTTTATGCCAGGAGAGGGGACTTCATTGTCTTCTGCCTGGCCAGAGAGAAGCAGGCGGAGCATGGACATGGCTTTGCCAGGATAGCGGGCTTCTCTATGGTGCAGGGCACCATCGACTGCATGCACGTGGCATTGTGGGGCATCGCATCTAAATGCTGAGATGTACCGCAACCGCAAACATTGCCACTCGCTGAATGTGCAGATGGTGTGCGGCCATGCTCAGCACATCATGGTGGTGAATGCCTGATATCCTGACAGCAGTCATGATACTTTTATTCTGTGCCAACCTGCGTTCTCTCAGTCTTTTAGCCTCCAAGACAAACCAGAGGGTGGCTACTGAGCGACAAGGGCTATCCGCTGATCACCAGGCTCATGACTCTGCTCTGCAACTCCATCACATGTAGCTGCATGCGTACAATGAGAGCCAAGCTGCCACATGGAAACTGATAGAGTAGACCATTGGTGTCTTTAAACAACACTTCTGTTGCCTCGACCTCTCTGGAGGAGCCCTGCAATACTAACCAGAATGCGTCTCAAGAATCATCCTGATCTGTGTGCTCCACAACCTCGCCATCATGAGGGCACAGCCCTTGTCACCAGGCATTCTGCAACCAGCTGAGAGGGAGAAGGCAGAAGAAGAAGAGAAGGAAGAGAAGGAAGCGGAGGAGGAGGAAAAGGAAGCTGAAGGGAAGAGGTAACCCAGACAGCTCCTTTATGCCGGGTTGTCCGTGATTGACTCGTCCGACTGCAGTACAAGTGAACGTAACCCCAATTCCCCATTCAACAATAGTCCCACATCTTAACTTCCCTCTGTTACTGACCATCAGAGTATCCTTTTGCCCATCATGCTGAAATAAAAGCCACCACAAATGAAACATTCGAATCCAACTTTATCTATCAATCCATCCAATATTACATAATACAGACAATTAATCACCCTTGTGCATTACCTCAGCCCCCAGGTGGGCAGAGGAAACGTTTCAAGGACACCCTCAAAGCCTCCTTGATAAAGTGCAACATCCCCACTGACACCTGGGAATCCCTGGCCCAAGACCGCTGTAAGTGGAGGAAGAGCATCCGGGAGGGCGTTGAGCACCTCGAGTCTAGTCACTGAGAGCATGCAGAAAACAAGCGCAGGCAACGGAAGGAGCATGCGGCAAACCAGTCCCACCCACCCTTTCCCTCAATGACTGTCTGTCCCACCTGTGACAGAGACTGAAATTCCCGTATTGGACTGTTCAGTCACCTGAGAACTCACTTTTAGAGTCAAAGCAAGTCTTCCTCGATTTCGAGGGATTGTCTATGATAATGTCTTCTGTGTGCCTTTGTCTGTCCGAGTGCTCCTATGAAGTGCTATCCCAATGGCTCCAGCATGGCTGGTGGAAGGCTGCTGATTTTCAGTGGAGGAGATTGCAGATGGCCTTGCAGCACGACCTTGAGCATCTCTGAGCCTAGATGGCCCGGCTGTGGACTGCACCACCTCAGATGGGCAGCAGCAGTCTGGGCTGGCTGCCGAAGTGGCAGCGATGGGAGCACGAAGGCTGTCATCCTGAGAGAGTAAGCAGGTTCTTGTCCACGGAGCCACTGCCACTCCCCTGGGATGGTGCAGAAGCATTCCTAGCCATCTGTTGGAGCACAAATTGCTGGACTGCTGTTATGCACTGCAAGCCCCTTTTCACACAGGTAAACGCAGCCATGATGGCAGCAGTCTGAGTTTGCGTGGCAGCGAGCTGAGCCTGCCTGACAGAAGTCTGAGCTTCCACTGCAGCACTCAGACGCTGGGTGGCTTCTGTTAGTGCTCCAATGGAAGCTGAGACATCAGCCATCATGGTTGGGCCCACAACTGCGCTAATGTATCTGCACACAGCTTCCACGCTGGAAATCATGGGCTCCAAGCTCTGCACCTAGCCCTGTGTAAGGTTGGGGCCAGACTCCTCCATGCTCCTTGGCAATGCACTCAACCTTTCTAGCAGGCTTGCTAATGCACCTGGCACCTCGTTGTGCATACCCATCAGCGTACTTCTGTACGAGGTGCTCATCTGTGTCCTCTGCAGCAGAACTCATGTGCAACCTCGCCCTCTGGGGAGCTGGCACCTGTGCTACCCTTTTCCCCTGCCCTGGCTGCAGCCCACTCATGCCCGATGACTCACCACATGCAGATCCCACCTCCAAGCTACCCTCTAAAGTCCACGCAGTGCCTGTATCTGAGCTGATGACTGCGAGTGTCAGATTGAGTGAAGGTGTTTCTTCCTCTCCCTTTTCTTGCACCACTGGCTGGGCAGGTTGGATTTCTTCTGTCTCTGAAATGAGAAAGGCACAAGGATAGGATTGTGGTGAGGGGAGGGGAGAGGGGAAAGCAAGAGGTGCATGCGTACACCATGTGCTACTTGTAAATCAGAAGAGATTATGGGATGAGGGAATGTATAATGTGAGGAGGAGGCTTACCTATGAGGATACCGGCATCTTGTATTATTTCAGCCCTGCCGCTGGCCATGGGCTCAGCGATGCCCCTCCCAATAATGGGCAGCACCGTCTCCTCCAGGGGGATGAAGTTATGCAGACGCACCTGTATCCTGCCAATTAGGAGCTGCTGGCGCCTTTTCCTGCAAGAGAAGTGGAGGTGTGTCAGTGAGTGTGGTGCAATGTATTTGGGTGATGTGCCTGTCACGGTTGAATAACTGACTGTGTTCAAGCTGTGAGATATGAGTGTGAGGCTTGCAGCAGTGGTAAGTAGGTGAGGTGAAGCTATGAGTCATGTTTGGTAGAGATTGTTGATAGGTGAGTGATGAAGGTGTGGTGTATTGAGCAGTGTGTGAGGCTAGTGGTACAGATGATGGGATCTGGCATTTGAAGATGAATTCACTGACCTTGACCACTCATGTGAGGTCATTAAACTTCTTCTTGCACTGCATCCATGTAGTTGGGGCTACACTGCTGCCATTCACCACTATGGCCATCTGCTCCCACTGCACTTTGGACTGTTAGCTGAAGGGCCTTCTGTGGGAAGAGGACCTCTCACCTCCTATCAACCTCCTGCACCACAGCCTCCTGTGCTACATCCAAGTACCTTGGTGCATGCTCTCTCCCCTGTTGTGCCATCATTAATTGTTGTTCACTCTCTTCCCCAGCCAGTTCATTGATCTGCTTCGGGCAGAATGTACCTCCCCTTTAAGAGGTGCAGACTTCCTTTAAGTAGTGCAGGCTAACTTTAAGTGGTGCTAGCTTCACATGGACTTGGGGTCCCTTGCTAAGTGTTCAGCCACTGAGCAGCATGTTCAGTGCTGGGCTGAATGCCACAATCATGAAAATGAGCAGGTAGCACGAAGCTCCAGTGCTGCTTGCATTCCTCCGCACCGATGCGGTTGATCGCACATTGTGAGCCCCGTGCCATTTTCTGGGGAAAATCAATTTCTAAGCCAGTGGAAAAGAGCAAAACTAAAGGCCATCAATATAAGTTGATCACCAAGAAAGCAAATAGGGAATTCACAAAAAACATCTTTACCCAGAGAGTGGTGAGAATGTGGAACGCGCTACACAGGGAGTAGTTGAGGCGAATAGTATAGATGCATTTCAGGGGAATCTGGATGAGGGAGAAAGGAATAGAGGGTTAAGCTGATAGTTAGATGAAGAACAAGCTCAAGTGGAGTATAAACGTTGGCATGGACTGCTTGGGCGGAATGGTCAGTTTCTGTGTTGTGTATTCTATGTAATGGAGTGTGCAAACGTAAACCAGATTTCTCTACTTTTGATGGAAAACAATGAGCTGTCCTGCACTGTTGCATTTAGTCCTTCACTGCTATGGCTGGTATTTGGAATTGTTCCAGTGCAGTCCACTTCATTAGCAAATGCCAGTTGTTATCAATAGTGCAGCTGTGCAGAATGGAGGCAGACAGTTTCAGTGTGAATGGCATCTGAATGGCAGAGCACAGAAAGAGTTTGAATCACACTTTAAGAAATAACATTAAATATTACCGTCCCCAATCAAATCAGCCAGAATTGGAACATATCTTTTGTGATCAATTGAGTATCAAACGTACATTTGCTTCATGGCCCAACTTTATTCTAGTAGTGCAATCAGACTTCTTCCCCTGGTTTTAAATTCATTTTTATTTTTCTAGTGTGCTGAAAGGAAAATATTTTTAATTCTACCAAACCATGAGTACTCAAAAACTAATTTACATAAGTGAACATAATTGTGACCAGCGTGTGGAATCAGCTTCGTCCTATAGGAAAGAAGAAACCCGGTGGTTATAAATTTACGGTATGACAAGGTGTGAATGTACCAGGAATTTTACCAGGTCAGTGATTATTTTGGCACAAAACAAAACAAATGTTAAAGCACTCGCTGTCATGGTAAAAATATTCTTGGAGTTTACTATCACCATTTGATCTATATATTGATCACTATATGTTCTCTTCAGACTTAAATACTGAAATCAAATAAATCAGTACCACCAGAAATGGCTACCTTCGAAGATAAAATAAGAGGCACGCGGAGGAAATTATGCAAATTTGGAACAAAGATTCAAATTGAGTATATCAAAGTTTTATAATGTGGTAGTTAGTGTTGCTGTTGTTTCCACAGTGATGTGATGTATATTAATACAGTTGGAAGGTAGTCACACAACTGTAGAAACATAGAAACATAGAGAATAGGGCTCTGATAATATCATAAACCCAGAACAAAGCTGAAGTTGTTTATGGACTAATCTGAATGCTAAGATTAGTGTAACTTCTGAGCACCTAATCTCTCCATTTGCTGTTTCTATAGTCATATATGCAGAAATAATAGAGTGCATTGAGATGTAAACAAGGTTAGTTTATAATTTTTGACAAAAAAATATAAAATTTACTGATAATATTACTGGAAAAAGGTTATATTTCTAAAGTAGTACAGCGTATAATCATATATATTATTACAAGTAATCCATGTTCATCTGTGCTTTATACAGTTTTGATTTATTATTTAGTTAAAATTATACGCAGTATCTTTGTTGGCACAAGATTGTTTCAGAGTGAATTCTAGAGCTTAGGGCTGAGGCAGCTGAAGGCATGGCTGCCAATGGTGGAGCGGTGAAAATCGCGGATGCGCAATAGGCCAGAATTGAAGCAGCGCAGAGATCTCAGAGTTGTAGGGCTAGAAGAGGTTACAGAGTGTAGGGTGTTCGTTTTCCACTCTACTTTGATTCATAGACCTCGGGAATTACAGGAAGGACTCCATGTAGCGCAAAGTTTAGGCTTAAACCCAACTGTTAGTTTATTACACAAAAAAACAACTAAAAATTACAGAACAAGACTTCTTAGAGAATTGATCGAAGATATTCAATCACCCATCCAGCCAGTTGCTGCAGTTGTCGATTGTAGGCTCGTGGTCGTTGTTCCTTTGACCGACTATTCCTCGCTGAAGTTCTCTACTTCTCATTCTGCTTGTCGATCTGATGTTCTCCTTCTCGACCTGAGCTGTTGTTCTCAGCTCTTACATATATATCCATTTGATGAATGCATCTCCTGCTGGGCTGCTTTTCAATTAATGCATCTGGATGAGTCTTGATGGCTGTGAAGATGGGTCTGGATCTGTCTGGATGGCCACAATTTGCATATGGAATCGACAGAGCAAAAGATAACTCCTCATCTTTTGTGCCACGTTATCCAAAAATGCACGCCTTGTGGGATCCTTTGTTGTCCTGGGTTTTTGCAGACTTGTAGTCTCCACAGGGAACTGGTTTTTCCCCTCCAGCCAATTAATCCAGGGGCTCCTCTGCTTGATTGTATCAAACCCTTTGACTCGATGTTTAATCATGTCTAGCTCCTGACCGCAGAAATTTCATTAATCAGTGATGAGTCACCACCTGCCCCAGGCATCCTTTTTCTAGTCCAACAGTCCCAAAGGTTTCTTTTAAACCATTTTAGTCCGTAGCCTCTTGCTGTGCCTCGATCGTGAAAGTGTGTAACTTTACACTTCCCCCTTTAATGTCTCTTGTTATAAATTCACAGACATTACTCTAGGTGGCCTCTTCTTCGTTTCGTTGAGCCTTTTTGGGTGTATTGCAGTCTTCAGTCAAATCTCCAGATTACATACTTTTTACAACAAAACAATGTTTGGCCTTAATCTATCTGACTTCAGTTTATACTTTTACAAACACTTTGGCCTTGGTTCATTTTAATAATCCTTCAAGATTCACTTCCCTCATCCTATGCTTTAATTTATAGGACAAGACGAATAGTTACGACACTATTATCAATTGTACAGTTACTAACGAGTGTGATACGATTCGAACCCGGGGGGGATCTCAATATTGAGTCCCATATCCCATCATGGAGTGGCAATCATTTCCTCAATTTCCTCCCTTACTTTTTTGTTCTTTTGGTGTAACATGTAATAATGTTTGTGGGACAGCTCGATGTTCTTTAATAGTTCAGTCAAATGTTCGGGTAACGGCGGGATATTGTATCCAAAACACGATATGTATCCCTGGAGGTTTGGTAAAGTATCGTTGACTGTAATCAGTCCCCTTTTTCGTCTCCCCCAGCCCGTCTGGCTGTTGCTTATCAGTTTGTACGCTTCCTCCTGATTTAAGTCCCCATAATTCATCTGATAGAATTGCTTAAACATTACTCTTAACAATCGTTCATATAACTTTTCCGTTTCTGGCGGGCACCGCTGGGGTAACTGTAACTCTGTTAAATTAAGAATATCCGACGCCACTTCGGAATACACAGTATGATACAATATTTTCTCTGTTGGGATTAACACCAGCCTATTCTTAGGCCCGGGAGATAGAACAGGACATGGAACTTCTTGGTTTGGAATCTCCACCATTTCAGGGAGAGGTTTTAATCTGCTCGCGATCAGCTCGGTTGCATTGACTGCCTTTAGAGAGTTCAAGGTCACACAAGAATCAAAACCCTGCATCCAATTCATACCCGACCCGGAATCCTGCCATTATTGTTTGAAGCACATGGTATTGGGGGTAATGTATTGACGTGGATAGAGAACTGGTTGGCAGACAGGAAGCAGAGTCGGGATAAACGGGTTCTTTTCAGAATGGGAGGCAGTGACTAATGGGATGCCGCAGAGCTCAGTGTTGGGACCCCAGCTATTTACAATATACATCAATGATTTAGATGAAGGAATTGAGTGTAATATCTCTAAGTTTGCAGATGACACTAAGCTGGGTGGCGGAGTGAGCTGTGAGGAGGATGCTAAGAGGCTGCAGGGTGATTTGGACAGGTTAGGTGAGTGGGCAAATGCATGGCAGATGCAGTATAATGTGGATAAATGTGAGGTTATCCACTTTGGTGGCAAAAACATGAAGGCAGAATATTATCTGAATGGCGGCAGATTAGGAAAAGGGGAGGTGCAACGAGACCTGGGTGTCATGGTACATCAGTCATTGAAGGTTGGCATGCAGGTGCAGCAGGCGGTGAAGAAGGCAAATGGCATGTTGGCCTTCATAGCTCGGGGATTTGAGTATAGGAGCAGTGAGGTCTTACTGCAGTTGTGTAGGGCCTTGGTGAGGCCTCACCTGGAATATTGTGTTCAGTTTTGGTCTCCTAATCTGAGGAAGGATGTTCTTGTTATTGAGGAAGTGCAGCGAAGGTTCACCAGACTAATTCCCGGGATGGCAGGACTGACCTATGAGGAGAGACTGGATCGACTAGGCCTGTATTCACTGGTGTTTAGAAGGATGAGAGGGGATCTCATAGAAACATATAAAATTCTGACAGGACAGGTTAGATGCAGGAAGAATATTCCCGATGTTGGGGAAGTCCAGAACCAGGGGTCACAGTCTAAGGATAAGGGGTAAGCCATTTCAGACTGAGATGAGGAGAAACTTCTTCACTCAGAGAGTTGTCAACCTGTGGAATTCTCTACCGCAGAGAGTTGTTGATGCCAGTTCGTTAGATATATTCAAGAGGGAGTTAGATATGGCCCTTACGGCTAAAGGGGTCAAGGGGTATGGAGAGAAAGCAGGAAAGGGGTACTGAGGTGAATGATCAGCCATGATCTTATTGAATGGTGGTGCTGGCTTGAAGGGCCGAATGGCCTACTCCTGCACCTATTTTCTATGTTTCTATGTTTCTAAAAACAATCACCACACCTCCCCTGCACTTGTGGCTTGATCCAACCACACAGATATAAATTCCTTGTTCCTCCTTCCACTATTTCTCCCAACACAATTTTGCCCTTCTTTTGTTCCTGTGGTCCGCCTGTTTGAACTATTACCCAATTTCTCCCATTCTGTAGAAGCATTCATTTTCCTCCTGTCTGTTTTCCGTAACCACCACCACCCTCCCATGGGGGTAATTCCTTTACATTCCAGACAAACTCGTCTACCCTCTTTCACCCGTACCCTTCTAGTCATGATGTTTAGCCATGGGCAGGACACTCCCCAAGTTTACCCTCAGCTTCTCTGGAGTACTCGGTCGAATTTGACCCTAACCACCCCTGGCCAACTCCCAGTGTGTGCATAGGCGTTTGTGCCCTTGTTGCTCCATATTGCTCCCCCTTGAGTTACGGTGGGGCCGGTTCCTCCCGTACATCCATATGTAAGGAATGTCTTGGTGTCTCCCCGATCTCCCCATCCTGCTATAATCAGGGCTATGCACAGGCCTATCCACAACGTCCACCTCATCTCGTATCCTTGGCTCGATTTGCTTCTATAAAGACAAAATGAAAGAAATAACCCTGCTCTGTGAGGGGGCTCCCCCTCACAGGTCCTCCTTCAGTTCTACACATATGTACATTTACATGATTTAGACCACTGCTTTCTTCTTCTTTTATCCAGATGCTTGTGCTTTCGGAGACTCAGGGGTGGAGATGGAAGAGGCGTCCAGGTCACCCTCGGTTGCGGCACCCAACCACTCCGTCTTAATGCTCCATCCCTTACGTCTCCATCATCATCATCCCACAGCATGGGCGGAAGGCTTACATTAATCAAACTCATCACAGTTTCTTGGGCCTTGGCCCGCTTTTTACTTTTCTCTCCGGGGTCGTACAGATTACATTGGTTTATGTGAAACCACTTTATTCGTTTTGGCAGCTGGATTGCATAGACCATAGAGCTTGCCTTGTCTACTATGTTATATGGTCCTTTGTACAAGATTCAAATGCCCCTACTCTGGTATAATTCCTGACCATCACCTGATCCCCTACCCTCCATTCCTGTTTAACCCGGGGTTCCAGCAGCAGTTTATTCTGCTCATGCTGCCTGCCCATATTGTTAGCTGCTTCCCAATGCAGCCCCTTCAGAGTATCATACAGATCTCTGACAAACCTGTCCCGTGTGACCTCTTAAACCTGCAATTCGGTCAGGACTAGTGCTAATATATGAGTCAGAGTCCTCATTCGTCTCCCTGTTATCAGCGCGTGCAGGGAGTGTCCCATACTTTTAGAGAGATTGGCTCAGTGATTCATCAGTACTGGGGGTAGAATCTCATCCCACTTCTTCGGGGTACCTCCTATCTCCTTCCTAAGCCTCTCTTTTAAGATCTGGTTTGTCCTCTCTTCTGGACCTGACGATTGGGGGTTATACGCCACATGCCATTTGCCCGGTATTCCTAACAGCTTTAGGGTAGCCTGTATTACCACTCCGGTGAAATGTCTCCCTTGATTTGATTCTACTATCAGGGGCAGTCCCCATCGAGAAAATATTTCTCGCACTAGAATCTTTGCTGTGACTACTGCAGTGGCCGCCCTACAAGGAAAAGCTTCTACTAATTTCGTGTAAAGCTTTACTAACACCAGGCAATATTTATTGCCTTTGCCTGAGATGGGCTGTGGCCCTATGGAATCTATCTGTATAGACTGCCATGGCCCCTCTACTCTCCTCGTGTGTCCCAACAGAGCCTTCCTTCAGTGGGGGTCTGGATTAGTTGCGGCATATACTAGACAATTCTGACAATAATCCTTTACATCGTTTTTAAGCCCGGACCACCATCCCACGACCTCCACTTTATGCCACGTCGTTTCTGGCCCTGGATGTCCAGCCCCTGGACCCCCATGAGCTAGCTGCAAGAAATTTTCCCTGCACTGCCCAGGCACGATCCACTGTCTCCTTTAAATAGCATTCCTTGTCTTACTGCTACGCGTGCAGCTCCTAAAGGTCCTGCGACAGGCTTCCCATCTACCTTGTCACTAATCGCTACTCTAAGGTCTGCATCTCGTAGCTGAGCTTGTTTTAAATCAGGCGGCAATAGTACTTCTTTGGGCCCCTCTCTACCTGTTATAGCCATGATCTGTCCACAGTGATATGGGTCCCAAGATGTCCCTTCTCCTGCCCCTGTTTTGGCCAGTGTGTCAGCTTTCTCATTCCCTTCCCACTTGGGCTCTGTCTTAGAGTGTACTTTAACCTTTTGGATGTAGTAATCCTTCTGGTCCTGACCTGTGATGTCCAGAATGACTTTTAACAAAGGAGCCGTCAGCAACAGCTTCCCGTCTGAAACTAGCATAAAATATAAAAACAGATAGCAAGAATTTCTACAGGTATATAAAAAGGAAAAGAGTGGCTAAAGTAAATGTTGGTCCCTTAGAGGACGAGACCGGGGAACTAGTAATGGGAAACATGGAGATGGCAGAAACTCTGAACAAATATTTTGTATCAGTCTTTACAGTAGAGGATACGAACACTATTCCAACAGTGGATAGCCAAGGGGCTATTGGGGGGGGGGGAGAGGAACTTAACACAATCACAATCACTAAGGAGGTGGTACTCCATAAGTTAATGGGACTAAAGGCAGATAAATCCCCTGGACCTGATGGCTTGCATCCTAGGGTCTTAAGAGAAGTAGCTGTAAGAATTGTGTATGCATTGGTTGTAATTTACCAAAATTCCCTGGATTCTGGGGCAGTCGCAGCAGATTGGAAAACCACAAATGTAATGCCCCTATTTAAAAAAGGAAGCAGACAAAAAGCAGGAAACTATAGACCAGTTAGCCGAACATCTGTGGTTGGGAAAATGTTGGCGTCCATTATTAAAGAAGCAGTAGCAGGATATTTGGAAAAGCAAAATTCGGTCAGGCAGAGTCAGCATGGATTTATGAAGGGGAAGTCATGTTTGACAAATTTGCTGGAATTCTTTGAGGATGTAATGAACAGGATGGATAAAAGGGAACCAGCGGGTGCAGTGTATTTCGACTTCCAGAAGACATTTGACAAGGTGCCACATAAAAGGTTACTGCACAAGATAAAAGTTCACGGGGTTGGGGGTAATACATTAGCATGGATGGAGGATTGGCTAACTAACAGAGAACAGAGAGTTGGGATAAATGGTTCATTCTCTGGTTGGCAACCAGTAATTAGTGGGGTGCAGCATGGATCAGTGCTGGGACCCCAACTATTTACAATCTATATTAATGACTTGGAAGAAGCGACTGAGTGTAACGTAGTCAAGTTTGCTGACGATAGAAAGATGGGAGGAAAAGCAATGTGTGAGGTGGACACACAAAATCTGCAAAAGGACATAGACAGGCCAAGTGAGTGGGCAAAAATTTGGCAGCTGGAGTATAATGTTGGAAAGTGTGAGGTTATGCACTTTGGCAGAAAAAAATCAAAGAGCAAGTTATTATTTAAAGGGAGAAAGATTGCAAAGTGTCACAGTACAGCGGGACTTGGGGGGACTTGTGCATGAAACACAAAAGGATAGTATGCAAGTGCAGCAAGTGATCAGGAAGGCCAATGGTATCTTGGCCTTTATTGCAAAGGGGATGGAGTATAAACGCAGGGAAGTCTTGCTACAGCTACACAAGGTATTGGTGAGGCCACATCTGGAATACTGCGTGCGGTTTTGGTTTCCATATTTACGAAAGGATATACTTGCTTTGCAGGCAGTTCAGAGAAACATAGAAACATAGAAAATAGGTGCAGCAGCAGGCCATTCGGCCCTTTGAACCTGCACCACCATTCAATATGATCATGGCTGATCATGCAACTTCAGTACCCCACTCCTTCCTTCTCTCCATACCCCTTGATCCCTTTAGCCGTAAGGGCCACATCTAACTCCCTTTTGAATATATCCAACGAACTGGATTCAACAACTTTCTGTGGTAGAGAATTCCATAGGTTCACAATTATCTGGGTGAAAAAGTTTCTCCTCATCTCGGTCCTAGATGGCGTAGCCCTTATCCTTAGACTGTGACCCCTGGCTCTGGACTTCCCCAACATCAGGAACATTCTTCCTGCATCAAACCTGTCCAATCCTGTCAGAATTTTATATGCTTCTATGAGATCCCCTCATTCTTCTAAATTCCAGTGAATATAAGCCTAGTCGATCCAGTCTTTCCTCATATGTCACTACTGCCATCCCGGGAATCAGTCTGGTGAACCTTCATTGCACTCCCTCAATAGCAAGAATGTCCGTCCACAGTTTAGGAGACCAAAACTGCACACAATACTCAAGGTGTGATCGCACCAAGGCCCTGTATAGCTGCAGTAAGACCATCAGCCATGATCTTATTGAATGGTGGTACAGGCTCGAAGGGCCGAATGTCCTACTCCTGCACCTATTTTCTATGTTTCTATGTTCTCCCTGCTCCTATACTCAAATCCTCTCGCTATGAAGGCCAACATGCCATTTGTTTTCTTTACTGCCTGCTGTACCTGCATGCCTACTTTCAATGACTGATGTACCATGACAACCAAGTCTCGTTGCACCTCTCCTTTTACTAATCTGTCACCATTCAGATAATAATCTGCCTTCATGTTTTTGCCACTAAAGTGGATAACCTCACATTTATCCACATTATATGCATCTGCCATGCATTTGCCCACTCACCTAACCTGTCCAAGTCACCCTGCAGCCTCTTAGCATCCTCCTCACAGCTCACAATGCCACCCAGCTTAGTGTCATCTGCAAACTTGGAGATATTGCATTCAATTCCTTCATCTAAATCATTAATATATATTGTAAATAGCTGGTGTCCCAGCACTGAATCTTGCGGTACCCCACTAGTCACTGCCTGCCATTCTGAAAAGGTTCCGTTTATTCCCACTCTTTGCTTCCTGTCTGCCAACCAGATCTCTATCCACGTTAATACATTACCCCAATAATTTTGCCTTAATTTTGCACACTAATCTCTTGTGTGGCACCTTGTCAAAAGCCTTTTGAAAGTTCAAATACACCACATCCACTGGTTCTCCCTTGTCCACTCAACTAGTTACATCCTCAAAAAATTCTAGAAGATTTGTCAAGCATGATTTCCATTTCATAAATCCATGCTGACTTGGATCAATCCTGTCACTGCTTTCCAAATGCGCTGCTATTTCATCTTTAATAATTGATTCCAACATTTTCCCCACTACCGATGTCAGACTAACCGGTCTATAATTCCCTGTTTTCTCTATCCCTACTTTTTTTTAAAGTGGGGTTACATTAGCTAACCTCTAATCCATAGGAAACATGGAAACATAGAAAATAGGTGCAGGAGTAGGCCATTCGGCCCTTCTAGCCTGCACCGCCATTCAATGAGTTCATGGCTGAACATGCAACTTCAGTACTCCATTCCTGCTTTCTCGCCATACCCCTTGATCCCCCTTGTAGTAAGGACTACATCTAACTCCTTCTTGAATATATTTAGTGAATTGGCCTCAACAACTTTCTGTGGTAGAGAATTCCACAGGTTCACCACTCTCTGGGTGAAGAAGTTTCTCCTCATCTCGGTCCTAAATGGCTTACCCCTTATCCTTAGACTGTGACCCCTGGTTCTGGACTTCCCCAACATTGGGAACATTCTTCCTGCATCTAACCTGTCTGAACCCATCAGAATTTTAAACGTCTCTATGAGATCCCCTCTCATTCTTCTGAACTCCAGTGAATACAAGTCCAGTTGATCCAGTCTTTCTTGATAGGTCAGTCCCGCCATCCCGGGAATCAGTCTGGTGAACCTTCGCTGCACTCCCTCAATAGCAAGAATGTCCTTCCTCAAGTTAGGAGACCAAAACTGTACACAATACTCCAGGTGTGGCCTCACCAAGGCCCTGTACAACTGTAGCAACACCTCCCTGCCCCTGTACTCAAATCCCCTCGCTATGAAGGCCAACATGCCATTTGCTTTCTTAACCGCCTGCTGTACCTGCATGCCAACCTTCAATGACTGATGTACCATGACACCTAGGTCTCGTTGCACCTCCCCTTTTCCTAATCTGTCACCATTCAGATAATAGTCTGTCTCTCTGTTTTTACCACCAAAGTGGATAACCTCACATTTATCCACATTATACTTCGTCTGCCATGCATTTGCCCACTCACCTAACCTATCCAAGTCACTCTGCAGCCTCATAGCATCCTTCTCGCAGCTCACACTGCCACCCAACTTAGTGTCATCCGCAAATTTGGAGATACTACATTTAATCCCCTCATCTAAATCATTAATGTACAGTGTAAACAGCTGGGGCCCCAGCACAGAATCTTGCGGTACCCCACTAGAACTGATCCAGAGTCCATGGAATGTTGGAAAATGACCACCAATGCATCTACTATTTCTAGGGCCACCTCCTAAGTACTCTGGGATGCAGACTATCAGGCCCTGGCAATTTATCAGCCTTCAATCCCTTCAATTTCCCTAACACCATTTCCTGACTAATAAGGATTTCCCTCAGTTCCTCTTTCTCGCTAGACCCTCGGTCCCCTAGTATTTCCAGGAGGTTATTCGTGTCTTCCTTCGTGAAGAAAGAACCAAAGTATTTGTTCAATTTGTCTACCATTTCCTTGTTCCCCATTGTGAATTCACCTGATTCTGACTGCAAGGGACCTACAATAGTCTTCATTAATCTTTTTCTCTTCACATATCTGTAGAATCTTTTGCAGTCAGTTTTTATGTTCCCTGCAAGCTAACTCTCATACTGTATTTTCCCCCTCCTAATTAAACCCTTAGTCCTCCTCTGCTGAATTCTAAATTCTCCCAGTCCTCAGGTTTCCTGCTTTTCTGGCCAATTTATATGCCTCTTCCTTGGATTTAACACTATCCCTAATTTCCCTTGTTAGCCATGGGTGAGCCACCTTCCCCATTTTATTTTTATTCCAGACAGGGATATACAGGGATTTTGTAGTTCATCCATGTGATCTTTGAATATCTGCCATTGCCTATCTACCATTAATCCTTTAAGTATCATTCCCCAGTCTATCCTAGCCAATTCACGTCTTATACCATCGAAGTTACCTTTCTTTAAGTTCAGGACCCTAGTCTCTGAATTAACTGTGTCACTCTCCATCTTAATGAAGAATTCTACCATATTATGGTCACTCTTCCCCAAGGGGCCTCGCATGACAAGATTGCTAATTAATCCTCTCTCATTACACAATACCCAGTCTAGGATGGCCTGCTCTCTAGTTGGTTCCTCGACATATTGGTCTAGAAAACCATCCCATATACACTCCAGGAAATCCTCCTCCACAGTATTGCTACCAGCTTGGTTAGCCAATCAATATGTAGATTAAAGTCACCCATGATAACTGCTGTACCTTTATTGCACGCATCCCTAATTTCCTGTTTGATGCCATCCCCAACCTCATTACTACTGTTTGGTGGTCTGTACACAACTCCCACTAACGTTTTCTGCCCTTTAGTGTTTCGCAGCTCTACCCATATAGATTCCACATCATTCAAGGTAATGTCCTTCCTTACTATTGCATTAATCTCCTCTTTAACCAGTGACGCTACCCCACCTCCTTTTCCTTCCTGTCTATCCTTCCTGAATATTGAATACCCCTGGATGTTGAGTTCCCAGCCTTGGTTACCCTGGAGCCATGTCTCCGTAATCCCAATTACATCATATTCGTTAACAGCTATCTGCGCAGTTAATTCATCCACCTTATTACGAATGCTCCTTGCATTGAGACTCAGAGCCTTCAGGCTTTTTTTTTAACACTCTTTGTCCTTTTAGAATTAAGTTGTAATGGGGCCCTTTTTGATTTTTGCCCTTGATTTCTCTGCCCTCCACTCTTAGTTTTCTCCTTCCTACCTTTTGCTTCTGCCCCCTTTTTACTTCCCTCTGCCTCCCTGCATAGATTCCCATCTGTGGTTCACTAGGTTGATTCCGGGGATGAGGGGGTTAACTTATGAGGAAAGGTTGAGGAGGTTGGGCCTCTACTCATTGGAATTCAGAAGAATGAGAGGTGACCTTATCGAAATGTATAAGATAATGAGGGGGCTTGACAAGGTGGATGCAGAGAGGATGTTTCCACTGATAGGGGAGACGAGAAGTAGGGGGCATGATCTTAGAATAAGGGGCCACCCATTTAAAACAGAGACGAGGAGAAATTTCTTCTCTCAGAGGGTTGTAAATCTGTGGAATTTGCTGCCTCAGAGAGCTGTGGAAGCTGGGGCATTGAATAAATTTAAGAAAGAAATAGACAGTTTCTTAAATGATAATGGGATAAGGAGTTATGGGGGGGACAGGTGGGGAAGTGGAGCTGTGTCCATGATCAAATCAGCCATGATCTTATTGAATGGCGGAGCAGGCTCAAGGGGCCGTATGGCCTACTCCTGTTCCTATTTCTGATGTTCTTATGTTCTTATGACTTAAACCCTCGCCTCGCTCATATTGCTAAATACTCTGTACAGGAGTTACAAGTGAACATGGAGTCCGAACATATCGTATAGGGAGATAGGAATTCACTCGGATGTGTGACCACATTCGCTACTGCTACCAGTTCGGCCTGCTGTGCACTTAAAGTGTTGGGGAGCTTTATGGCCTTTTCTATCCCTGCCTCTGGATCGTAAATCCCGCAGCCTGTTTTTCTCTCTCTATTCGTCACTGAACTAGATCCACCTACATAAATGTCTCTGCCTGTCGGATGTTCCCTTGCTTGGAATCTCACATCTACATCCCGCACTCCTTCCACTAAACACACGTGAGCTGCTCCTGGATAGGTTCGGGCTAGCTTTGGTTCTCCTGGCCTTTCCACCTTCAGGTCTAACTGAGTACGCAGCAATGTCCAGCGGGCAATCCTGTTACTGCTCACTGTCCCATCTTTCATCCTACCGTCCAGTAACAAGTCAGTAGAGCCACTGTAGCTAACCCTGTGAGCAACCGAAAATGCTTTACTGCCCAATGTTGCTAACAGATGTCACTCGCAATTCGAAAAGCTCTTTTCTACTTCTGTGCGAACTCTGGAGGCATCGACCACTGGTCTCAGCTTTCCGTGTCGCTCCTGGAGTAATACTGCACTCAAGTTATCCCCAGTAGCTGCTACCTCCAGACTAAAATCCCAGGGCTAGAACCTCCACTTTTTTAGCATGCTTAACGCCCACTTAACGCCCATTTTACCGCTGAAATGATGTATAATGCCCATACATCGCCCATTTTGGCACAAAATGGAAACTGACAGGCATTTTTAGGAAACTTATCACTGAGCGTTACTTTCACCATGTAGTTAACGCCGGGAAAAAATATTACCGCCCGCCCACTTTTTTGGGGCGGAATCAGCAGAATTGGCGAAATCAACACCCATAATATCGCCCCGCGTTACTTTCCGCATGGAATTAATGCCGAAATTCAATAATACCACCCACCCATTTTTTTTTGTCATAAAGGGCATATTTGGCGAAACTAATGCCCAGGAGATCGCACACCGTCACTTTCCCACCTCGCACACATATTGCCCACAATATTGCTCACCCAAAAAACGGCCACAAAAAGTGGAACTGTTCTGAACGAATGCCAGCGGTGTGGCTGCCATTTTTAAAGTCCTACTCTTATGTGAGGAGCTGAAATCTGAACGATTTGCCTGAAAGAGCCTTGATGGGAGTGACAATATTGACACACTGCTGTGTGTGTGCAGCTCAGACATCAGTGGTGCCCATCACCTTGGTGCCAGTTAAAGTTTACGTCGATTGATGTTAAGTTGTATTTAACCCTTTCATGTTAAGGAATCAACCCTGTGTAACGGTGCAACTATCTGAGACAATGCGCAACAAGGTTATGTTCAATAATAAAAATTTTATACCAACATTGGTCTGAAATCACAGGCAATAGCACTCAACCCCCGCCCATATCCCACTTTTCCTACCATTGACATCAATCACATGTTCAACATGTCCAGCAACACAGAATACAAATGCAAAGCAGGAGCGTGGTCCCCAGCCCCCATACATTACAATAAATTGCATACACCCAGATGGAGATATAACACAGCCATCACCTGCGGACATGCACCTCACTTTCCTTCTCCCCTCCCCTTCTTCTCCCCACCTCTACCCGTTCCCCTCTTCGCTCCACGGCGTCTGGCCGAGGAGTTCCTCAGGCGGTGCCTCATTGCGGGGGAATGAAGGCAGATGTGGTCGTTGCATGAGTACAGGAGTGGGGGATGCCAAGGGGACAACATTCTCTGATACAGAAGCAGGATCTTGGTCCTTGCTCTCATCTGTCGTTCGCAGTGGTGGTGTGGAAAAATAGTGGTGGAGTGCCGCTCTCAGGGACCACTGGGAGGCCTCTGGCAGCAGTGTTCCTGGCTATCACATCCAGGGCCTCCGCCGTCCGCAGAATGTACTCGGTCATGGTGGCCAGCTGTCAGGATATGCCCCTCAAAGCAATGTCTACAGTCCTCCTGGACAACTATACCATCTCTTCGCTGTCATATGGCACTCATGGAACAGCCCTACCGCATCCACGGGACCTCCACGGGGTCAGCGCCATCCTGGGGACAAATGGGGTGCCCTGTAGCGAGATGCTTGGGGGCAGTACCTCCAGAGTGGAGGCGGAAATGAACAGAGGATCACTAGATGGCCTTGGGGTGGAATGGCTTCTGGAGCGTGACGATGCAGGTTCCTCTAAATCCGCACTCTCATCCGTGGAGAACAGACCCAGCGGATTGACGGGCGAGAATCGGAGCTCCTCAGCATCAGATGTAGGATCGTCTGTCGACTCCTGCCCCGCGCCCCCACCTTCTGGCCTCTATGGTCTTGCCTTGGGACGCGCTGCTGGCTGAGCTGAAAAACACAAATGAGGTTATTAGAGGAGAAGGGGTACTAGGGTCACAAGGTGAGTCCAGCGCCACACACAGCATACGCACGACAAAAGCACCACCACTCTCAAAATCATCGCAGCCATCACATTTCATGATCATCAACACATTTGCATTCCAATGATTTTCATTAGGCCAGCATTATTTCTATGACAATTTTAGAAATCATCTATCATATATATTTGTTCGGATATGAGTGGGTGTGGGTTAATAGTTAAATCTATTAACTTTACATTACGCAATGGTGTAAGCTTTACTCATGTGGCATCATTTCAGGGTCTACAGATGCGTCCGTGGCTGTCTGGGGGTGCTTCCCCACGAGTGCGAGCACATGCTCCTCCATCTCAATGATTTCACTGGGGACTGGTGGGCCCCCCACCCATTCGCCTCTGCATGGACCTCATTGTCGATAGCTTCTTCTGTAAAAGGTGACAGGACAACATGGCATGAGATCATTGCGTGATATCATTGCTAGGTACTGTCACAGAGACTGATACAACACAGAACCGACAGATGTAATCATCATTATTATGAAAATTATCCTTCTTTACCTAAAGACATGCACCGTTACCGCAGGCTTTGAGTAAAATATTCCCGGTAAAAGTGAAAGACCTCACATCTGATGAGAGTCACTCATGACTGCTACAAATCAAATTATATAAATACATAAGTGCATGTAAATTAATGTAATACTTACTCTTGTGGATCCCACAAGGTCGTTCCATCGTTTGCGGCATTGGTTACCCTCACGCACCTCGTTGGTCAACGACGAGACCACCTCTACTATCTCGGTACATATCTTCTGGTATGCCTTTGGGATGGGTTTCCTACACCCTCCCTGTGTCAAATCACTCCAGCGTAACTCTACCTCCTGCAGGAGGGAGGCATTTGCCTCGTCCGAGAACCTCCTGGCTCTTTTGTGCCCTCCAATGTGTTCCTCTCCCACCTCACTGCTCTCTCCAGCATCAGTCTCCACAGTATATTGTAATGCCTCCTCCTCTCTCTCCATTATAGGCCAAATTTGGGCAAATATGTGGCTGGTAACAGCTACTTTTTATTTGCCTACTGCTGTGAAGCTCTAAAGTCTGCCTCCTTCCT
Organism: Pristiophorus japonicus; assembly: GCF_044704955.1. Taxonomy (NCBI): domain Eukaryota; kingdom Metazoa; phylum Chordata; class Chondrichthyes; family Pristiophoridae; genus Pristiophorus; species Pristiophorus japonicus. The sequence goes on from NC_091980.1 coordinate 211,280,162, forward strand.
CCCAAAGCAGCCACACCACACCCAGACATGCCTTCAGTCCATCTGAGCTCCCTCTCTTTCTGTCTCCTCTTCTGCACATGTCATGATGACCCTTGACTTCCAGAATTGCAGGAATCGAGCATTGCCATGTCGTTGCTAAGGACGGCCACACTTTACGGCAGAAGGTCAAAAAAATTTAACGCTACCGCCCATTTTATATCGCTCGCGGTAACGCCCATATTCAAAAGTGGAGACTAGGTGGTTTGAGAATGGGCGAGAAGCCGCCGATCTGAAAACCCTTTTTTTATGTCCACGCCGGAAATATCGCCCAATTTTGGGTGATAACCATAAAAATGGAGGTTCTCACCCCATGTCTCCATTTATTGCTCCCAATGCTGGTGCCATCTGTAACACCTCCTTTAAATGAATGAAAGTTTTCTGACAACTCTCATTCCATTTCCACTCTATTCCTTTCCTATGAAGCCTCAACAAAGGTGCTGCCATGGCTGCATATATCCTTCGATAAATTCCCTGCAGTAACCCGTTATTCCCAGGAAAGACCTTACCCCAGACATGTCCTTAGGAACGGGTAGCTTTTTACTGCCTTTCTCTTGGCTCCATCTATAGCTCTCACTCCTGCTCTAATGGTCAATCCTAGAAACTGCACCTCCTCTTGCCGACGAGCTTTCTTTGGATTCACCTTAAAATCTGCTTCTTTTAACAAATGCAACAATTTACTCTAATGGCCCATGGTCCTCCGCACTTTCGGAGAATAACAACCACTCATCCACATATTGGACCAACCGATTCGGCTGACTAAAACCTTTTAGTACCTCGGCCATACGCTGGTGAAAGATTGAGGGACTGTCGTGAAACCCTTGTAGAAGACATGTCCATGTGTACTGCTGACCCTTGAAGGTAAAGGCAAATTTATACTGGTCCTCCCGTCTCAGTGCAATAGACCAAAACCCGTTTGAAATATCCAGTGCAGTAAAAATTGTTGCAGTTGCAGGGATACCACCTATCAAATCGGCTACCACTGCTACTGTGGGTGCACAGGCTGGAATATTTTTATTCAGTACTCGGTAATCTACCGTGGCCCTCCATGAGTTATCGGGCTTCTTCACTGGCCATAGGGATGAATTTACATGTGTGGCTATGGTTCTTAACACACCTTGCTCCACCAGGGAATTTATAGTAGTTTCCAAATCCTTTTCTGCTTCCCGGGGAACATTATACTGTTTCTGGGGCTGTGTCATCGGGTCCCCGTCTATCTTCACCTCTACCCCAGTTACTCTCCCGCAATCATGCTTGTGCATTGCAAATGCATCTATATTCTCCCGGACATGCCCTTGATACCCGACCGGAACGTTATCTACTAATCTTTCTAAGTCATAACTCCCTTTTGACTTCATCGCGCAGGTGCTGCTTTTATCTGTACAGTCCCTGGGAATCACTACAATCTCTCCCATCCTATCGGCATCAACTGACCCCCATAGACAATTGTTCTTCATATCCACTATGGCGTGGTGTGCCAACATGTAGTCGGCCCCGAGAACTCCCGAACCGGGCTGTTCCCACTTCATTAAAATGCATTCCCACTTTGTTGTGTTAGGTCCTAATTCTATGGTTAAGGGTTTTGACACTGCCCCAGCCTGCTCATTACCCGTAAACTCCGCCAGTGTAAATGGGACTCCGCTCGACTACGAGGAAGTGGTCGGATTCAGTGAGTGGACAACCGTGCTGAAGATACCTTCCCCTCATTGCTTCCACCTTCACATCTACACATGGCCTGCCCCACTCGTCGTAGATGAGTGGACACAGGTACTCTGGCTGGACACAATGTCAAAGTGAGGGTGCCGACGCATTGGGTCCCTTTTCACCCACTGCGGCGTCCAGCTTTCCTCCACCCATGCCCAAAAGCTGCTGTAATGCGGCCATTAAAACCTGTATTGGCCCTTTTCTGCCTCAGCACCCTCGTAACCTGGCTTCCTCCTCTCGAGAGCCTACAATCCTTGCTCCAGTGTCCCAACTTCCCACAGTTAAAACACCCTCTGGATCGACCCGCATTATCTCCCTCTTGTCTCCATTCTTTTATTGCCCGAACATCTCCTTTTACTTCATGCACTTTCCCTTTTTGTTACTCCTCTTCCCCTTGTCTGGACTTAAATGCTAGAGTCAAGCTTCTCAATACCCCTGCCTCAGTATTTTGGGGATCGTCTGGGTCAAACCATGCTTCGACCTTTGCTCTGAGCTGTGGCAAACTGTTAGCCATTATGGTTTTCAGCCAGTGGTTTCTGGGTTCCCCTATTAAGCCTGCCCATATCAGATTTCCTGCAGTGCCCCTTAAATAAATAGGCCACAGTCTATCTGCAAACGTATCGGGTGATTCGTTTACTTGCTGTCTAGTCTGTTCTACCTGCCAGAACGAATCACCTTGATTGTACCCTAACACTGCCAAGATTTCCTCCTTTAAGCCCTGTGGGGTTCCTCCCCTTAACTTGGTGGCTGTTGACAAACTCTGATATAGCTTCCCTTCCAGGGAGAGCAGTGTTAACTTCACTATCTCCTCCTCGCTGCAGTTATTGATAACTCCTATCTGCTCTATGTTGGCAAAATGGAGGGAGGCATCCCCTCCTTGCTTTAATTTTGCCATTCCCATCAGCATCTCCTGCAACTGAAGTGGCGTGTATGAGATCACATAGTCACTCTGTAATGGTGCTGGACCACCATTTGGTGGGGGTGGGCCGAATTTCTGTTGTCTCAAGGGACACATCGGTTTTGGGGGTCCCAGTGCCTCGGGAGCGTACTGATGCTCGCTATACTGGGACCCATCGTCTGACTCCTTCCCCTCTGGGTCCCAAACTTCCTCACCTTCCCCTGGTGCCATAAGACAAATCATTCCTTTGGCACTGTCTAACTCTGCCATTAACTGGCGGATCTTTTTTTTACAAGGGCCGTGATCTGCCCTCTCATAACTCTGTTTCTGCGCTACCTGATATGTTATCTTTATCCTTCTTAGCTGCTGTTCTGCTTCTTTGGCTCTCTCTAAGTGCCTTTCACCTTGCTCGATGTATGCCTGCTGCTGCCTTTTGCACTCGGTCACCTGACACTGCAAATATCCTAGGTGATTATGCGCCATTGCTTCTTTAATACTTTGGTCCTGCTTTTCTCTATTCAAATTGCTTATCTCACCTTTTAATTCCCTACTGTCATCCTCCACCTGTCCTACCTTTTCCCTTAACAGTTGCGTTTGCTTCTGCAGGCACATGAGCCAAATCACCTTCTCGTTTGACATTTTGTGGTTGCTACTAACTGTCCACTCTGTCGCTTTTTCCTGTGGATCCCCAGAGTGTAGCATTTCTCGTGCCCATGGCTCCGAAATTTCCAGTTTGTTGCATATATATGCAGCTGCCTTAGCCTCCATGGACTTCGTACAACTACTCTTAGCCACTGACTCTACTGCGTTTTGCTGCGGTGAGTCCATTTCCAGTACCTCTGGCTGAAAAATTATCCCTGAATACCTTGGTCTCCCCTGAGACCACCTTGCAGTGATCTGCAGTTACTGTTACTCTGGCTTCTTTCTGTGGCTATCATAGTCCAGCCTATCCGAGACCGTTTCTCTCTCCAGTTGCCCTAGCTGCCCTTGAGATTACCTCAACCTTCTCTGTGACTACCTCAGTCAACCCGAGATTACTCCAGCCTATCCAAGACTGCTTCTCTCCTCCGGTTGCTCTAGCCGTCCGTGAGATTACTTCTGGCCTTCCTGAGACCCCTTCGCAGACTACCTGCGATTACTTTTCTCGGTGGCTACCCTAGTCAGCCTGCACTCTTGTGGCTACCCTAGTCGCCCTTGAGATTACTTTGGTCTCCCTGAGACCCCTTCGCAGACTACCTGTGATTACTTTGATACCTGAGACTTAACCAAGACTCCCCAGGGTTTCTTGCCCTTGATTTGTGTCCATGATCCTATTCCAAACTCCGAAGTCCTGTTGCGGTCACCATTTTATGTAGGGTGTTCGTTTTTCACTCTACTTTGATTCATAGACCTCTGGAATTACAGGAAGGACTCCAAGTAAAGCAAAGTTTAGGCTTAAACCTAACTGTTAGTTTATTACAGGAAAAACAACTACAATTTAAAGAACAAGACTTCTTAGAGAATTGATTGAAGACATACAATCACCCATCCAGCCAGTTGCTGCTGTTGTCGATTGTAGGCTCGTGGTCGTTGTTCCTTTGACCTGCTTTTCCTCTCCGATGTTCCCTCCTTCTCATTCTGCTTGTCGATCTGATGTTCTCCTTCTCGACCTGAGCTATTGTTCTCGGCTCTTACATATATATCCATTTGATGAATACATCTCCTGCTGGGCTGCTTTTCAGTTCATGCATCTGGATGAGTCTTGATGGCTGTGATGATGGGTCTGGATCTGTCTGGATGGCCACAATTTGCACATGGAATTGACAGAGCAAAAGATATCTTTTGTGCCCCGTTATCCAAAAATGCACGCCTTGTGGAATCCTTTGTTGTCCTGGGTTTTCGCAGACATGTAGTCTCCATAGGGAACTGGTTTTCCACCTCCAGCCAATTAATCCAGGGGCTCCTCTGCTTGATTGTATCAAACCCTTTGTCTCGATGTTAAATCGGGTCTAGCTCCTGACCGCAGAAATTGCATTAATCAATGGGTCACCACCTGCCCCAGGCTGGCACCCTTTCTCCAGTCCAACAGTCCCAAAGGTTTCTTTTAAACCAGAGTCTGTGGCCTCTTGCTGTGTCTCGATCGTGAAACTGTGTAACTTTACAAGAGATAGGGAGGGGCAAGGTGATGGAGGAATTTGAAGTCAAAGATGAGATTGTTTAAATCGAGGCATTGCCGGAGCAAGAGGCAATGTAGGTCAATGAGCGCCGGGGTGAATGGTGCGAGTTAGGATACAGGCAGCCGCATTTTGGATGAGCTCAAGTCTACGGAAGGTGCAAGGTGGGAGGCTGGCCAGGAGAGTATTGGAACAGTCATGTCTAGTGGTAATAAAGGCATGGATGAGGGTTTCAGTAGCAGATGAGCTGAGGCAAGGGCAGAGTCGGGCAATGTTATGGTGGTGGAGTTAGATGGTCTTGGTGATGGAGAGAATATGTGGTCGAAAGCTCAGCTCAGGGTCAAGTAGGACGTTAAAGTTGTGAACAGTGTGGTTCAGCCTCAGACAGTGGTCAGGGAGAGGGAATGGAGTTTGTGGCGAGGACCGAAGGCAATGTAATAACAGAACGGTGTTCTCCATTTACATTTTGCACCATTACCAATATCCCAACATTAAGTGTGGTCAACACAATGCTGGTCACACCTTACATAGTCCATGCAGTGCAATGACACTGAATTTCAGAGCTGCATAGCAGGTAACTTTCAATTTTCCAGCTTCCAACTCAGGCCTGTTAATTATTGTTCAGTTAGAAGCAATTTTTAAAATGAATTTACAAAGGGAACATGCAATATATATAATATATATATAAAATAGGAAGCTTAAGACTACCAGAGCTTACTTGGCTATTAGAAGTTGCCTCTTTACGGCTATCTATGGTCACTTTAAATAATCAGGTTCAAATGCAAACCAATATGGAGGATATATTATGTTTAATCAGAGTTTAAGACAGAATATAACACATTAGTTATACAGTAAAAACATACAATCATAACAATAGTTGAAATCGATCCAATCGGAGGTCACTTTTAACCTATTTTTAGGGGTGTGCCTGAGCCGGAATATTGATAAGACATTTTGACTGAAAGAGGTTCCCCTAAAAACTTGCTATCCAATACCGTATTGTGTTCATTGTCTCGATTCTTGTTTCAATAACCCACCTTAAAGATGTCGCATGTCATCATTTATATTTTCTCAAAGACACTTTTCTGTAGAATTACTTTCATCTCTCTCTGTCCCTATTCTCTTGGGTACAATCAATACAAAGCCTTAGTTCTCTACTCTTTGAACTATGAGGCCCAAACCAGAAAATTGCCCTTTCAGCGTTATCTCCTTTATGACATAGCAATATGTTTACGTTAATTCCTACAAACCTCCATCCATTCTAAGCCTTTCTCTAACAAATTGTCTTAAAGATACATAAACAAACTGAAGCTTTAACCTGAAAACCACAGATAATGATTGTCATAGTGCAGAATACTATAACATCTCTGCAGGGTACCAAGACATTAGCATTTCTAAGCATCTACTATCATTCTAAGGAGATACGTCATCTCCAGTTCAAAGCAATGATTTAAAAACAGCAATTGTATCAGTTTTGTACAATCATATCAGTTTTATACATTTTTAGGCATCTTTAGCTTCTAACATGGCTTGTAACCTTTAATAACAATACGTGGATATTTTTGCACCAATCCATTCTTGAAATGAATTCAAACCCGTTTCCAGATGTGTGTGATGGTATCTGTGACCAAGGAATGCAAGTGTGAATACTTGACTGCCATGCATTTAACCTGCCTAATGGAAAACTCTATGCTACCAAGGTTAAAGAACTAAAGGAGCTGCTGATCAGATAATTATAGAGCAAACAATCCATCAGTTGCTATTTTCCTTGAGATTGTACCTTATTTCTGTAATAAGGTATTCTTTCCTTGCATCATATGATGTCTCCACCACAGCAAGGTTTGAGAAAGCATTTAGCACAGTTTGATGTGTGCTTTGTCAAACCATGGTGATCTACTTCAGTTATTTTGGGTATATCTGGTTAGCTGTGTCCTATCTGCACATAGTCTGTTTGATACTCTGCAACAGCTGTGTGTTAGTGAATTCAACTGCCATTATTACCCCAGTGAAGCGGGCAGTTGTGCCGAGCAGGAGGTGATGGTGTGGCTGGTAGATATGGAGCTGTAGGTCATGTTTGATAAATATTTTTTCTAATTCAATGAAAGACAGAAACTCTGACAAAATTCATTCAAGAGCTGCAAATTCAGGAGTAAACTGTGGCAGAATTTTACTGTGCAGGAGAGGTACTTACAACCATTTTAATTGAGAAATATTATAAGATCAATCACAATTATTATTTAGTTTTCAAATGCAAAAATGTTTAAGTGCAGAGTAATGTTTCTGCTGGAAAGAAATATGGTTAATGTACAATTTTCAAAGAGCTGTGTCATTCTTGCTAATCAGATGAAGCTAGTTAGTTAGTAGCAAACAATGTTCAAGAGTGAAAGTTGTTACAAGAGTGTTACTGGTAACTGTGAACTACTACCATTGCAATTTTCAGGGCTGAATTTGCCACTTTAGTGCTGAAGGAATTTAAATGATTAACAGCGAGGTGAGACAAACTAACTGAATTTCCTATTGCATGAAGTTTACTAATGGAAATAATGAACGATAGCTCAGTCAGCAGAATGCTTTAGGACATGTTTGTGGCAAAAAAAATGTATATATAGATGTGTGTGCATGTGTTTGTATATTTTGAGTGAAATATTTCAATCATGCATTATCTCTAAAGCAAAGTATGTTCAGATCATCTTGTACTATGTTTTGTGAGCTCTTCGTTCAATTGCAACAAACATTAATTTAATAATATACTTAACCATTTTCGGATACTAAATTTATTATGTTGAGATCTGAGCCCAAGCTCTCCCCAATTTGGATTTCTGGCATCATGTGAATTGCAATGTTAAGCTTGGGTCATAATATTCATATTTTAGTTATTTTCTACACATAAGACAAATGATCCTGATATTTATCTTCTACTTTAAGAGTGTGTTTCTCTTTTGCTTTTATTTATTTGTTCCTTGCTTCTGTTTCTTTGCTGCTTGCTTCTGTAGCGATATGCACAAGAGGGTGAGGATTTTTTCATTGCTGTCGCAGCAACAGCTTGTCGGTGCTGTTTGGAAGATTTGTAGAGTCGAGTTTCCACAGTTTTAATCCAGTTGGCTGCAGACATGCAGGGATCAAGCTGTAGCCCAACTCTGAAGGAAACTTGACACTGACTTTTTGAAGTGATTTTACAGCTCATGATTTATGTATAAAAACCACTGCAACACAGTAGAGCTGAACAAATTCTGTTGCTAAAGTGATAAATGGGAGTATTTATGACCTTTGGTAACCTGGGAAATTGTTGCTAGTGCAACTGTACATTACTAATAACTGAACTCTCAGCTTTGTGCAGTAGATCAGCAAAGGGTAAAAATTGTGAGATAAGTGCAAAAACATTTTGTTGAAAAATTTTAGAAAAATAAATTTGAACGGTGTCGGACATTTTCACTTTGTGGATAGATGATTGTGCATTTGAACTTGTTAGATGTATGGGCTTTATGACTTCAAACTTTGCGAGCCATGCTGAGCAATGTAAAGTAGCCTACTGCCAGTAAAAATGAGGGATGCCTCCCTTTCTAGTTCTTTGTTAATTAGCAATGGTTTGGGCAATACACAGTTGGTAACTGAAAGTGATTGAATCAGAAGGTCGTGGATTCAAGCCCCACTCCTGAGACTTGAGCACATGATCTAGTGCATCATTGAAGCAGTGAGCACTGATAGAGATGCCATCTTTTGGATGAGACATCAAACCAAGACCACAATTTTCCCTCTCAGGTAGACATAAAAGATCCCATGGTAATATTCAAAGAAGAGCAGGGGAATTCTTCTGGTTTTCTGGCCAAAAGTTATCCCTCACCATTACTAAAAAAAAAACAGATTATCTGGTCATATATCACATTGCTGTTTATGGGACCTTGCTGTGCACAAATTGCATGCTGTGTTACCCTACAGTAAAACAATGACTATATTTCAAAAGTACTTAATTGGCTGTGAAGCACTTTGGGACATCCTGAGGTCATGAAAAGAGCTATATATGAGTTAACGTGATGCCAAAGAAGAAAATTGGGTTTTAGTATCATAAGTGGTAGGATGCAGTTTAACTTAAAATGCATGAAATCAGTGCTCTGAAAGTGGATTACGGTGAACCTGATCTTAAGCAGGATTGTTGCTGTTTTGAGTCTGGTGGGAATAACAAAGCAAAGCATCAACATGGAAGGCCTGCCACATGATTGTTGAGACTGTATTTTTTCAAAGTAGTGAGTCTGAAGTATAAGGGACTCCGTTTATTAATCTGTAATTGTATCTGTAATGTAAAAGCCCCTCCTGTCTGGTGAATTCGGTGTTGGACATTTTTCATTTAAAAACAGTCAAACTGAATTACAATTGAAGTTCTCCATGCTTGTGTAATTAGGAAAATTTGATCAATCTTGTTTAAGCTGTGTACCTGGAAACACTCAGGCTTTCACATATCACATCACCTGGAGATCAATAATTTTATCAGGTTTTTGTAAACCAAGGTTACCAATAAAGTGGTTCACATGATCATCTGCATCAAAGGAAGTTTTCTTTCAAAATATTAAAACTGAAACAATGCTGTTAAACTGCGTTGTAGTAGCTTGCAATGCAGCAGGTCTCACATCATCTGCTAAGATGCAAATCATCCATGTAGCCAACTGAGCAACTGCCAAGCCAACATCCGTGCAACAGTCTCCTGTGTTTGTATTGTCTGACTCTTATGTAGGTCCATGGAAGGCCCAGTCAGAAAATGGGAGATATATTGTTTCATGCATGCACAAAAAAATGACTCCCCATTTTTTGAATCAACCATCTTTGGTCCTCCTGAAATATAAAGGCAAAGGATAATATAAATGTATCTTAAATTTCATTAAAAAATCTCTCCGCTGCAAGCAATACAATCAGACACTGAGCTGCCCCAGTGTGACATGTCAAAGCATTTGGCATGCTGAATCAACTCAAAATATTTACAAGGCCAAAAATGGAGGTTAAAATTTCAACAGATTGGGAGACCCATGAAAAAATGGGTCTCTGCTGCCATTGCTTGTGTGGAGGGCAGTAATTGTATACAATTGCAACACCCAATAACTGTGTGAGATCCAAACATTAGGAGGCAATGGTACTGCAGAAATGTAAAAAAAATCAGTTGAGTTTAGCTGAGTGTGGCTGCAAACTTCCTGAAAGGGCAATGACAGTATTTTCTGCACAGTAATCACACAACTGTACTTGGAGAGAAAGGCCTACGAGAACATGATTAGCATCCCACTAATGGTGATGTGAGTGATGCTGTAAGTTATATTCTTTCTCTCCCTGCAGGATATTTGTGAAGATATTTCAGATCATGTGGAGCTGATCCATGCCCTGTTGGAGACAGAAATTTCACTGAAGCTTCTCTCCTACTCAGTCAATATCCTAGTGGACATCCATACAGTTCAACTTCTGTGGCATCAGCTACGTGTGTCAGTTCTGGTACTTCGTGAGAGAATTCTGCAGGGGCTACAGGACTCAAACGGGAACTACACAAGGCAGACTGACATTCTTCAGGCTTTCAGTGAGGACAGAAAAGAGGTATGAAATCGCAAGCTCTTGTTTATTCTGCACCACTTTTAACCTGAGTAGAAGGTCTTTATCTCCTCTGTAAGAGGAAGATATTTAAGTTGCAGTTGGTTTAACATACAGAGTTTTGCTGTCGAGGGTATCAGCTCTTATTTAGGATCAATGGGTATAATGAACCAGAACCAGTTAGAAAGTGTTTGGTATTAGGCAAATAAAAAAAGGTCTGACGAAAGCAGTGACTTAATCCACATCAAAACAAGTCACTGCACCATGAAAACGCCATTGTACTGCTTATTTGTCATGACATTGTGTTGGAAATTACATTTCATAGAATCATAGAATCATAGAAATTTACAGCACGGAAGGAGGCCATTTCAGCCCATCGTGTCCACGTAAGCCTACAAAGAGCTATCCAGCCTAATCCCACTTTCCAGCTCTTGGTCTGTAGCCCTATAGGTTACGGTAATTTAAGTGCACATCCAAGTGTTTTTTAAATGTGGTGAAGCTTTCAGCCTCTACCACCCTTTCAGGCAGTGAGTTCCAGACCCCCACCACCCTCTGAGTGAAGAAATTTCCCCTCATATCTCCTCTAAACCTGCCTCCAATTACATTAAATCTATGCACACCTCAATCAGGTCTCCCCTCAGCCTCCTCTGTTCCAAAGAAAACAGACTCAGCCTATTCAGCGTATTCAATCTTTTCTCATAGCCAAAATTCTCCAGTCCATTCTTGTAAATCGCCTCTGCACCCTTTCTAGTGTAATCGCATCTTTCCTGCAATGCGGTGACCAGAACTGCACACAGTACTCCAGCTTTGGCCTAACCATGTTTTATACAGTTCAAACATAACGTCCTTGCTCTTGTATTCATTGCCTTGACTAATAAAGGCAAGTATTCCATATGCCTTCTTAACTACCTTATCCACCTGGCCTGCTACCTTTAGGGATCTGTGGACCTGCACTCCAAGGTCCCTTTGTTCCTTTATACTTTTCAGTGTCATACCATTTAATGTGCATTCTCTTGCCTTGTTAGACCTCCCCAAATGCATTGCCTCACACTTATCCGGATTGAATTCCATTTGCCACCGTTTTGCCCACCTGACCAGTACATTGATATCTTCCTGCAGTCTGCAGCTTTCTTCTTCATTATCTACCACACAGCCTATTTTAGTGTAATCTGCAAACTTGTTAATCATACCCCCAACATTCAAGTCCAATTCATTGATATATACCACAAAAAGCAAGGGACCCAGCACTGAGCACAGCAGAACCCCATTGGATACAGCCTTCCAGTCACAACAACACCCATCAATCATTATCCTTTGCTTCCAGCCTCTGAGCCAATTTTGGATCCAACTTGCCACTTTGCCCTGGATTCCATGGGCTTTTACTTTCATGACCAGTCTGCCATGTGGGACCTTATCAAAAGCTTTGCTAAAATCCATATACACTACATCATACGCACGGCCCTCATCGACCCTCCTGGTTACTCCCTCGAAAAATTCAATCAAGTTAGTCAGACACGACCTTCCCTTAACAAATCCATGCTGACTGTCCTTGATTAATCCATGTTTTTCTAAATGAAGAGTTATCCTGCCCCACAGGATGTTTTCCAATAATTTTCCCACCACTGAGGTTAGGCTGACTGGCCTGTAATTACTCGGTCTATCCCTTTCTTCCTTCTTAAACAAAGGTACAACATTAGCAGTCCTCTAGTCCTCTGGCACCACACCTGAAACCACAGAGGACTGGAAAATGATGGTCAGAGCCTCTGCTAGTTCCTCCTTTGCTTTCTTAACAGCCTGGGATACATTTCATCCCGGCCTGGGGATTTAAACACTTTCAAAGCTGGTAAGTCCCCTAATACTTCCTCTCTCACTATGTTTATCTTGTTTAATATTTCACACTCCTCCTCCCTCATTGCAAAGTCTGCATTGCCCTACTCTTCTGTGAAAACAGATGCAAAGTATTCACACACAGATTTCCTTTATGGTCTCTGTTATGACTCAAAATACCACTCGAAAGTCAATCATCAAGTTTGTTCAACCCTTTAGTTCAAGCTAGCAGGGGGGAGGTATGGCTGTCTGCCACCACTGTCTCAAAGTGCATTAAGTTTAGACATTATATTTATAGGTCTACATAGACAGCCCCCCTCCCAAACATGGTCATCTTCCAACAGGTGCATAATAGATGTGCCGTGAGCATAATAGTATCGTGTGCAAAAACAAAGGGTCCTCTGTGCAAAACATTAATTGGTATAGCATACACAATGGGTGTCCTTGAGACAAGGGGAGCCCATCGGACCTCAGCCACATCTTTAGTAACTGAGTCCGTTCACACAAGGACAGGTGATTGCTGTCCTTGTTACCTTGAGTTATGTCATCTGCTCTCCTATTCTGTACTCATTATTTCTTAACTTGGTTGGCTTGAGTCTTTGGCCAGGATGCAACCATCCCAAGTGGCCAGACTCCTTATTGTTGAATAAAGATCTTTGAAACTAACTAGAATAATACTCATATAAGTGGATTAACTCTTTTACCCTAGGTTGCCCCTTAACAGTCTCTATAGGCTCCATTCTTTCTCTAGTTATCCTCTTGCTCTTAATGTATTTATAAAACATCTTTTGGTTTTCTCTGATTTTACATTCTCTCTCTTTGATTTCCTGATGTCATTTTTAATTGCACCCTGCATTTCTTATACTCCACTAGAGTTTCTGCAGTGTTGAGTTCTCGGTATCTGTCATAAGCTTCCCGTTTTTTCTTTATCTTACCCTGTATGTCCCTTGACATCCAGGGGGCTCTAGATTTGTTAGTCCCACCCTTTTACTTTCAGTGAACATACTTGTTCTGTACCCTCAGGATCTCCTCCTTGAATGCCTCCCACTGCTCTGACACTGATTTACCATTAAGTAGCCGTTTCCAGTCCACTTTGGCCAAATCCCACCTCAGCTCAGCAAAATTGGCCTTACCTCAATTGAAAACTTTAATTCCTGGTCCAGCTTTGTTCTTCTCCATAACTACCTTAAATCTAATAAAATTATGATCACTAGCACCAAAATGCTCTCCCACTGATACCCCTTTCCATCTGCCCCTCTTCATTCCACAAAACCAAGTCCAGAACCGCCCCCTTCCTTGTTGGGCTTGTTACATACTGACTAAAGAAGTTCTCCTGAATGCACTTTAGGGATTCTGCACCCTCAGTACCATTTACACTGCTTTTTTTCCAGTCAATATTAGGGTAGTTGAAATCCCCCACTATTACAGCTCTATAGTTTTTGCACTTTGCAGCAATTTGCCCACATTTTTGTTCTTCAATCTCCTTCTGACTGTTTAGGGGTCTATAGTACACTCCCAGCAGTGTGATTGCCCCTTTTATGTTCTTCAATTCAACCCATATGGCCTCGTTTGATGACCCCTCTAACATATTATCCCTTCTCACAGTTGTAATTGTTTCTTTAATTAATACTGCTCCTTTTTTACCCCGCTCTCTATCCTGTCTGAAAACCCTGTAACCAGGAATGTTGAGCTGCCATTCCTGCCCTTCTTTTAGCCATGTCTCAGTAATAGCTATAATATCGTACTCCCAATTGTCTACCTGTGCTCTCAGCTCATCTGCCTTATTCCCTATACTCCTTGCATTGAAGTATATACCATTTAGTGGTGCCAAACTCCCTTGTTGTCTATTTTCCAGCCCTTGTTTCCTCTGTCTTCCAAATTCACTTTCTACTTTTCTGCTGCCCAATTCCAGCTTTGCTTCTCTCCCCACTGAATCTACTCTCCGGTTCCCATCCCACTACCAAGCTAGTTTAAACCCTCCCCAACAGCATTAGCAAACCCTCCCGCGAGGATACTGGTCCCTGCCCTGTTGAGGTGCAACCCGTTTGTACAGGTCCCACCTCCCCTAGAAACAGACCCAATGCCTCAGGAATCCAAAGCCCTCCCGCCTGCACCATCTCTCCAGCCACGCATTCATCTTCTCTATCCTCCTATTTCTGTACTCACTTGCTCGTGGTACTGGGAGTAACCCGGAGATTACTACCTTTGAGGTCCTGCTTTTTAATCTCTCTCCTAGCTCCCTAAACTCTGCCTGCAGGACTTCATCCCTCTTCCTACCTATGTCATTGGTACCGATATGGACCACGACTTCTGGCTGTTTACCCTCTCCACCCAGAATGTCTTGCAGCTGCTCTGTGACATATTTGACCTGGCACCAGGAAGGCAACATACCATCCTGGAGTCACGTCTGCGGCCGCAGAAGCACCTGTCTGCTCCCCTGACTATCGAATCCCCTACCACTATTGCTCTTCCATTCTTCTTTCTTCCTCCTGTGCAGCTGAGCCATCCGTGGTGTTGTGGTCTTGGTTATGGCTGCACGCCCCAGAGGCACCATCGCCCTCACCAGTAGTCAGAACAGAATTCTGGTTGGAGAGCGAGATGGGCTCAGGGGACACCTGCACTACCTGCCTGGTCCTCCCCTTCTGTCTGGTGGTCACCCATTATCTCTCTGCTTGCACATTTTAAGCTGCGGGGTGACCACCTCTAGAAATGTGCTATCCACAAAATTTTCAGTCTCACGGATGCAGTGCAGATGCACCGCAGTGACTCCAGCCACCGCTCAAGCTCCGAAATGCGGAGCTCAAGTTGCTGCAGCTGGTGACATCTCCTGCACGCGTAGTCGTCCAAGCTATGCAAAGCATCCAGGACTTCCCACATGGCACAGGATGTGCACTCCATGGGACTGAGCTTCCCTGCCATGCCTCAAGTTAATAGACTCGGAACGACGCAGCAGAAATAAACTTTAAAACTTAGCAATAAACACTCAGCAGCTACTCACCAATCAGCTCTTACCTTCTATTTTATAGGCTGAAATACTTAGCAGAAAAGAACTTATAAACTTTTTTTTAAATTACATATTTTATTTAATTAGTGAGGTTTTTAAATTTAGAAATATCACTTGTCTATGTTTACTTTTTAAATTGCGGCTCTTAATTTACACCAGTGCCCAAGGTTAAAAAAAGAGAAATAGAGAAATACCCACCAACCAACCAACCAGCCAATCATTTACCTGCTTTCTTGTGATAAGAACATAAGAAATTGGAGCAGGAATAGGCCACCTGGCCCCTCGAGCCTGCTCCGCCATTCAATAATCTGATCATGGACTTGGCTCCACTTCCCTGCCCGCTCCCCATAACCCTTTATTCTCCTATTGCTCAAAAATCTGTCTATCTCCATGTTAAATATATTCAATGACCCAGCCTCCACAGCTCTCTGGGGCAGAGAATTCCATAGATTTACAACCCTCTGAGAGAAGAAATTCCTCCTCATCTCAGTTTTAAATGGACGGCCCCTTATTCTGAGACAATGCCCTCTAGTTTTAGTTTTAGTTTCCCCAATGAGTGGAAACATCCTCCCTGCATCCACTTTGTCGAACCCCCTCATTATCTTATATGTTTTGATAAGATCACCTCTCATTTTTCTGAACTCCAATGAGTATAGGCCTAACCTACTCAACCTATCTTCATAAGTCAACACCCTCATCTCCGAAATCAACCGAGTGAACCTTCTCTGAACAGCCTCCAATGCAAGTATATCCTTCCTTAAATACGGAGACCAAAACTGTACGCAGTACTCCAGGTGTGGCCTCACCAATGCCCTGTGCAGTTGTAGCAGGACTTCTCTGCTTTTACACTCTATCCCCCTTGCAATAAAGGCCAACATTCCATTTGCCTTCCTGATTACTTGCAATACCAACATACTCACTTTTTGTGTTTCATGCACAAGGACCTCCAGGTTCCTCTGTACTGCAGCACTTTGTAATTTTTCTCCATTTAAATTATAATTTGCTTTTCTATTTTTTCTGCCAAAGTGGATAACCTTACATTTTCCTACATTATATGCCATCTGCCAATTTTTTGCCCACTCACTTAGCCTGTCTATATCCCTTTGCAGATTTTTTGTGTCCCCCTCACAACTTACTTTCTCACCCATCTTTGTATCATCAGCAAACTTGGCTACATTATACTCTGTCCCTTTATCCAAGTCATTAATATAGATTGTAAATAGTTGACGCCCCAGCACCGATCCCTGCGGCACACCACTAGTTACTGTTTGCCAACCGGAAAATGACCCATTTAGCCCAACTCTCTCTTTTCTGTTTAGTTAGCTAATCCTCCATCCATATTAATATATTACCCCTAACCCCGTGAACTTTTATCTTGTGCAGTAACCTTTTATGTGGCACCTTATTGAATGCCTTCTGGAAATCCAAATACACCACATCCACTGGTTCCCTCTTATCCACCCTGCTCATTACATCCTCACAGAACTCCAGCAAATTTGTCAAACATGATTTCCCTTTCATAAAACCATGCAGACTCTGCTTGATTGAATTCTGCTTTTCCAAATGTCTTGCTACTGCTTCCTTAATAATGGACTACAGCATTTTCCCAACGACAGATGTTAGGCTAACTGGTCTATAGTTTCCTGCTTTTTGTCTGCCTCCTTTTTTAAACAGGGACGTTGCAGAATCCAGGGAATTTTGGTAGATTACAATCAATGCATCTACTAACTCTGCAGCCACTTCTTTTAAGACCCTAGGATGTAAAGCATCAGGTCCAGGGGACTTGACTGCCTTTAGTCTCATTGTTTTGCCGAGTGATGTCACACTTTGATTTTGTCCCCCTCTTCGCTCACGTTGCTCCGAGCTCTCGGCAGCATCTAGCTGCTTTATCCTCCCGCCCCTCTGCTCCGATCATGCTGTGCTCTTGGGCCTCGGGTGTGATACACTCACAATAAAAGGTGAAACTGAGTACTGTGTGTAATGAGCAAGTGTGACCTTAGCACCTTTAATAAGATTCCAGAGTGCAGATACCTCGTGGGTGGCCTGCTTATATACTGTGCTCCCAAGGGATGCTGGGATCCCTTGGGTCCCAACAGTTGGGCCCTCTGGTGGTCAGGTGTCATGCAGGTTACAAAGGATTAAATACATAACATCACTCCCCCGTGAAGTCAACAGTACACTTATTTACAAGGTGAGATGATCAGGGACTTACGCTCCCTTGTCGATCGTCTTGGTACAAATGCGGGTGTGGGTGGGTTGGTCAGTTCTTCACTGGGCTGTTGGCAGCCGGCCTTGCCGGGCTGCTGGGATGGCGAGTTCAGTTTCATGGTCAACCACGATGTCAGTTGCCACTTGTGTGTGTTGGAGGGTCAAAGTTGGTGGTGTCCTCTTCGGGTTGTTCGTAACTGTTGGTGAACCGCAATTTGATTTGGTCCAAATGTTTTCTGTGCGTTTGTCCATTGGCCAATTTGACCTGAAACACCCTACTCCCCTCTTTGGCTGTGACCGTGCCAGCAAGCCATTTGGGACCATGTCCATAATTGAGCACAAACACAGGATCATTGATCTCAATATCGCGTGACAAATTTGCGCGGTCATGGTACACACTTTGTTGATGCCGCTTGCCCTCCACGT
Source organism: Pristiophorus japonicus (assembly GCF_044704955.1). Taxonomy (NCBI): domain Eukaryota; kingdom Metazoa; phylum Chordata; class Chondrichthyes; family Pristiophoridae; genus Pristiophorus; species Pristiophorus japonicus. Next base: position 211,297,980 of record NC_091980.1, read on the forward strand.
GATCATGGAGATCAGGGTGGACAAGAGAGAGCCTTGCTTTAAGTGCCCTTTTCATGAGCAGCTCAGCTGGGGGAACCCCGGTGAGTGAGTGGGGTCTGGTGCGGTAGCTGAGCAGCACTCGAGACAACCGGGTCTGCAGGAACCTTCCGACAGACGTTTCAAGCTTTGGTTGATGGTCTGGACTGCCCGTTCTGCCTGGCCATTGGATGTGGGCTTGAACGGGGCAGATGTGACGTGTTTGATCCCGTTGCGGGTCATGAATTCCTTGAATTCAGCACTGGTAAAGCATGGCCCATTGTCGCTGGCTAGGACATCAGGCAAGCCGTGCGTGGCAAGAATGGCTTGTAGGCTTTCAATGGTGGCCGTGGACGTGCTTACAGACATTATTGCACATTCAATCCATTTTGAGTAAGCATCCACGACAACCAAAAACATTTTGCCTAGGAATAGGCCCGCATAGTCTACATGGATCCTCGACCATGGTTTGGAGGGCCACAACCACAAACTTAGTGGTGCCTCTCTGGGTGCATTGCTCAGCTGAGAGCAAGTGTTGCACTGGCGCATGCATGACTCTAAATCTGAGTCGATGCTGGGGCATCACACATGGGATCTGGCTATGGCTTTCATCATTACGATGCCTGGGTGGGTGCTGTGCAGTTCATATATGAATGTGTCTCTGTCTTTCTTGGGCAAGACCACGCGATTGCCCCACAATAGACAGTCTGCCTGCAGGGACAACTCGTCTTTGCGTTTGTGGAACGGCTTAATCGCCTCCTGCATCTCCACTGGGACACCGGACTAGCATCCATGGAGGACACAGTTTTTTTACCAAGGTCAGTAAAAGATCCTGGCTGGTCCAGGTCCTGATCTGGCAGGCCGTAATGGGGGACTTCTCGTTCTCGAATGCCTCCATGAGCATGAGCAAGTCCACTGGCTGTGCCATTTCCACCCTGGTGGTGGGCAATGGCAGCCGACTGAGAGCATCTGCGCAGTTCTCTGTGCCCAATCTGTGGCAGATTATATAGTTGTATGCCGACAGCGTGAGCGCCCATCTTTGGATGCGGCAGAGGCATTGGTATTAATCCCTTTGCTCTCAGAGAATAGCGATATTAGCGGCTTGTGGTCAGTTTCAAGCTCAAACTTGAGGCCAAATAAGTACTGGTGCATTTTTTTACCCCGTAAACGCACGCCAGAGCCTCTTTTTCAACCATGCTGTAGTCCCTTTCGGCCTTGTACAAACTCCTGGACGCATAAGCAACCGTTTGCAAAATCCCTGATTCTTTAGCCTGTTGTAGCACACACCCGACCCCATATGACGACGCATCGCAAGCTAGCACTAATCGTTTATAAGGGTTATACAGGACAAGCAGTTTGTTAGAACACAACAGATTTCTGGCTTTCTTATAGGCAGCCACTTGTGAATTCCCCCATACCCAGTCATTCCCTTGCACGTAGGGGTTCCAGCAGGGTGCTTAACCCAGGTAGGAAATTACCGAAATCGTTAAGGAGTCCCAGGAACGACTGCAGCTCTGTCATGTTCTGTGGTCGCGGCGCGTTCTTGATGACCTCGGTCTTGGAGTCGGTGGGTCTGATGCCCTCTGCTGTGATTTTCCTTCCCAAGAATTCGACGTCCTGTGCCAGGAAAACACTTTGAGCATTTCAACCTGAGCCCCACGCGATCCAACCGACTAAGAACCTCCTCCAGATTCTTCAGGTGCTCCATGGTGTCCTGACCTATAACCAATATATCATCCTGGAAGACCACTGTGCAAGGAACCGACTTTAGCAGGCTCTCCATGTTCCGCTGGAAGATCGCCGCGGCCGACCGAATCCCGAATGGGCACCGGTTGTAGATAAACAGATCATAGTGCGTGTTGATGCAGGTGAGGCCTTTCGAAGACTCCTCCAGCTCCTGCGTCATGTAGGCCGAGGTCAGGTCCAGCTTGGTGAACGTCTTCCCTCCAGCTTGGGTCGCAAATAGGTCGTCTGCCTTGGGTAGTGGGTACTGGTCCTGCAGCGAAAAACGGTTAATCGTTACTTGATAGGCCCCACAAATTCTAACCGTACCGTCCTCCTTAAGTACCGGGACAATCAGACTGGCCCAGTTGTTGAATTCCACCGGCGCGATGATGCCTTCACGTTGCAGTCTGTCCAGCTCAATTTCCACTTTTTCACGCATCATGTACGGTACCAGCGTGCCTTGTGGTGGATGGGTCGCGTACCGGGAACCAAATGGATCTTCACTTTCGCCCCCGAGAAGCTTCCGATGCCTGGCTCGAACAACGATGGAAACTTGCTCAGAACCTGGGTACATGAGGCATCGTCAACGGACGAAAGTGCTCGGATGTCATCCCAGTTCCAGTGGATTTTTCCCAGCCAGCTTCTGCCAAACAATGTGGTGCCATCCCCGGTACAATCCACAGCAGGAGTTTGTGTACTGCTCCATCATAGGAGTCTTTGACTTCTGCACTGCCAATTACAGGGATTAGTTCCTTGGTGTAAGTCCTTAATTTGGTGTGAATAGGCTGAGTTTGGGCCTGTGTGCCATTTTGCCTCACAGCCTGTCGAAGGCCTTTTTACTCATAATGGACTGACTTGCCCCCGTGTCCAGCTCCATAGTTACTGGAATGCCATTCAGTTCAACTTTCAACATTATTGGTGGACATTTCATAGTGAACGTGTGTACCCCGTACACTTCTGCCTCAGTACGAGTCTCCAATTCAGCCTGATCCACTGTAGATCGATCTTCCTCTGCAACGTGGTGGTTTGCGGGGTTTTCAGCTCGCCTGCACATTCGTTGGAGGTATCCCATTGTTCTGTAACCATTGCACGCATAGTGCTTAAAGCGGCATTAATGGGGCCGATGATCACCTCCGCAGCGCCAACTGCCTCGCATTAATGATTGATGGCGAACTCAGGTTAATCTGAGATCGGGCCGCAGCAGCCAGTGTGTACGTTCTGCCGTGTACATTTCTGTTTGAGATCGACGTTACTTTATGCATAGTACTGACCGAAACTTCTTTATTCTGCGAAATCTGTTTGGTGTTGTCGCTGGTGGACATAAATGCCTGGGCTATCGTTATGGCTTTACTTAGATTCGGAGTTTCTACAGTCAACAGTTTGCAAAGGATTGTCTCATGTCCAATGCCCAGTACAAAAACGTCTCTGAGCATCTGTTCTAGGAATCCCTCAAACTCACAATGTCCTGCGAGGCGCCTTAGTTCGGCGACAGAGTTCACCACTTCCTGACCCTCCGATCGTTGACGCGTGTAGAACCGATATCTCGCCATCAAAACGCTTTTCTTAGGATTTAGGTGCTCCCGGACCAGCGTACACAATTCTTCGTAGGATTTCTCCGTTGGTTTTTCCAGGGCCAGGAGATCCTTTATGAGGCCGTAGGTTGTTGGCCCACAGACAGTTAGGCGGATCGCCCTTTGTTTGGTCGCTTTCTCGCCCCCTTCCAGCTCGTTGGCCATGAAGTATTGGTCGAGTCTCTCCACAAAGGTCTCCCAATCATCCCCTTCTGAGAACTCCGCCAGGATGCCGACTGTTCTTTGCATTTTCATGTGGTTGTTCGTTACCTCGTCGCCAATTGATACACTCACAATAAAGGGTGAAACTGAGTACTGTTTATAATGAGCAAGTGTGACCTTAGCTCTTTTAATAAGATTCTAGCGTGCAGGTACCTCGTGGGTGGCCTGCTTCTATACTGTGCTCCCAAGAGATGCTGGGATCCCTTGGGAATCCAACAGGTGGGCTCTCTAGTGGTCAGGTGTCATGCAGGTTACAAGGGGTTAAATACATAACAGGGCGCTGCTCCTTTATCCTCCCACCACTGTTGCTCCAATTTATCTGTTTATGTGTCCTCCACCCCAAGCAATAAGACAGTCCACCTTTAAATAGTGCTTGAATACTTTCCCCTGCGCAAACCTACATCTCAATTTAAAAACAAAAACCACTGGGGTAATTTTCATCTTCATTTATTTTAATGGGCTGAAAATCAGGCGGGTTCTACATCAGGTGGGTGATCTGCTCCACCAGCTAACTGCCCAGGTGGTAAAGGTTAAAATTACCCATGGTGTCTCCTGGATCTATTTTGTTAATCAGACCAGAACTAATAAAGTTCTTTACTATCTTGAATAATCCAAAACAATTTATTAATCAGCCCAGCCACATTGGCCCAGCAATTCAGCTAAACTCTCCAACCTTTCCTCACCTACATTCTCAATTCTTACACTATAGGGGAAATTATGTAATGCCATGCGCCTGGATTTTTCAGATGGGTTTGCACTATTGCCACTTGACAGTCCCAATGGTGGTACAAGAGAAGGTCATAACAATGATATTACCATGGAAAAGCCCAAATTTTTGTCAGTTCATGATTACACTGATTGCCGGCTATGGCGGAGCAGGGTGGGGGTGGGGAGGGGCACGGGGCGGAGGGTGAGTCCACAGCACAACCAGTGTCAAAGCAGTGAATGACTGACTGCAACTTCAGGATTTACACATTTAGATGCACATGCTCTACATCCTGGAGTTGCGGTCTGTTTCAAGCTGTTCGTTTGCCGTTATTACCCACCATACATTCAAGCCCAATGACTTGAGGTGCCAGTATGTCAAGATGGGAAGACTTTTAATTTCATGTTGTATCTTGAAAATATGGCATACTGAGGTATGGATATGCATGATATGTAGTGAAAGAGCTGTAAGATTGTGTGAGGCATAAATGAGCAAGGAATCGATCCCTGCAGACACCACTGGTGACTAGTCTCCAATTAGATCCAAATCCTTCTACAACCACTTTCTACTTATGGGCTTTCAGCCAGTTCTCAATTCACTAATTTCCACTAATACTTGAGGCTTCAATCTTTAGGGAAGCCTCTTATCCGGTTCTTTATCAAAAGCTTTTTGAAAATCAAGATAGGCAGTGTCTACCGTGTTTCCTTCATCTTGATGAATTCTTCAAAAAATTGTTAAATTAGAAAGACAGGACTTCCTTTTTCAGAAGCCATGTTGAGTGTCACTGATGTGCCCTTCTCTAAGTGGTCATATAGTATATCCCTCATGATTTCTGTGGGCAACTGTGTGCAGTTCTGGTCACCACATTACAGGAAAGATGTGATTGCGCTAGAGAGGTTGCAGAGGAGATTTATGAGGATATTGCCTGGACTGGAGAATTTTAGCTATGAGGAAAGATTGGAGATGCTGGGACTGTTTTCTTTGGATCAGAGGAGGCTGTGGGGAGACCTGATTGAGGTGTATAAAATTATGAGGGGCCTAGATAGAGGAAGGACCTATTTCCCTTAGTAGAGGGTATTTGGTGTTTGGAACTCACTGCCTGAAAGGGTGGTAGAGGAAGAAACCCTCACCACATTTAAAAGTACTTGGATGTGTACTTGAAGTGCCATAACATACAAGGCTGTGGACCAAGAGCTGGACAGTGGGATTAGGCTGGGTAGCTCTTTGTTGGCTGGTGCAGACAAGTTGAGCAGAAATGGCCTCCTTCCGTGCTGTAAATTTCTATGATCTTCCCGATTACTAACGTCAAGTTAATGGGTCTATCAAACCCATTCCTTTAACAGATATTTATATTGTTTCAGCTATATATTATAATGATTGGAATAACTTATTCTTGCTCACTTTGTGATGATGTTAACAGAACATAGGATAAAGTACTCATGAAGAAAAAAATTATCAATCTATTCTCTTCATAAATAGACCTAAACAAACAAAAAGTAAAGGACGTGAACCATCATGATTTTTAATACTGCAGTGTGAACCTAGAATATGTTCCTCCTCTTTCACTACTGTGCTTCACCTGTCTTTCACAACAGTGGAATGGGATGTGATTAACATTGTTCGAAAGCAGGTTTGTGGCTCATAAACGTATTCCTCAAATCAATGGTGTGAAATTAATTAAATGTGTTGCACACATATTTAAATCAGATAATTGATTGGAAGCAATTTACACACAAAATTTTGAGGATTTCTGAAAATTATGTATTTAAAGGGAAGGGAACTCTAGGTTTTGTTTGACTGCAAATAAATTACTTCATAGTTTGCGGTGAGATACGAGACCAAGTGATACCTGTGCAGGAGGCTCGTATCTATACAAGTTCTTTTATAAAAAAAAATCAGTCATTTTTCCACTGCAGAGAATACCACACTTATCCAGCATTAATTAATTAAAAAAGTGAGGGTGTATTTTAACATGGAGCGGATTTTCGGTGGGAAACCATTCCGGCGAGTGAATTTTCAGCCCGCCAGAGGCAGCAGGAGGCCGCAGCAATTTTAACCACTGGACCTCATTAAAATGCCACCTGCCCACGCCACCTCTTCCAGGTAAGAAGGGAGCACAGAGCAGTTGCTGGCAGGGGAAGATCAGGCCCTTAAGTTGCTTAGCACTTGGCCAAAACCTCAATCTCAACTTTGGACACATGAAAAACAGTTGTAAATGAAAAATAAAAGTTTAAGAGTTAGAAAACAAGGCTTGCCTTATTGTTTACCTTGCTTTTCTCAGATAATGTAAATGGGGCACTGTTTCTAAGACAGCAAAGTCAGGAAGCCAAGAATCCAATCTACCCTGAAGAATCAGTTGGCTTGTGGGAGGTCCAACTATTTTAGTGGCTGCATAGTGCATTCATTTAGATCTTGGATATCAAGGAATAGAAATGGTAACTTTATGAGATTCTGTTCCAAGTTGGTGCATTGGATGAAAGCATGGAATTTTAATGATATAACCCTATCACAAACGCCATACAGCAGGCTATGTCAGGAGTAAAGCCTTGCAAAATGTGTTCAATAAAAGCTAACGTACAATAAGAAGGTAAGAATGATGAGTCTCTAAACATGTTTTTTCTGATTTCTCCTCTGCTGTGATTCTTGTTGAGATACAGTTCCATGGGAAGGTCTGTGGTCACGTGAGTGGAATAATGTTCTTCAGGTGTGAGCCGAGACAGTGAGTTCTGTCAGTGTAGCTGAGATTAATCCTACTTTTCCCCCACAGCCCACATGTACAAACCCTGCAAAAGGGGTCACTGGTTAGTGGAGAGAGGGAACCTGATTTTTTCCCTTTTCAAGCCCTGCCAGTTGTAGTGTCCCAACTGCTGCCCTGGTCAGCTGACTCAACATGCAGCACGAATCACAAGATCACAAGGGAGGTGGCAAAGGCTTTAAACTTGTAAGATGGAGGCGCGGGGGGTGGGGTGTAGCGGAGACCCATAAGAAATGAAACCAGCCTAAATATAAACAAAACATGAAAGGAGAGCATAGGAAAGAATAAAGTAAGGGAGGACATTGATGGCCAAAGAATAACTAGAGTTATTGAACAGGAGTTTAAGAAGATGGTTAAAAATAAAGTGAGAGGAACTGCTATTAAAAATGAGTTAAACTATCTGCACAGCAATGCATGCAGTGCCCATAATAAAACAGGGGAACTGGAGGCAATAATACGTTGTAAGGAACCAGACATAGTCGGGATTAGTGAGACATGGCTAAAGAAAAATCTAGACTGGGAATTAAACATAAGAACATAACATAAGAACATAAGAAATAGGAGCAGGAGTAGTCCATTTGGCCCCTCGAGCCTGCTCCGCCATTCAATAAGATCATGGCTGATCTGATCATGGACTCAGCTCTACTTCCCTGCCCGATCCCCATAACCTTTTACTCCCTTATCACTCAAAAATCTATATCTCCGCCTTAAATATATTCAATGATCCAATCTCCACAGCTCTCTGGAGCAGAGAATTCCATAGATTTGCAACCCTCTGCGAGAAGAAATTTCTACTCATCTCAGTTTTAAATGGGTGGCCCCTTATTCTAAGACTATGTCCCCTAGTTTTAATTTCCCCTATCAGTGGAAATAGTCTCTCTGCATCCACCTTGTCGTGCCCCCTCATTATCTTAGAAGTTTCAGTAAGATCACCTCTCATTCTTCTGAACTCCAATGTGTATAGGCCCAACCTACTCAACCTATCCTCATAAATCAATCCCTTCATCTCCGGAATCAACCTAGTGAATCTTCTCTGAACAGCCTCCAATGCAAGTATATCCTTCCTTAAATATGGAGGCCAAAACTGTACACAGTACTCCAGGCGTGGCCTCATCAATACCCTGTACAATTGTAGCAGGACTTCTCTGCTTTTATACACTATCCCTCTTGCAATAAAGGCCAACATTCCATTTGCCTTCTTGATTACTTGCTGTATCTGCATACTAACGTTTTGTGTTTCATGCACAAGGACCCCAGATCTCTCTGTACTGCAGGGTATAACATATTTAGAAAAGATAGGAAGGGAAAAGGGGGACGTGAAGTAGCTGTACTTATTACGGATAACATTATGGCAGTAGAAAAAAGTGACGCAGCTATCAGCAAGACAAAAGTAGAATCCATGTGGCTAGAGATAAAAGATAATAAAGGATCAATCACACTAATAGGGCAAGTCAATAGACCACCTAATAGTGGAAGGGAGGTGGAGGTAGAAATATGCAACAAATTAGGGAAATGAGTAAAAAGCAAAGAATAATAATCATGGGGTATTTCAACTACCCCGATATTAATTGGACAGAAGAGGTAGGTAAAAGGGAAAAGGGAATAGAGTTCCTACAATGTGTACAGGATTCCTTTCTAACCAATATGTAGGAAGCTCAAGAAGGGGAGATTCACTATTGGATCGAGTAATGGGCAATGAACCAGAGCAGATAAGAGCAGTAAAACTAAGGGAACATCTAGGCAACAGTGACCATAATATAATATGCTTGAAGATAATAATTGAGAAGGACATAAGTATGACAAAGACCAGATAGATTGGAGAAAAACTGATTTTGAGGAGTTGAGAATAGAACTTGGGAAAATAAAATGGACAGCAATATTGACAAATAATAATGTAGACCAGCAACAGGTGGATGCAGAGAGAACACGCTAAGCACTATGGATGAATAAAGACATAAGGGAAAATTGAGGGTAAGGAAAGAGGCATACACTAAGTACATGGACAGTAGGGGAAAGCATGCCAAGAGAGAATATGAAGACATGAGAAGAGAAATCAAAAAAACAATTAGGAAGGCAAGAAGGAACTATGAAATTGAATTATCAAGGAACGTAAAATAAAATAGTAAAATATTTTACAGGCACATAATTTTTAAAAAAGGAAAGCCGGGATGGGAATAGAGCTAGTGAGGGATGGACAGGATAATATCATAGGCAGCGATAGAGAGATGGCAGAAATATTAAATAATTACTTTGCTTCTGTATTTACCATGAGACAGAACAGGTAGACATGACATTGGTTGCTGAGATTAGAAATGAGATAACTGCATTTAAAATAAAAAGAGGAGTAATATTAAATAAACTAATCAATCTCAAAGAGAATAAAACCTCTGGTTCGGATGGATTACATCTGCGCCTTTTAAAAGAATCTAGGGAAGAGATAACAGAGGCATTGCTACACATATTTAAGAATTCGGTAGAAAAATGTGCAGTGCCAGAGGACTGGCTGGTAGCTAACGTGGTATCTATATTTAAGAAAGGAGCTAGAACATGTCCAGGCAACTATAAACCAGTCAGCCTAACATTGGTGTTAGGAAAAATAATGGAATCCCTACTAAAAGAGAAAATGGAAGAACATCTGAAACCAAAAATATAATAATGAGTCATCAACATGGATTTCAAAAGGGGAAGTCTTGCTTTACCAACCTAATTTAATTTTTTGAAGAGGGGTAAAAGGAAGCTATTCACAGTGGCAGAAGGTGGGAAGTGGTGTTCTACAAGGATCAGTGCTTGGACCACTGCTGTTCACAATTTATATTCACAATTTAGACTTTGGAATCAAAAGCACAATTTCTAAATTTGCAGATGACACCAAATTGGGGCAGGAGGGGATAGTCAATACTGAGAAGGCCTGCAGCAAATTAAAATAAATTTGCAGAATGGGCATATAATTGGCAAATGAATTCCAACACAGATAAATGTGAGGTATGGGGTATTACATTTTGGTAAGAAAAATAGGGAGGCCACATATAGAGGATGAGACCAGGGAATTAGTAATGGGGAACATGGAGATGGCAGAAACTCTGAACAAATATTTTGTATCAGTCTTTACGGTAGAGGACACTAACAATATTCCAACAGTGGATAATCAAGGGAGGAGGAACTTAACACAATCACAATCACAATCACAATCACTAAGGAGGTGATACTCAGCAAGATAATGGGACTAAAGTCAGATAAATCCCCTGGACCTGATGGCTTGCATCCTAGGGTCTTAAGAGAAGAAGCAGCAGGGATTGTGGATGCAATGGTTGTAATTTACCAAAATTCCCTGGATTCTGGGGAGGTCCCATCTGATTGGAAAACTGCAGATGTAATGCCCCGATTTAAAAAAGGAGTCCGACTAAAAGCAGGAAACTATAGACCAGTTAGCCTAACATCTGTGGTTGGGAAAATGTTGGTGTCCATTATTAAAGAGCAGTAGCAGGACATTTGGATAAGCAAAATTCGGTCAGGCAGAGTCAGCATGGATTTATGAAGGGGAAGTCATGTTTGCCAAATTTGCTGGAGTTCTTTGAGGATGTAACAAATAGGGTGGATAAAGGGGAACCAGTGGATGTGGTGTATTTGAATTTCCAGAAGGCATTTGACAAGGTGCCACATAAAAGGTTGCTGCACAAGATAAAAACTCACGGGGTTGGGGGTAATATATTAGCATGGATAGAGGATTGGCTAACTAACAGAAACCAAAGAGTCGGGATAAATGGTTCATTCTCTGGTTGGCAACCAGTAACAAGTAGGGTGCCGCAGGGATCAGTGTCTGGACCCCAACTATTTACAATCCATATTAACGACTTGGAAGAAGGGACTGAGTGTAACGTAGCCAAGTTTGCTGATGATATAAAGATGGGAGGAAAAGTAATGTGTGAGGAGGACACAACAAATCTGCAAAAGGACATGGACAGGCTAAGTGAGTGGGCAAAAATTTGGCAGATGGAGTATAATGTTGGAAAGTGTGAGGTTATGCACTTTGGCAGAAAAAAAATCAAAGTTTAAGTTATTATTTAAATGGAGAAAGATTGCAAAGTGCTGCAGTACGGCGGGACCTGAAACACAAAAGGATAGTATGCAGGTACAGCAAGTGATCAGGAAGGCCAATGGTATCTTGGACTTTATTGCAAAGGGAATGGAGTATAAAAGCAGGGAAGTCTTGCTACAGCTATACAAGGTATTGGTGAAGCCACACCTGGAATACTGCATGCAGTATTAGTTTCCATATTTATGAAAGGACATACTTGCTTTGTTCAGAAAAGGTTGATTCCAGGGTTGAGGGGGTTGGCTTATGAGGAAAGGTTGAGTAGGTTGGGCCTCTACTCATTGGAGTTCAGAAGAATGAGATGTGATCTTATCAATTATGATTATGAGGGGGCTTGACAAGGTGGATGCAGAGAGGATCTTTCCACTGATGGGGGGAGACCAGAACTAGAGGGCATGTTCTTAGAATAAGGGGCCGTCCATTTAAAACATTGATGAGGAGGAATTTCTTCTCTCAGAGGGTTGTAAGTCTGTGAAATTTGCTGCCTTGGAGAGCTGTGGAATCTGGGACATTGAATAAATTTAAGTTAGAAATAGACAGTTTCTTGAGCGATAAGGGGTTATGGAGAGTGGGCGGGGAATTGGACCTGAGTCCATGATCAGATCAGCCATGATCTTATTGAATGGTGGAGCAGGCTCGAGGGGCCGTATGGCCTACTCCTGTTCCTATTTCTTGTGTTCTTCTGTTCTTATATTACTTGAAATATACAAATCTAAATGGGGTAAAAGAGCAAAGGTGTCTCGGAGTACAAATACACAAATCACTAAAAGTAGTGACACAGGATAACAAGGCTATAAAAAAGCAAACCAAGCACTAGAGTTTATTTCTGGAGGGAAATAGAGATAGAGAAGTTATGCTAAACTTGTATCGAACCTTGGTTGGACCACACTTGAAGTACTGCATACAATTCTGGTCTCCATGTTATAAATAGGATATAGAAGGTGCAAAAAAGATTTTCCATGATGATACCAGAAATGTGACCTCTAATAGAGGTCTTTAAACTTATGACAGGTTTGGATAGAGTTGATATGGAGAGAGTGTTTTTACTTTTGTGGAGGAGCAAAACTAGAGGCCATCAATATAAGATAGTCACCAAGAAATAAAATAGTGAATTCAGAAGAGACTTCTTTACCGAGAGAGTGATGAGAATGTGGAACTCGCTACCACAGGAAGTGGTTGAAGCGAATAGTATAGATGCATTTAAGGGGAGGCTAGACAAGCATATTGGGGAGAAGGGAATAAAGTGTTATGCTGATAGATTTAGATGAGGAAAGACAGGAGGAGGCTTGAGTGGAGCATGCCTTCATGGACTGGTAATGCTGAATGGCCTCTTTCTGTGCTGTATATCCTTCGTAATCCTATGTAATCACAAGATAGTTGCAGATGAGGAAGACAATGCAGCATCCAATTGTTTCTTAAATGATTCCAGGATTTGTACCTTCACTGCTCGATCTAAGAGTTTGTTCTATGAATTGATCACTCTTTCTATGAAGAAAAAGAATTCAGTCCTAAATTTGCTTTTCACTCACTTGAACCAGTGCACCTTATCTTACTTTTACAATTTAATTGAAAGGAATTTTCTGGGTTACCTTTTTCCATACCAGTAACTAGATTATATACTTTATATGATCACCTCTTAGACATCTCCTTTCAAGATTGAAAAGCCCAAGTTTCTCCAGTATTCCCTTGTAACTCAGAACTCTAGGGATCATCCTCATTGCTCTTCTCTGCTCTGCCTCCAGTGCACGAATGTCTTCCTTGTGTCTCAGTGACTATACCGAACGTAATATTCAAGGTGCAGTCTGATCAGAGCACGATACAGTTTGATCGAGCTTTCATTTGATATTTTCTATAGTTCTACCGATATGATTCAGCATTCTATTAGTTTTGTTGATTGCTGCTTTGCATTGGTTTAACCTCAAGTCTGCCAAAATTCCTAGGTCTCTTTCAGTTTATCCTTAGCCATGAAACCACCATTCATGTATGAAATGTGTCCCTTAGTTTTCCTTCCTATGTGCATTGCTTTGCATCTGTCGGCATTACATTTCATTTGCCATTGTTCTCCACACATACTTATTTCTGTAATTTCTGAGCTGCCTCCGTTGATTCCACATCATCAGTAAATTTGACCACTTTACATTGAGTTTCTGACTCCAAGTCATCTACACAAAGTAGTGGTCCCAAAACTGAGCCCTGGGGCATCACATTCAGTACTTCCCTCCCCACCTGAAATAATGACGACCGTCATTTGCTACCCTTCAGACAATTTCTCATCTATTCCCAAGCTGTACTTTGAAAATCCCACTGCTTCTGGCTCCACAATTTTTTTTTTAAAAGCTAACAAATTTACCTTTATGGAACGGCCTCCAGTCATCCATTTAAGGGTCACTGGTTAGGTCTCTCCACAGCTGGAGAGGTAGGACTAGCGTGCTCTGCTCATTCTCATTGAAAGTTGCAATCAGGATCCTACAACAGGCATTGGACCCAATTTACAGAACTAATCAGGTTGTGGACGGGAGTGCCAGGCACCCAATTAAAAGCCTGATGGAAAGTTGGTTCAGGTGGGAAAATGGTTATACAAGGTCCCCACTAGACTTTCAACTGTCAGTGGCCTATTTTTCCGATGAGAGAGAGACGACCAGCAATTGAAAATTTCCATCTATGCATTTATTAGACACTTAGAGCTGAATTTTCACTTTGAAGAGTGTGCGGGTTTGCAACCATCATCGACTGCGCGTGTGCCCATCAAGGCACCCCCAGATCACCCAGGAGTGTTTGTGAGCCATAAGTTCCTTCAGGTACTTATCTAACTCCCTTTTGAAAGCCACAATTGAATCTGCCTCCACCACTGTTTCAAGCAGAGCATTCCAGATCATAACCACTCGCTGTGTAAAAAAGTTTGTCCTCATGTCGCCATTGGTCTTTCTGCCAATCACTTCAATCTGTTTCCCCTGGTTCACGACCCCTCTGCCATTTTCACTCTTTCTACTCTGTCTCGACCCCTCATGAATTTGAACACCTCTATCAAATCTCCTCTCAACCTTCTTTGCTCTAAGGACAACAATCCCAGCTTCTCCACTCTATCCATGTAATCTAAATCCCTCATCCCTGGAACCATTCTTGTAAATATTTCCTGCATCCTCTCTAAGGCCTTCACGTCCTTCCTAAAGTGCGCTGCCCAGAATTGGACACAATACTCCAGTGGAGACCGAAACAATGTTTTATAAAAGTTCATCATAACTCCTTGCTTTTGTACTCTATGCCTCTATATTTATGAAGCCCAGGATCAAGTATGCTTTATTTATCGCTTTCTCAACCTGCGCTGCCACCTTCAACGATTTGTGACATATACCTCCAGGTCTCTGTTCATGCACCCCCTTTAGAATTGTACCCTTTAGTTTATATTACCTCTCCTCGTTCTTCCTCCCAAAATGGATCACCTTGCACTTTTCTGCCACGTGTCCGCTGATCGAACCAGCCTATCTATGTCCTCTTGAAGTCAATCCCTATCCTCCTCACTGTTCACTATACTTCCAAGTTTTGTGTCACCTACAAATTTTGAAATTATACCCTGTACACCCAAGTCCAAGTCATTAATATATATCAATAAAAGCAGTGGTCCTAGTATCGACCTCTGGGGAACACTATTGTATACCTTCCTCCAGTCCAAAAAAAAACCGTTCACCACTACTCTCTGTTTCCTGTCACTTAGCTAATTTCGTATCCATGCTGTCACTGTCCCTTTTATTCCATGGACTTCAGCTTTGCTGTGGCAAGCCTATTATGTGGCACTTTATCAAACACCTTTTGGAAGTCCATGTCAACCATATTTCCCTCATCAACCCTCTCTGTTACCTCATCAAAAAACTCGATCAAGTTAGCTAAACACAATTTTCCTTTGACAAATTCGTGCTGGCTTTCCTTAATTAATCCACACTTGTCCAACTGACTGTTAATTTTGTTCCTGATTATCATTTGTAAAAGCTTCTCCACTACCGAGGTTAAACTGACTGGCCTGTTATTGCTGGTTTTATCCTTACACCCAGGGTGTAACATTTGCAATTCTCCAGTCCTCCAGTATCGAAAGAGGATTAGGAAATTATGGGCAGTACCTCTGCAATTTCCACCCTTACCTCCCTCAGCATCCTAGGACTTCCACGACATCAATGTGCAGCTCTTCTGCACCCACACAAAAGTGGTCATGCATGTGTGCGCCAGATTCCCAGGGAGCTGTCATGATTCAGCTCTTCACATATCTGACCAGACTTGCCGGCTGCTTGGACACAAGGGCTATCCACTGAAGACGTGGCTGATGACACCCTTGAGGAGGCCCAGCAATGAGGTTGAAGAGCACTATAATCAAATGATGACCAGATGTGTGATAGAGCAGACAATCAGGATGCTGACGATGCACTTCAGATGTCCGGCCAGATCTGCAGGAGCCCTTCAATACGCACCAGCCAGGGTCTCCAGAATGATCGTCATATGCTGCGCTCTGCACAACATAGCGCAACAGTGAGGATTGGTGCTGTAGGAGGAGCAAAGTGCAGAGCACACAGTCTCTTCGGAGGAGGAGGATGAGGAGGAAGAACAGGAGGAACTCGAGGGGGAGGAGGATCCTGAAATGGACATGGCACCAGCAGCGACGCACATTGCTGCCCCGGATGGCCTCATAATAGCATGATTTAGTTAAGTTGCACCAGTGCATCCATATGGCACCTAGATGCTGAACCAACTTCCCCCACCCCAGCACCACAAAGCTAAAATAATCAAACCATTTCTGTCACACTCATACACATTGCTTGAGGTTAAGTAATGTCTTAATTTTACTCCGATTGACAAGGCCACTTGCCAGACAGCAAGCAAAAATGGACAAGATGGCGAAGAAATAATTTTATGTAGCTCATAACTTCAACAAAAACTTAACTGTTATATATGTAGACTTGTATATACTCTGTAGAGCCACAAGAGGGCTTATCCACTGGAGTCCCAAGAGATCCCTTGGGAGCACAGGTATTTAAGGAGGCCTCACAGGTTGGAGAGGCACTCTGGAGACCTGCAATAAAAGACTATGGTCACACTTTACTTTGAGCTCACCGTATTCAGTCTGACTCTGTCTTCATACATAACAACTGGCGACGAGATACAGATAGCGAATCCAAAGATGCAGTGAACAGTGGGCATCCTGGAGAAATTCTCAGAGGGAGATGATTGGGAAACCTTTGTGGAGCGACTCGACCAATACTTCGTAGCCAACGAGCTGGGTGGAGAAGAGAATGCTGCCAAATGAAGGACGATTTTCCTCACTATCTGCAGGGCACCAACATATGGCCTCATGAAAAATCTGCTTCCTCCAGTGAAACCCATGGAGAAATCGAATGATGATTTGTGCAAACTGGTCCAGGAGCATTTGAACCTGAAGGAAAGCGTTCTGATGGCGAGGTACCGGTTTTACACCTACAAAAGGTCTGAAGGCCAGGAAGTGGCGAGTTATGTCGCCGAGCTAAGATGCCTTGCAGGACATTGCGAATTTGAAGGACATTTGGAGCACATGCTCAGAGTCTTTTTCGTACTTGGCATTGGCCACGAAATCATACTTCACAAACTTTTGACTGTAGAGACCCCAACCCTGAGTAAGGCCATAGCAATAGCCCAGGTATTCATTGCCACCAGTGACAATACTAAGCAAATCTCTCAGCACACAAGTGTTGCTACAAATACTGTGAACAAAGTGATGTTGTTTTCAAATCGCAACGTACAGGGCAGGTCACACATGCCTGCAGCTGCACGTCCGCAGATGTCTCAGCATCCACCATCAAGGGTGATGAATGCAAGGCCATTAACACCTTGTTGGCGCTGCGGGGGTGATCATCGTTTCCATTCATGCCGCTTCAAAGGGTACCTTTGCAAGGGTTGTGGAACAATGGGACACCTCCAACGTATGTGCAGGCGAGCTGCAAATCCTGTTAATCCTGCAAACCACCATGTTGCAGAGGAGGACAGATCCACAGCGGATAACGATGAACCAGAGCCTCAGACCGAGGAGGCAGAGGTACATGGGGTGCACACATTCACCATGAATTGTCCCCCGATAATGCTGAATGTGGAACTAAATGGACTCCGGTGTCAATGGAGCTGGACATGGGCACGAGCCAGTCCAGCATGAGCAAAAAGACTTTCGAAAAATTGTGGTGCAGCAAGGCCTCAAGGCCAGTCTTAACTCCAATTCGCACGAAACTAAGAACTTACACAAAGGAACTGATTCCCATAATTGGCAGTGCTACCATAAAGGTGGTACCGGGCGATGGTCCCACGCTGCTCGGCAGGAGCTGGCTGGGAAAGATACGCTGGAACTGGGATGACGTCCGAGCATTATCGCCCGCTGATGATACTTCAGGTGCCCAGGTCTTAAACAAGTTCCCTTCACTGTTCAAACCAGGCATCAGGAAATTCCAAGAAGCAAATGTGCAGATCCATTCATCACAAGGCGAGAGCAGTACCGTACATGATGAGAGAAAGGGTAGAGATCGAGCTCGACCGGCTGCAAAGAAAGGACATCATTTCACCGATCGAATTCAACGAGTGGGCCAGTCCGATTGTCCCAGTCCTCAAGGGAGACGGCACCATCAGAATCTGTGGCGATTACAAAGTAACTATCAATCGTTTCTCCCTGCAGGACCAATACCCACTAACAATGGCCGACGACCTCTTTGCAACGCTGGCGGGAGGAAAGACGTTCACGAAGCTAGATCTGACTTCAGTCTACATGACGCAGGAGCTGGAGGAATCATCGAAGGGCCTCACCTGCATCAACACGCACAAGGGTCTCTTCATTTATAACAGATGCCCGTTTGGAATTCGATCAGTGGCGCCAATATTCCAGAGAAACATGGAAAGCTTACTGAAGTCGGTCCCGCGCATTGTGGTCTTCCAGGACGACATCTTGGTTACAGGTCGGAACACAGTCGAGCATCTGCAGAACCTGGAGGAGGTTCTTAGTCAACTCAACCACGTGGGGCTCAGGTTAAAATGCTCGAAGTACGTTTTCCTGGCGCCTGAAGTGGAATTCCTGGGGAGGAGGATCATGGCGGGCGGCATCAGGCCCACCAATTCAAAGACAGGCAATCGAGAATGCACCGAGGCCACAGAATGTGACGGAGCTGCGGTCGTTTCTAGGACTCCTGAACTACTTTGGTAACTTCTTACCGGGTCTCAGCACACTGTTAGAACCACTACATGTCTTACTACGAAAAGGGGACAAATGGGTTTGGGGCAAAAGCCAAGAAAATGCCTTTGTAAAAGCTAGAAAACTGTTATGCTCAAACAAATTGTTTGTGTTGTATGATCCATGTAAGCGTTTGGTACTAGCATGTGATGCGTCGTCGTACAGCGTTGGGTGTGTATTACAACAAGCTAATGATTTGGGGAAATTGCAACCGGTTGCTTATGCATCTAGGAGTCTGTCTAAGGCTGAGAGAGCCTACAGCATGATTGAAAAAGAAGCGTTAGCGTGTGTCTATGGGGTAAAGAAAATGCATCAATACCTGTTCGGGCTAAAATTTGAATTGGAAACTGACCATAAGCTACTGATATCCCTGTTTTCCGAGAGTAAGGGGATAAATACTAATACATCAGCCCGCATCCAGAGATGGGCGCTCACGTTGTCCGCCTACAACTATGCCATCCGCCACTGGCCAGGCACAGGAAACTGTGACGATGCTCTCAGTAGGCTGCCATTGCCCACCACGGGGGTAGAAATGGCGCAGCCCGCAGATTTAGTCATGACTATGGAAGCATTTCAGAGTGAGCAATCACCCGTCACAGCCCGACAAATTAGAACCTGGATGAGCCAGGACCCCTTACTGTCCCTAGTTAAAAACTGTGTGCTTCACAGGAGCTGGTCTAGTGTCCCAGTGGAAATGCAGGAAGAGATAAAGCCGTTCCAGCGACGCAAAGGTGAAATGTCTATACAGGCAGACTGCCTTCTGTGGGGAAATCGGATAGTGGTTCCCAAGAAGGGCAGAGACACTTTTATCAGTGACCTCCACAGCACCCACCCAGGCATCATAATGATGAAAGCGATAGCCAGATCCCACGTGTGGTGGCCCGGTATCGATGCGGACTTAGAGTCCTGCGTGCACAGATGTAACACATAGTCGCAGTTAAATAATGCACCCAGGGAGGCGCCACTAAGTTTATAGTCTTGGCCCTTCAAGCCGTAGTCTAGGGTCCATGTCGACTATGCAGGCCCGTTCTTGGGTAAAATATTCCTTGTGGTTGTAGATGTGTACTCCAAATGGATTGAATTTGAGATAATGTCAGCAAGCACGTCCGCTGCCACCACTGAAAGCCTGCGGGCCATGTTTGCCTCATACAGCCTACCCGATGTCCTGGTGAGCGAAAACGGGCCATGTTTTACCAGTGCTGAGTTCAAAGAATTCATGACCCGCAACGGGATCAAACATGTCACATCTGCCCCATTTAAAGCAGCATCTTCAGTGGACATTTAGCCAGAATGTGCAGGAAGCCCGCAGCGAGGCTAATTTACGAGGCAGATGAACCAGAAGAGGGGTCTGCAAGGCAGGTTGATGCTTGGGACAAAGCAATGGATGCTGAAGTTCAGCAGGTTCATGTGGCAAACATCCACAGCTCATATACCAAAACGCCACCTATGATGATGAAAGTCCTATTAAATGGCATCCTGGTATGCATGGAGCTGGACACAGGGGCCAGCCAGTCACTTATGAGTGTCCAACAATTAGAGAAACTATGGCCACTCAGAGCTAGCAGACCCAAACTAGAACGCATTGACACGCAATTACAGATGTACACCAAAGAGATCATCCCAGTGCTAGGCAGTGCAATGTTGGTGGTCACACATAATGGATCAGAGAACCAGCTGCCACTCTAGATTGTCCCGGGAAATGGTCCCGCGCTTTTGGGGAGGAGCTGGCTAGCCGAGATGAACTGGAAATGGGGGGATGTGCACGCCATTTCATCTGTGGAGCGAAGTTCATGCTCACAAGTCCTACAGAAATTTGAGTCACTATTTCAACCTGGTGTCGGGACTTTCAAAGGTACCAAAGTAGTGATACGCATCACCCCGGATGCCAGACCAGTGCACCACAAAGCCAGAACTGTGCTGTATGTGATGCAGGAGAAAATTGAGAGTGAGTTGGACAGGTTGCTAAGAGAGGGCATAATTTCGCCCGTTGAATTCAGCGACTGGGCAAGCCCCATCGTCCCTGTCCTAAAAACAGATGGCTCGGTCAGGATCTATGGCGACTACAAGGCCACTATCAACCGAGTGTCAGTACAAGACCAATACCCGCTTCCGAGAGTGGAGGATCTTTTTGCCACGCTGGCAGGCAGCAAGCTGTTCACCAAGTTGGACCTCACTTCACCCTATATGACCCAGGAACTGGCCGAAGAATCCAGGCTACTGACACCATCACCACGCACAAGGGGCTGTTTGTCTACAACAGGTTTGGCATTCGATCAGCGGCCACTATCTTTCAAAGGAACATGGAAAGCTTGCTCAAATCCAACCTTGGAACAATCGTATTTCAGGACAACATCCTTATCACGGGTTGAGACACCGAGGAACACCTCCACAACCTGGAGGAGGTGCTATGTCGACTGGACCGGGTAGGCCTGCGACTAAAGAAGTCCAAGTGTGTGTTTTTGGCCCTAGAGGTCGAGTTTTTGGGCAGGAGGGTTGCTGCAGACGGGATCCAGCCTACCGAATCCAAAACGGAGGCGATTTGTCGTGCACCCAGGCCCGCAACACATCGGAGTTCCGTGCAGTTCTGGGATTCGTGAACTGTTTCGGGAACTTTCTGCCAAACTTATGCACATTGTTGGAGCCGCTACATGTGCTCCTGTGTAAGGGTTGCGATTGGTTTTGGGGGGACTGTCAGGAACAGGCTTTCAATCGGGCGCGGAACCTGCTTTGTTCTAATAAGCTGTTGACTCTGTACAACCCCTGTAAGAAATTGGTTTTGACATGTGATGCATCATCCTATGGGGTTGGGTGCGTGTTGCAGCAGAAATGCTGAGGGCCAACTCCAACCTGTGGCTTATGCCTCCAGGTCGCTCTCCCAAGCAGAACAGGGATATGGAATGGTTGAAAAGGAAGCACTCGCATGTGTCTACGGGGTGAAAAAGATGCACCAGTACCTTTTTGACAGAAGGTTCGAGTTAGAAACGGATCACAAGCCGTTAACATCCCTGTTGTCAGACAGCAAAGCTGTCAATGCCAATGCGTCAGCTCGCATACAGCGATGGGCTCTCACGTTGGCTGCATATGACTACATCATACAGCACCGGCCAGGCACCGAAAATTGCGCCGACGCGCTCAACAGGCTTCCACTGGCCACCACTGAGGGGGCAGTGGAGCAAAGCGCTGAGATGGTCATGGCCGTTGATGCCTTTGACAGCGTGGGCTCCCCCATCACAGCCCGCCAGATCAAAATCTGGATCAACAGAGATCCCCTCCTATCCTTGATTAAGAAATGTGGCCTGACTGGGGATTGGGCGCCCGCACACAGAGCATGCCCCGAGGAGGTCAGACCATTTCACAGACGGATGGATGAGCTCTCCATCCAAGCCGACTGCCTACTATGGGGCAGCCGGGTAGTCATGCCCTGAAGGGAAGGGAAGCATTCATCAGGGAACTCCACAGCGAGCACCCAGGCATCGTGCTAATGAAGGCCATTGCCTGGTCACATGTATGGTGGCCGGGAATTGACTCAGACCTGGAACACTGCGTTCGCAGGTGCACGACGTGTGCCCAGCTGGGCAATGCCCCCAGGGAGGCCCCACTCAGCTGTGGCCCTGGCCCACCAGGCCATGGTCATGTATTCACGTAGACTACGCAGGCCCGTTCATGGGAAAAATGTTCCTCATTGTTGTTGATGCGTACTCGAAATGGATCGAGTGCATCATATTGAATTCGTGCACGACATCCACCACTGTGGAGAGTCTGCGTGCGGTCTTTGCGACCCACGGCTTGCCGGACATCCTGGTTAGCGACAACGGCCCGTGTTTCATTAGCTATGAATTCCGGGAGTTCATGTCGGGTAATGGCATCAAACATGTCAGGACGGCACCATTCAAGCCGGCTTCCAATGGCCAGGCGGAACATGCGGTCCAAATCATAAAACAGGACATGCTCCGGATTCAAGGACCCTCCCTTCAATGCTGCCTATCGCGCCTCCTGCTGGCCTATACGTCCCGACCGCATTCGCTCACGGGAGTCCCGCCCGCGGAACTACTCATGAAACGTACACTTAAAACTCGGCTGTTCCTCATTCATCCTGCCCTGTCAGACATTGTTGAGGGCAAGCGCCAGTTCCAAAATGAGTGCCATGACCGTAACTCAAAGGGGAGATGTATAGAAATCGATGACCCTGTATTTGTTCTTAATCACGCTTTGGGGCCCAAGTGGCTTGAGGGTACTTTAATTGGCAAAGAGGGGAATAGGGTCATAGAGGTCAGACTTAACAATGGACAGATATGCCGCAAGCATGTGGACCAAGTAAAAAAAAGGTTCAGCATGGACACTGAGGAAGCTGAGGAAGATCATGAGATGTTGCCCACACCACCGCCAGTGAACGAGCAACAAGAATATTCAGCAGCATGCACAGTCCCTGCGGCCAGCCCGGACAAGCCGGAATCACCACAGGTGACAGAGACGCATGCCAAGGTTCAACAACCAGTGTCCCAACTGCAGCGCTCCACGAGAGAGCGTCGACCGCCTGAAATACTTAATCTTTGACCCCATAAGACGTTGGGGGGGTGGGGAGGGGAGGTGATGTCCTGTATGTAACCTTCATGTAACTGTAACCTTCATAACAACACTGCATACTGTATACACCTAAGAAATGCACACCTTGACCACAGGGGGTGAACTTGTGGGAGACACTCCTCACCTGGTCATCCAGGTATATAAAGGGAGTTCCCACGCAGGGTCATCACTTCTTCATCCTGTGACTAAAGGTTCAGGTCACAGAGTGACCTTGTCTGCAGAATGTGCCTTGTGTGAATTTATAGTAGTGTGTAAGGACATTACACTGGCCTGTCACACTTCACTGGCCTCTTGCAGCT
The DNA here is from genome assembly GCF_044704955.1 of Pristiophorus japonicus. Classification (NCBI taxonomy): domain Eukaryota; kingdom Metazoa; phylum Chordata; class Chondrichthyes; family Pristiophoridae; genus Pristiophorus; species Pristiophorus japonicus. The sequence goes on from NC_091980.1 coordinate 211,321,175, forward strand.
CGACATGGATACCTGAGAATTTGAGTTTACACTACCTCATCAAGTCTAACTGATAATTCGGAGCACTACCAGATATAGTCAGTATCATTAAACTGTAACAAATTGTGACCTGTAACCTGCTCAATGGTCGTGGTAATTTTCTCAACCACCAGTTATGTGTAATAAAGAAACTGAAGTGATAAAAGTACATCTTACGCTTTGAATAATATATTCTTCCTCACATTCCAACATGTTACGTTGTATGCGGATGTGGTATAATTGAAGATGCAGCTGTTGCACGATACAGACAGAGTTTTGAGTTCTGAGGCTGAGTGCCCCAAAATGTCATCCTTCTTTTACAAAAATTAAGTTTGGCAAAATTCCAATTTATATTTTCTCTGGAAGTCCACAGTGTTGTTTAAGGCATTGTACCTTCACTTCACATTTATATATGTGCCATGCATTTAGTGCTGTGTTGCTTTAGCGGATATTATTTTATGATATGTAACACAAATATTAATTGAAAAGACACACTATAATGGTAATAGAATTCAGAATGTGTATATTTCACAAAGGGTTACTTTTCCTTTTCTTTTTGCAGACCTGTCTGGACTCACTGACTGAAGTTGATGATGCAGGTCAGTTGACCATTAAATGTTCTCAAGACTATTTCTCTTTGGATTGTGGTATCACAGCCTTTGAACTGTCTGACTACAGTCCAAGTGAAGAGGTGCCCTGTGACTCAGAGGCCACCATGACCTCCAGCTCAACTACCAGGGCTAAACCGAAACCTTTTGGGCATTGGAACTCTGCTGATCTGGAAAGAGGCTTCCCAGAGTTGGTTCGCAGTGTGGGGTTACTTTCTGTGGCGAATGACCATTCCACTTCTAGGCAGGAGGAAATTAAGACAAGTGATGAAAGTCAGCTATCTCTCACAGATCACCAGACTTCGATACAGGATAAGAAAAGCACGGCAAACTCCAAAACATCACCTAAATCAACAAACCATCCAACCCTGTCTCAAACTCCTCCTGCAGAATGTGCAAGAACCCAAAATGGAATTGGTAAAAGCTCCAAACAGAGGTTATTTTCTGAGACTAATGTTGATGACTTGGAGCCCAGGAGACTTGTCCAAGCGCACTCTTGTATTGCAAATAGTAACCACTGTGAAAACTCAACACCAAAAAGACCAATAAAAGATTGTTTCAATTATAACGAGGAGTCTCCAACACAACCTTCCTTACCCAAAAGAGCTTTGTATTTAGATGAAATTTCTAAAGATGATCTGGAGGTTAGCTGCTGCAGAATTTCATCTTCTATTCTCTCGCACAAAGCGGAAATGAGCAGAAGTACACCTTCTCTTTTTGATCATCCAGACAGGTCCAGACTTTGGCTGGACTTGGCTTCATCCTACCCAAGCACTGCAAATGCTGCTGTCAGTCACTCATATGACGAATTAAACAAAACAGGTAATACAAATAATGGATACCTGAGTTCTCCTTCTCAATGTAATTTACAAAAGATAACTTTAGGCCTAAATAGAACATATGACCAACATCAAAGAAAGTCGTCGGCTATTAGCAAATCATGTGACCTTCATGATCTCAGGCAATCCAACAATGTGTCTACAAGGAGCCCCACACAGGACTGTAGAGAACCGTTGACACAAAATATCAGTTCTCCTGTGCAAAAAACACAGAACGACATTTCCTTAGCATCCAGACAGTCCTCCCCATGTCAGAAGCAAACGGATACCACATTTACAATAAAGAGTTTCCATCCATGTTGTCCTCCACATACTAAAACCCCAAGTGGTGAGAATAATAATGATCGTTCTGAGTTGTTTAATTCACACATGTTGATTGAGCAGTGCCAGGACAGTAATGAAACAACTATCATACCTTCAGGGTGTCAAAAGCTGGAGTCTGATAATGAATATAAAAACAAGTCACTTGTCAGCCAAAGTTCATATGAAGCATTACCTGCACAATTGCCTTTACCTACTCCACATAATGTGGCCATGGCAGATTCTCCTAGTATTATCCCCACTGTATCTTTGCTACAACAGCAACCACGGACAGAGAATATTTCAAGCCGAAGTCAAACCACTGAAAATGACAACGGTGACATTTGGTTTGGATCGAATGAGTATCTGGCTCTTCCATCTCACCTGAAGGAAACTGAAGTGTTGGCTTTAAAGCTCGAGAATTTGACGAAGCTGTTGGCACGAACACCTACATGTGAAGCACTTCAGAACATTGATGACTGGGAGCTGTCAGAAGCAAATTCTGTGACTGAGGTAAACCCATCAATTCCCAATGGAAGGAAGAGCAGAAAATGGCTCCCTGAAACTGGAACTATTTCTCCTACTTCCTCAAGTGATATAGCTCCCTCCTTGGATGACAGCATTGAGTCAGGTCCACTCAGTGACATCCTGTCAGATGATGAGTTATCAATAGCAGAAACAGCTGCTAAACACTACACTATACCCCAATTCCCACAAAATTGGTTAACACAGATGCCAAAGAATGCCTTGGATAGTGCTCCTCCTAAATCAACTCTGGTTCAACAGCTGCAGGAAGATATTCAGCAGAAACAGAACAACAGCGATGTGTGGGAAAAAATCGAGGTAAGTCGGTAATTTACTCTTATTCTGTAATTGTTTGGACATTTAAATTACCTTTCTGACTTTAAAGACATATTTTCTTTAATTTTGGTGAACTTTTATGCACTCATTAATGTATTAAATATTGGTGCTGGCAATTGAAATGTTTCCATTTTGGGCCATTTGTCTATGTCAAGCCCTTCCAGGTCACACAGAGGGTAAAGGTCCTTCTACTTCTTCTACTGGAATAAGAGAAGGAAAATGGGACAACTGAAATGGCCTCCATTTGTGTTTAAACTTCTCAGATACTTTGCCCAGCAATGTGACTTTACCCGATCTTCAGAAGCGTACTCCTATTCTACCAACTTGAGGTTTTCTACTTTCTACACCAGCCATTTTATAATCTCTCTGAGTGAAATTGTCAGTCTTGTGCTAAATTATGAGCAGTTTTGTGTATGGTGAGTTGCGCCTGCCCAAACTCACTTCATACAGGACTTAGACTCCTGTTCTGTATTTGATTCATATTTATTACAAGTTTGCATGGGTGCCATTTTTCAAGAGCATCCGGCTTTAAACTTCCAAATTAGGCTGTAGAACTATGCACTTGAGTGTGTGTGTTGACAGTTGTGAAAATAAAAGATCAAAGTGCTTGCTCCTTTTGAGTCTAGACCTTCACAATTCTATACATCTCATAGACTTGATACGCCTTGGATTGTGTCCAAAGTCCTCCACAATCGCAGAGGTTTTTGGGAGAGGTCCCAAAACTCCCAATTCCTTTGGCTGTGCCTCTTGGTTGAATCCTCACCTTCATAATATGTTCCTCAACTGCATACTTTAGGTAAATATGTAACAGTATGCAACTGCTGTCCCCACTCTCTCTCTCTCCAGTTCGGTCTTCATGCCCACATGACCCTTTCATTATCAGATTTGGATGGAATGATAGACAAAGACATGATAAAATAGAAGCATTTTATGAAAACAGATGGAATAGCAGATAGTTTTCACAGCTGAGGCCACATATCTCACTGCAGATCACTCAGGTGCACCTTGCTGTGCCTTATCTTAGCCACAAATATTCTCTTACCTGGCTGCACCGGACTGTAGTTTGATCAACACAATTATCATCATGTAATGGAAATAATATATTAAAGTATTAATTCCTGGTTTGTAAGATGATGGTTTTCTAAAATATTTTAAATTATATATATCATGAATATTATAAAACAGATTTATAAAAAAGGTAGCCTCCTGATTATGCATCTGTTGAGCAATGAAATCCTTTGGTGCATTTTTTTATTTGTATGGAAATTCTGCCCTCTTGAGGTGAGGTAGTGTAAAGTCTGCTAAGTATAACATTTGCTGCAGCTTGCTGGAATATGCGTATTCCAGTGCTGCACTGCAGGAAACACTTGTGTGAGGTTCGAGAGTTATTCAGCTCCATCGTGTGGCCTCAGCTGGCAAATGCACCAATTACAGAAGCTCCTATTTCTTACAGGTCAATATTTATTAGACAAGTGTTATGAAACCCAATGTCATCCTGCTCTGCTGCCCATATACTGAGATGATGAATGACTGAAAAATAGATTGAAGTAACATACCAGGGTTGTGAGGAACAAATTCAGGCTAGATGTCAGGACATATTTCTTTACCCGGAAGGTGACAAACAACTGTAACAGGTGGCCAAAAAGTGAGGTTGAGGCCGGGACACTGGTTTATTTAAGGGACATGCTGCAATGGAAAGACATTAAGGTTGGTATTCTGGAAGGAGGACGGTAAAAACGCCTTCTTCATCCAAACCTATCGTGTGATTATATTGGCCAAAGGTTAACATTAAACTGATCAATGACATTAAATTTAAAAGAATAAAGAGAAACACATTTTATCACCAAAAGAAAATATTTTGTTGACAGTCATAAATATTTTCTGAAATTGACATTATTCAGTTGATTTGCTTTGAAGTATTTGATTGTAGAGTTTTATGATTATTTTATATGAATTGATGAAATGAACTCTTTACAGGAATAATTTAAGTAGAATATTTTCAAGAGTAAATCATCTTATCAAAGGCTGCTTCATATTGATATCACAAACAATCATTATGCTTCTGTGTTTCAGTACAATGTGTCTTTCAGACATAGTGTAATGGTTGGATGATAAATGCTAGGAGCAGTGACCCTACAGATAAAAAGCAATATTCATTGCAATTCTTAGAACTAGAAATCACTTAAAGTTTCCTCTAAATAAAGTTTTATTTATTTCTGATTTTTAGTATATAAATCTTTCAATATAAATTATCCCTATATCTTTTCAAGCCCGCATCGCTGCTGCAAAGAGGAAGAGGATGGGCAGGCATGTGACCTGTCCCCAGACCTTTCCCAATGCCCATAAAGCCAATTGCAAAGGGGCATGACGTACCACTCAGGCAGGATGTCTCCTCGCAATATCCTCAAACCTGTGCAAGAAAATGCTGCAGCCTCTAAATTGCGCCTCGCTGCTTAGTTTGGCTCAGGAGGGAGTTGAGAGTGAACTGATGTTCTTGCATCCCATAGCAGTGAATGTTAGAGCTCTAATCATAAAGCCCTCCTTTACTTCTGAGTTCCCCGTTAACTGCCCAAAGTTGTACTGGAACTACGTGACAACTAAAGAACTGCATTCCTTCACTCAGACATTTTAAAATGAGAATTCCTTCCCCCTCATAGTTACAATTTAGATTTAATTTTGCTTTGCTTACAGTCCTATATTAAGATCCAATGGAATACAATGTGGGTAGATACATCCATTTTTATTTAGGATACAATATAAGACAATCCATTCCCCTATATGGTACAGTACTGGGGACGTGGATGTATCGATTTTCTTGTAGTGTGTGTTTGTGGGGGAGGGAAGGGGGTTGAGGAGCTAATTATCAAATTGTGTGTGGGAGAGGGTGGGTGTATCAGTTTTTTTTTGTGTGCACATGGGAGATAGATGCATCTGCTGTGTAGGGAATGGGGAGAAGGAAAGATGCACTTGATTTCGTATTGCGTGTGGTAATGTGCATGTATCTGTTTTTGTATAGTGTGCGTGGAGGGAAGGTGAAATTATCCATTTCCTCAGTGTGTGGAAAAGGAGAGAGGAAGGGTTCATGTGTTCATTGTTGTACAGTGTTCATGTGATGAGAGGAGAATGTTGAGTATATCCATTTCTCCCTGTAGTGTTGGGAAGTTCTGTACGAGCTGGAGGGATCATTATTAGATTTTGTGTTTCAGATTCAGGAATAATCAATAATTGAATCCCCTCCCTTTTTCAAAGACAAATCCTTGCTTCTCACTGCTACCTGCAGTATCATCTGTTCTGCTGCTGTACCATATTGATTTTGGCTGTCTGCCAAGGAACTTATAAAGTCCCTGCAAGGAACTGTCTGAACTGAAGCGTGAATATACAGCACACACATACAGAATAGGATTGACCAACACTAGGGGCCCAAGTTTCCACACGCGCCTAGAACGGCGCAGTCCCGACCTGGACGCCCGTTTGTCGCGCCACAAAGTGCGCCTAAAAAAATCCTCCGTATTCTCCACCTCCCTGCAGGTCCTCTGGCCCTCGGCGCAGCCAGCACGAGCTGTGGGGGGGCGGAGCCAGGTCCCTGCGCTGAAAACAGTGCCGGGACCTCTGCACATGCGCGCTACAGTGGGCACGCAAGTGCAGTAGCTCCAGGCACCGAACTGTGTGGGAGGGGCCCGAAGCACGCAGCCCCTAGCCCTGGCCGAATGGCCTCACTGGGGCTGCGTGAATAAGGCTCCTCCCACGGCCAGCTCCTGCTTCCCCCCCCCGACCAGACCCGACACCCGCTCCCCACCCCCCTCCCTGCCTCCAGACCAGACCCGACACCCGCTCCCCGCCCCCCCTACCTCCGGACCAGACCCGACACCCACTCCCCGCCCCCGACTGGACCCGACCCGACCCGTGCTCCTGTTCCCGTTCCGCCCCCCTCCCCGACTGGACCCGACCCGACCCGAGCTCCTGTTCCCACTCCGTCCCCCCCCGCCCCCGACTGGACCCGACCCGACCCGCGCTCCTGTTCCCGCTCCCCGCCTCCCCAACTGGACCCGACCCGACCCGTGCTCCTGTTCCCGCTCCCCGCCCCCCCCCGACCCGACCCGACCCGCGCTCCTGTTCCCGCTCCCCGCCCCCCCCACTGGACCCGACCCGACCCCCCCCCCCACTGGCCCCGACCCGACCCGACCCGACCCGACTCCCGCTCCCGGACTGGATCCGACCTGACCTCCCCCCCTCCCTCCCTCCCTCCATCCCTCCCTCTCCCTCCCTCTCTCTCCCTCTCCCTCCCTCTCTCTCCCTCCCCCCCTCTCTCTCCCTCTCCCCCTCTCTCTCCCTCTCTCACCCCCCCGACCTGAACCGAACCTCCCCGACCCAACCCAACCCAACGCCACCTACCTGTAAATCTGGTGCTGGGGACGGGCCCTGCCCGAAGTCTCGGGCCTGCCTGAAGCACTTTCACACAGGTAGGAAGATGGTTTATTTAATCTTTTCTTTGCTTATAAATGTTTATTCAGGTTGGATTTATTTGTATAATATTTGTATAAGTATAAATAAGGATTTATTATAGAATTTAATGACTTCCCTTTCCCCCCCCCTCCCCTCCCACCTCGTTCTGGACGCCTAATTTGTAACCTGCGCCTGATATTTTAATGTGTAGAACAGGTTTTTTCAGTTCTACAAAAATCTTCACTTGCTCCATTCTACTTTAGTTTGGAGTATGTTTTCACTGTGGAAACTTTCAAATCAGGCGTCAGTGGCCGGACACGCCCCCTTTTGAAGAAAAAATTCTGTTTCAAAGTAGAACTGTTCTACCTGACTAGAATTGCAGAAAAAAAATGTGGAGAATTGCGATTTCTAAGATAGTCTGTTCTCCACCAGTTGCTCCTAAAAATCAGGCGCAAATCATGTGGAAACTTGGGCCCTAGAAATTGTAGCAAAATTGCTTCATGATCATCACTTGAATCTTGCAATCAAGGTTATAGCCTTTAACAGGAACATTTTGTCATCTCCCTTCCCTATGCCTATCTCTCCCACAACTCCCGGTTTGAATCCTCCAATCAGGTTTCCTCCCTCCCACAGCAACAACAACTTTTATTTATATAGCGCCTTTAACATAGTAAAATGTCCCAAGGCACTTCACAGCAGTGCGACAAGACAAAACAGATAAATTTGACATTGAGGCACAAAAGAAGAAATTAAGGCAGATGACCAAAAGCTTGGCTAAAGAGGTAGGTTTTAAGGAGCGTCTTAAAGGAGGAAAAAGAGGTAGAGAGGCGGAGAGGTTTAGGGAGGGAGTTCCAGAGCTTAGGGCCCAAGCAGTTGAAGGCACGGCCACCGATGGTTGAGCAATTATAATGAGGGATGTTCAAGAGGTCAGAATTTGAGGAGCGCAGACATCTTGTGTGGTTCTAAGGCTGAAAAAGATTATAGAGATAGGGAGGGGCAAGGCCATGGAGTGTTTTTTAAACAAGGATGAGAATTTTGAAATCGAGGCATTGTTTAATGTAGTCAGAAAGCACAGGGGTGATGGGTGATCGTGACTTGGTGCGAGTTTTGGATGACCTCAAGTTTACATAGTGTAGAATGTGGGAGGCCAGCCAGGAGTGAGTTGGCATAGTCAAATTTAGAGGTAATAAAGGCATGAATGAGGGTTTCAGCAACAGAAGAGCTGAGGCATGGGTGGAGGCGGGCAATGTTACGGAGGTGGAAAAAGCCAGTTTTAGTTATGCCATGGATATGTGGCCGGAAACTCATTTCAGGGTCAAATATGACACCTAGGTTGCGAACAGTCTTGTTCACCCTCAGATTGATGCTAGGGAGAGGGATGGAGTCAGTGGTTAGGGAACGCAGTTTGTAGCGGGGACCAAAGATAATGGCTTCGGTCTTCCCAATATTTAATTGGAGAAAATTTCTGCTCATCCAGTATTGGATGTCGGACAAGCAGTCTGACAATTTTGATACCAAGCAGGGGTTGAGAGAAGAGGTAGAGTTGGGTGTCGTCAGCGTACATGTGGAAACTGACTCCCTGTTTTTGGATAATATCGCCAAGGGGCAGCATATAAATGCCCACAGCACAAGAACAGCCCTAACCTGAGATTGTGATCACATTGCGTTAACCCTCTTGGTCGTCCTGAACCTCTCTGTAGCCTTTGGCATGATTGATCATGCCTTCCTCCTGCAATGCTTCTTCTCCATTTTCTAACTTCATAGGACTGACCTCACTTGAATTCATTCGTACCTGTCTGATTGTAGTCCGAGTATCTACAACAATGGCTTTGCTTCCTGCTCCTGTACTGTTACTGCAGGCGCAGGAGTTCCCCAAGAATTCATCCTTGGATCCCTCCTCTTCCTCATTTACATGTTCCCATTTGGCAACATTATCCGCAGACATGAGATCAGTTTCTGCAGCACCCAGCTCTACCTCTTCACCACCTCTCTTGAATCCACATCCGCTTCTCTGCTGTCTGCCATCCAGTTTTGACTTACTCCAGATAAACATCGGGATGATTGAAGCCATCGTCTCTAGTCCCAGCTATCAACTCTGCTCTCTTGTCACTCATTCCATTCCCCTCTCCAGTCATTGTCTCAGGCTGATTCAGACTGTTCACAATATCAGCGTCGTGTTCAGCCCCGAGCTGAGTTCTCAATTTCATATCCTCTCTACAACATCCACCACTGTAATGTCACCTGCCTCTGGCCCAATCTCAGTCCATCTTCCACTGAAACACTAATTTGTGCCTTTGTCACCTCCACACTACGTTACCCCAAAATTCTTCTTGCTGGCTTCCTATCTTCTCCTCTGTATAAATCCCAGCTCATCCAAAAACCTTGGTGTCTGTATCCTAGCCCATTTGCCCATCATTGCCTTCTGGTCCCCCAGTTCCTCAAATCTAAAATTCTTGTCTTTGTCTTTAAATCCTTCCATGTGGCCTTGCCCTCCCTATCTCTGTAACCTATAATACTACCCTCCCAAACTCTGCATTCCTCTCACTGTAGCTGCATGTACATCCTTCTGCTCTTTGCTCCACCAATGGCAGCCGTACCTTCAGCCACCTAGGTCCCACACTTTAGAACTTCCTCTCTAAATCCATTTGTATTTCCACCGCCCTCTCCTCCCTTAAACCTTCTTCAGCTAAGCATTTGGTTCCTCCTTCCTAATCTCTTCGTTGGCTTGGCGCTCATATGCCTCACACCTCTGCGAAGCACCTTCGGATGTTTTTTCTACATTAGCGGCCCTATATAAATGGAAGATGTTGTTTATCTCGCTCTTCATATCTGTTATACTAATACGAGGATCGTCTGTGTCACCCAGTTTTGACGAAAGGTCATCGACCTGAAATGTTAACTCTGTTTCTTTCCACAGATGCTGCCTGACCTGCTAAGTATTTCAAGCATTTTCTGTTTTTATTTCTTCCGTGACATTGTCCATAGAAAAATATTTTCAAACAATTTTCTTTTTTCCTGCAACTGTTCCATTTTATAATTTTTTCTGTTTTACTATTTATCTCCCACTTTATCTTTCTCTCTGTATCCCCATCACGCATTGTGAATGATTTTCATCTCCTTACTGCAGACAGTAAAACACCAGCATTCCTCCTGTCCACTTACCACCATTTTTACAACTGATCTAATTTTCTGAGGAACATTGGCGTAGAAATTCGAGTGCAACACAAAAGTTGCCAGTGTCACCGTGGCCGCGGGTTAACGGCCGCCGAAAATGGTGGTGCCGGTAGGAATGAAAAATTTGCGCTCGGGACTAAAGCTTATGAGCCCAGCACTAAACTGACCATGTAATGCCCTCCTGATGGCGTTAGTCCCAGCATCTGTCTTGAACATGGCGTTCAGAAGCGGCGTTGCATCTTCCAACAGCCTCTGGAAACGAGGCCATAATTTTGCTCGACATTGTGGGATATTAAAAGGGATTGTTATTCGCTTGAAAGGGCAATGGCTTCTGAACTGAAAAAATAAAAATGAAGTAAATAAAAATTCAGTTCTTAGCCCTTACAGCTCTACTGAATTTTTTTTTAAAATTAACATTTGGAAAATAAAATCCCAAATGGCAGCTTTCAGCTCTTAAAGCTTAATAGTCTTTGACACCTTAACAATTGAGAAAAGTGCTTCAGCACTAACATAAATGGCTTAGCAAGCCAGGGAAGGGGCACCCAGGGTCTCGCATGCAGCAGTCCAGCTTTGTGCAAGGGGTCAACACTGCAAGAGAGGTCCTTTACCCACAGGGGCCAGGAGGCCCTCCAGAAAGAATGATGTGGGGCCAGAGTACTGAGGCCATCCCTGCCAGCAGTGTCACCCCCACCACCTGGCTCCAGAGCCCAAAGAAGCTTCATGACCTGAGACCAATGGTCAAGGTCAGTGAATGCATCTTCAAATTCCATCTCCTACCAACTGCATCACTAGCCTCACACACTGCTCAGTGCATGACTCCCCCCCCCCCCCCCCCCCGGCCCCTACCAATCACTCACCTAACCAACAATCTGTACCAATCATGAGTCACACCTCCCATTCCTAGTCTCACCTCTCCCCTTTTCAGGAGATGGTGCTGGCCATTCTTGGCATGGATGAACCTTTGGCCAGAGGCAGGGCTGAAAAGATACAAGATGCTGGTATCCTCATATGTTACCCTCCTTCTAACATGCACCTCTTGCTTTCCCATCCTCAACTCCACCCTTGTGCCTTCCACATTTCACACACCCAAGAAATTCAGTCTAACCAGCCAGTGGTTGACCAAGAAGAGGGGGAGGAGAGTGAAGAAGAAAAAAAAGAAACACAGTCACTCGATTTCACACTCGCAACCATCAGCTCCTCAAGGTTGTCCAGCAAGGGCATTTGCAGTGTCCCCCACTGAAAGTCAGCAGCCTTCCACCAACCATACTGCAGCCACTGGTGTAGCAGTGCGTGAGATCACCAGGATAGACAAAGGCACACACAAGATATTCACTAAGAGAATGCTTAAGGGCGATGAGTTGATTTCTTGATGTTATATTAGATGGATAAATGTACAAAGTTAGATTGGACAGTTTGCTTTGTGGTGGCTTTTATTTTAGCATTGTGGCCAAGAGGATGCTGTGATGGTCAGTTACAGAGGGGAGGGACAAATGTTGAAAGGGGAATTGGGGTTGTGGTCACTGGTACCGCAGGTGGATGATTCCATCACGAATATCCCGGCCATAAAGGGTCTGTCTGGGTTGCATCCTTCCTTCTGCTTCCTCCTCTTCTGCGTCTTCCTCGTCTTCCTCTTCCTTCTGTGAGCAGATGGTGTAAAGGTGAAATAACAGCATTAAGGGCCCAAGTTTCCGGCCTTTGTAAAAAACGGCACACCTCCTTGAGCTGCTCAAGAGTTGTTTGCAGCCGGAGCTGTTCATCAGCAGCTCATTGAAAAGAATATCAGCTGAACAATCTGTGTTCCTCTGCATTAAGAGTTGTGTCCAACATCTGTCCCAGTCCTTCCACCCTACAATCAACAGCATCTGCCCAGATACCAAAATTGGTATTCATGTCAACTAACATTGCAGGTTCAACAGTTACTACAGACAACACTCTTTGCATATAGAAATTTCAAACGGTATAGTGGTTTTTACTGGCTTATAGAAAGGACTACAAACTATTTGTCCCTCCAGTGTGATCCCTGAGTGTCTATCTGAAGTGTTCTTTTACCTACTCTGGAACTTCTATGGTGCTCCCCTAGTGGCTGCAATGAGGGAGGAGGAAGGCTGCCGTGGCTCATTCAAGGGGTCATGAGATGCTTGTGGGTAGTGACCTCTAGGAGCTTGGGCCTAAGAGTGCCCTGCTTGAGGCTGCAACAACTCAGCATATGCTCATACAGTGTGGCCCAGCTTGCCTTCTGGTACCAGGGTGGGTATTGGATCGGGGGCCACAAGGATTTAGAAGTTGTAATTGTGAAACTGTCACTATTACAGTGCTGCAGCTTAGCGATTCAACTGGTTTGTGACAGAGGAGATTCATGATCCCAGTGAAGCCCCTGTGCATTTTCTCTCCCAGCCTGTTGAATACAAAGGAGATAGTTCAACCCAGAGTGTACATGGCGTCAGTATGAGCATCTCAGAGAGATGATATTAATGGTTTCACAGCCTCCTGCAATGGGGGCTCAGCTGCAATGACCATTGAGGGGACCGCAAGAAGCAAGATGTGTGGCAAAGAGGGAGAAAAGAAAGATAGGGGGAGAAATTTGTGTTAGCCAGTAAAGTTGCCAGTATCTCCGGCAACTGGAGATAATGGCCGCAACACCAACGGAGCAAAATTCACCTGGGGGAGATGGAGATTGTTGGCGCAGCGCTTACCTGCCATGCAACGCTGTCCTGGTGGTGTTGCTGGAGACATCCAACCCGAAGTTTGTGCACAAGTGCGACGGTCGAGCCTCGCACAGCCTCTGGAAGCGAGGCTGTGCAGTTCACAACGAATTATGGACAATGAAGAGGCCTGAGAATTAAAGGGGCCATGCACACTGTAGCAATACAAATTAAAATAAACTGAAACAATGCATTTAAGTCCCAAATGTGAATATTCAGTTCTTAAAGCTGAATTCCCTTCCTAACCTTAAAAAATGGGAAAAATACACTGACAGAAATTGCACAACAAGCCAGGGAAGGGGCATCCATGATCTCACACACAGCACTCCAGCTTTGTGCAAGACATGCCTGGTCGAAGCCCTCCCTGGTGGCCTAGTGGGCACCACTATAAAGTGGCTGTAGAACTCGTAGTTGCCATCCCCATTAACTGAAGGGGAGGGACATTGCTACGCATCAACGCGACGCGGCACGTCTGTGTCGCGCTGACGTCATCAGCATCGCATTGACATGCTCAGCGCGGCGCTGATGACACTGCCCGCCTTCCGCCCCGCTCCTGACGCATTTCTGCCCCAAACACTGCCCCAACAATTTTTTTTAAAACAAGGGCAATTTCGATCGATTCCCCACCCCATCGATTCGTGAGGAGAATCATCACTTAATTCGAATTAGCGCCTCATTTGGGGCGGAGGGCAATTTCGTCCCGCGTGCTCACAGGTTCTTTTCCCTAATTGTACTTTCCATTGCTATTTTGTCTCAAAATACTTAAGTCATTTCACATGACCACAAACACTAATCTTTCCTTTTCACCAAGTATGCTCTCCGCATATTATTGTATCCAGGATACCATATGCCTGATATTGTATGGTGATTTATCATTATGGAAGAGGACATTGAGGGGGTAATTTCTCCACATTAGGGTTAAGGCAAATGGTAACCAATAACACAGCTGCTAAAGATCTTGAAACTAATTGGAAACAGGATATTTCTGGACTGAGAAAATCTAATAAGTGTTGGACTGCTGGTTTGAGGAACCAGAATATTTACCTCCAACTACCAATATAACAATAGCCACTAAATAAAGCTATAAATATAATAAAAATAAAATCGGAGCTCTATCGATGTACCATATTGATGTTAAATCATCTTTTGGAGAAGTAAATATGTTTCAGAAACACATTTGCTGCAAATGTTGGATTCTGCATGTTGTGCCATATTGTTATTCTATTTCTATATCGAATAAATTGTCCCACTGATACTGTTTGTTACTCTCTAAGGAGTGCTCATAGCCATCAGCTGTTTGTGTGAGGGATTAATTAAAACTTTTATTGCACAAATAAAACCATTATATTTTCTAGAGCTCCATATTCTGTCTGCTTATACACTAGGAAGTTGCTGAAGAATGCATCAATTGAAATGCAAGTAGGCATAAAGAAAACAAAATCAGCCATTCTGCTACTCACAAGGAAAAGTTTGATGCCTTTACATTTTTATTGGCAGCTGAATGCTTTTGAAACATCACTCAGTTCATATGTTAGTGTCATTGGAACAGTAATTAAAATGTCAGGTTTCATATTTCACAGAGATAATGATCCTAATTAAACCAACCAGAATTTCTCTGAAAGATGTGTCTGTGCCATTACTTGAATGCAGATAGTTTAAACTATTTTAATAATGTGTCGCATAGAGCATTGATACAGTCCCTGCACAAAAGTTTAGAGATTCAACAGTGATATGGACTGGAGATTTTGGGGGTGGATTTCTTTGGGGCTAGTCCCACTCTTCCACGTAAACGGGGCTTCCACTGAACTTTCGCCAAAGTTAATGGCGGTGGAGCGGGGAAAATCCCAAGGAAATTCACTTGAATTCCAAGTGTATGTCATGGATTTTTAATTATCTTGGAAAAGTGAAATTAGTAAGATGAGTAATTGGGATAAATTACACAGCTGTCAAATTTAATTAAAAGTCTTCAAATTGATTGTTTGGCTCTCTACTAGAAAAAAAGTGACCATATTAAGAATTTAATTTTGTTTATTGTAGAAAAAAGAAGGAAAGACATATTTTCAGAAAGTGTCTTTCATGTCCTCAGGACATTGCAAAGCACTTCACAGGCAATGTTTTTAAGGTCAGGTTCATAATGCAGTAGAGAACCAAGCTGAATACAGAAAGTACAGAGGAGATCTTAAAAAGGGAATAAGAGGGGCAAAGAAAAAGTACGAGAATAGATTAGAGGCTAACATAAAAGGGAAACCAAAAGCTTTTTATAAACATATAAATAGTAAAAGAGTAGTCACTGGTAGGTTGCAGCCGATTAGGAAACAAAAAGGGGATCTTAAGGAGGCAGAGGGCATGGCTGAGGTACTAAATAAGTACTTTGCATCTGTCTTCACTAAAGAAGAGTATTCTGCCAATGTAACAGAAGGAGGCAGTAGCGATATTTGCCAGTCCTCAAATTAGAAAAGTCACCAGGTTGGGATGGGATGCATCCTAGGTTGGAAATTGCAGAGGCTCTGGCCACAGTCTTCCTAACCTTCTTGGTAGGGGGTGATGCCAGAGGACTGAAACTGCAAAAACTATATTCCTGTTAAAAAGGAGAAGGATAACGGTAACTATAGGCCAGTTAGCCTAATGTCGGTGGTGGGGAAATTTTTGAAGACAATAATCAAGGACAAAATTAATTGGCATTAAGAAAAGTATGGGCTAATAAATGAAAGTCAGCACAGCAAACTCGTGTCTGACTAATTTGATTGAGTTCTTTGATGAAGTAACAGAGAGGGTTGGTGAGGGTAGCATGGTTGATGTTGCGTATACAGATTTTCAAATAGCATTTGGCAAAGTGCCACATAATAGACTTGTTAGTAAAGTAAAAGCCCATGGGATTAAAGCGGCAGTGGCAGCATGGATACAAGATTGACTAAGGGACAGAAAGCAGAGAGTAGCAAATGGTTGTTTTGCAGGGGTCAGTATTGGGACCATTGTTCTTTTGGATATACATTAATGACCTGGACTTGAGTATACAGGGCATAACTTCAAAGTTTACCGATGATACGAACCTCAGAAATGTAATAAACAATGAGGTGGATAATAACAGACTGCAGGAGTACATAAACAGATTGGTGAAATGGGCAGACACATGGCTGATGAAATGTAATGCAGAGAAGTCTGATGTGATAGCTTTTGGTAAGAAGAATGAGGAGAGGCAATAGGAATTAAATGGTACAATTTTAAAGGGGCTGTAGGAATAGGGGGACCTGGAGTGTATGTACACAAATCTTTGAAGTTGACAGAACAAATTGAGAAGGCTGTTAAAAAATCCTGTGGGATCCTTGGTTTTATTAATAGAGGAATAGATTACAAAAGCAAGGAAGTTAGGCTAAACCTTTATAAAACACTGGTTAAGCCACAGCTGGAGCATTGTGTTTAATACTGTGCATCGCACTTTAGGAAGGATGTCAAGGCCTTGCAGAGAGTGCAGAAGAGATTGACTAGGATGGTACCAGGGATGACATACTTGAGTTACGTGGAGAGACTGGAGTAGCTGGGGTTTTTCTCCTTAGAGCAGAGAAGGTTAAGAGATTTGATAGAGGTGTTCAAAATAATGAATGGTTTTGATAGAGTAAATAAAGAGAAACTGTTTCCAGTGGCAGAAGGGTCAGGAACCAGAGGACACAGATTTAAGGTGATTAGCTAAAGAACCAGAAGCGACATGAGGAAATATTTTTTACACAGCGAGTTGTTATGATCTGGAATGCACTGCCTGAAAGGGAAGTGGAAGCAGAAAGTGGAAGCAGATTCAATAGTAACATTCAAAAGAGAATTGGATAAATACTTGAAGGGAAATAAATTGCAGGGCTATGGGAATGGAGTGGGGCAGTGGGACTTGTTGGATAGCTCTTTCAAAGAGTCGGCTCAGGCACAATGGGCCAAATGGCCTCCTTCTGTGCTGTATCTTTCTATGATTCTATGAAAGGATTTAACTAAAGCTACAAAGAACCTTCTTGTAGTATTAGCACTGAATTGCATGAGCTACTGGTTACGTTGTACTTTCCAAGAAAAACTTTTGTGAGTTTGAATGAAATGTCAAATCAGATCTTTTCAGTGACATTCAGCTATATATAATATAAATATGTTTATTTGTTGCTGCTCATTAAATAACAGGAATCAGCATAGATTTTTCTTTCATCAAATAGATATGCCAAATGCATGGAATTGAAAACTGTGATGGTGCCGGGCTCCATTGTATTCATTGTAAAATGTTGACGGCGAAAATGATTTGAAAACCACTTTGGTTTCAACAAGTTGTCTTCATTATTTATAAGATGCCTTTGCCAATTATGTTGACAGTTTATTGATTAATAATTTTTTTGCAGTTCGTCTTGGCGCTGCTTCTGCTATTATTTAATTTTGGAAGAAAATGTACCAGAGCTTTGGAGAATAATTGTCCTTTCAAGGACAATGAAAGTGTAATTCTTTATCCTGCATTAAAAGCACGAATCAGTTGTATCACCATCCACACAATTGCATTGTTTTGTATCTTTTTACATACAGATAGGGTTATTATTGAGGGAATCAATATGCGATGAGAAGCATTGGCTATTGTTTTATTCGGGGCTTATGACGCACATCAAAAATAAATTGCTTCAATTGAAATATAAAACATGAACCATCTAGCTGTTGAGTACTAAATTTCTTTTGTAACTTGTACAATATGAGCATTCCTTCCTAACTTAATAATGGGCAAAAATAGGATTCTGGAATTCCAATATGTCGGCAGAGAAACCTGAATTGTACTGGGGCTGTGTTGAACAATAATGAACCACTACTGCAGACCTCAAATCTGCAATTCACTTTGATGACATTAGTAGTAGTTCATCTGTAATCCATCTTTGAATAGCAATAAATTGTTAGACTTCTGAGATAATTATATTTTCTGGCACTCATGTTTTGGAAACAAATAACTAAATAAGGGGTATGAATGTTAAAATACATTAGTCTAGAAATTGGCTGGTTGAACTGGGTGCAGGGAAGGATCCCTGAGCTGGAAGGGATAGGCCTGAGGCTCACCCAATATTGGGCATGAGGCTGGCGAGCTGCTGATGCCTGCTGGGCATTCCCAGGATGCTCACCAGCGAAGAGAATTTCAATTTCGACCCACTGAATCATTGGAGGGAAATGACTGGGAAGGAGAAAGGGGGCTGAGCGGAGGTCGGCAGTAGACATCAGGATTGCTGTGGAGCCCGGAGGGGCACACCTGACCCTCCCAGCTCCACGTTCAGGAAAGTATTTTTTTAAACTTACCTTTTTGGTGGTGGCCTGCAGTGGTCCCTTTAAGAACTGCTGGTTAGGCCGCATGCAGACCCCAGCGCTGTCTGCATTCAGGGCAGCCCAATGTTACAAACAGGCGTTAGGCCCCCTATTTGCATATGCATTGTGTGGCCCTTCTCTAAGAAGCATTTTTCAAAGATTTTCCTTAGTGAATTTTGTGCTCAGCAAGTTGAAGAATATTAGTTCTGGGGGATGGATATTCCTGTATCAGGTGTAGCACAGTTAAATGCAGCCTAAAGCTCCTCCACTCTATCCCCCAAAAATGTGCCTACGAGGGTCTTGGAACGAGAGAGCCTAAAATAATTTCATCTGGACTCTTATAGGCATCAGATAGAGAATACGTTCCTCTCCTCATTATAAAGTACATTTCAGTGACTTTACTGATGTCAGGCGAAGAAAGGGTCCTTGCAGAGCCTGTTGGGAATGTTTCATTTAGCTTTTGTATCATTTCTCTCATCATCTTTCCAGTGGTGCCCAAGTAAAAGAACAGCAGATATATTTACTGAGGAAAGACCGTTTCATTTGGTGGCACTGACATCTGCATAAGTATTAATGCCAATATAAAACAAAATTAAAATTTAGACTTGAGAGTAAGATATCTTATTTGTACTACAAACCATGAAGTTATCACTGAGCTCCTACAGCTTTGCACTAAATGCCATAGGTATACTTTCTGATGGCTCACTATAATCTATGGACAGAACGAAGCTGACACTCGGCCTAAGTTTTATAGTTTAAGCCCCATCTTCACTGTCTGCTCAGTACTGGAGTTTGATACCACTGGAGTAAAATATCTTTACCAATTGTCTGATCCACACATATGCTGTGTTTGTTATTTTAATCATATTTACCAAAGTCATGGATTTCTGAATATTTCACTTTTTAATTTCCTCTACAAATTAAGACTTACTGAGCCAGAAAGTTAGTTACTAAGAGATGCTTTCGCATATGTTATAGTTATGCAACGTGGCACAAAGTGAAATATTATGGAGGTGAAGCTCTTGATTAAAGAGGGAGTCTCACCATAATTTAGCTCTCGCATTGCTCAGCTCAGTAGTTACCTCTACGCTCTGATGATGTCACCAGCACTCACCAATTAAATAAAAATATATCTTTAAATTCAGTGGAAATGTACAGAATAAAAATTGTTCAGGTTAATTCTAATTCTGAAAGTTTTGAAAGGAGCGTTGATCCTGCAGCTCTCTATTTATGGAAAGTTTAAAAAATTACATTTACTGAGGAAAGAATATAATAAAAAATAACCTTAAAGTGACATTTAATGAGGGAGGGGAAATGACACCATGGGCGCATCTCTTTCAAGCAGGTGAGCAATCTGTGATTACAAGTCGCATGCGATGCTACACACTTACTACTTTTAATCTTAGGTTTTGTTAAAATTGATAACAATAATTAACATTTATACATCACTCCTCATATAATAGAATGTCAGGGTGCTTTCCAATGGGTAGAGATGGATACCAAGCAGAAAGTGAGGGAGTTTATGAGGAATGGGGGAGAATGAAGGCACAATTGAGGGGTTACATTTTATAGCAGGCTTGTGAAGAGTGGGAGAGGGGTATCAAGGCAAAATAGTTTAGGAAAGATCAGCCTACAATGGTGGGCTGGGTAACAAACTAGAGCCAGAAGAACAGTGAATGCAGTCTGAGGGTGGGACAAGGATGTGGAGGGATTTAAATCCTGAAATCAATGTGTTGGCATGAGAAAACAAAGGGGTTTGATGAGAATGGGGTTGTTAGGAATGTGGGACTTTGCGTTGGAGAAGACATCAGCCACAAATTTTGGATTAGCTGAAGTTTGTGAAGGGTGGAGGTGGAAAGCTTGAGAGAAATCAATCCTTGAGCTGGTGATGGTATGGATGACAGCTTTAACAGCCATAGCATTGAGCTAGGGCTGTAAGTCGGCAATTGTGCCCACAAGAAGAAAGCAGTTTTAGTGACTGACAAGATATGGTGTTAAAAATGTATCTCAGGATCGAAGAGAATGCCAGGTTTTCCACCAGCGGGTTTAACCTGAATGGGCACTCAGGGAGATTGATGCAGTTGCAACCAAAAGCATGCAGAACTGGCAAAAGCCAAATAAGTAAGATTCACTAATTACAATAAAAATATGAAAACTGCATTTAAAAAGTTTTTGCTGACATTGGAATTACATGCAGAATGTACTCTGGGTGGGGGACTTCAATGTATATCACCAAGAGTAGCTCGGTAACACCACGACCAACCAAGCTGGCCAAGTCCTGAAGGACATAGCTGCCAGACTGGGCCTGTGGCAGGTGGTGAGCAAACCAACACGAGGAAAAAAACCTATTGACCTCGTCCTCACCAACCTACCTGTCACAGATGCATCTGTCCATGACAACTATGGTATCAGTGACCACCGCACAGTCCTTGTGGAGATGAAATCCCGTCTTAGAAACATAGAAACATAGAAACATACTGTCTTCACACCCTCCATCGTGTTGTGTGACACTACCACTGTGCTAAATGGGATATATTCAGAATAGATCTAGCCACTCATAACTGGGCATCCATGAGGCACTGTGGGCCATCAGTAGCAGCAGAATTGTATTCCACCACAATCTGTAACCTCATGGCCCGGCATATCCCTCACTCTACCATTACCATCACACTAGGGAACCAGCCCTGGTTCAATGAGGAGTGCAGAAGAGCAGCCAGGAGCAGCACCAGGCGTACCTAAAAATGAGGTGCCAACCCAGGAAAGTTGCAACACGGGACTACATGCATGCTAAACAGCGAAAGCAGCATGCTATAGACAGAGCTAAGCGATCCTACAATGAATGGATCAGATCAAAGCTCTGCAGTCCTGCCACATCCAGTCGTGACTGATGGTGGACAATTAAATAACTAACAGGAGGAGGAGGCTCCATGAATATCCCCATTCTCAACAATGACGGAGCCCAGCACGTGAGTGCAAAAGACAAGACTGAAGCGTTTGCAACCATCTTCAGCCAGAAGTGCCGAGTGGATGATCCATATCGGCCTCCTCCTGAAGTCCCCACCATCAAAGAAGGCAGTCTTCAGTCAATTCAATTCATTCCATGTGATATCAAGAAACGGCTGAGCGCACTGGATACAGCAAAGGCTATGGGCCCCAACAACATCCCGGCTGTCATGCTGATGACGTGCTCCAGAACTAGCCACTCCTCTAGCTAAACTGTTCCAATACAGCTACAACACTGGCATCTACAAAAGGCAAGACAAATCCAATCCGGTCAATTACCACCCCATCAGTCTACTCTCAATCATCAGCAAAATGATGGAAGGTATTGTCAGCAGTGCTATCAAGCAGCAATTACTCATCAATAACCTGCTCACCGATGTTCAGTTTGGGTTCCACCAGGACCACTTGTCTCCAGACCTCGTTACAGCTTTAGTCCAAACATCCCTTAATGGATATTAAAGGAATCAAGGGATATGGGGATAGAGCAGGAAAGTGGATTTGATATAGAAGATCAGCCATGATCTCATTGAATGGCAGAGCAAGTTCAAGGGGCCAAATGGCCTACACCTGTCCTAATTCTTATCTTCTTATGAAGCATAATTGAAACATACAAGATTCTGAAGGGGATTGGCAGGGTAGATGCTGAGAGGTTGGCTCCCTTGGCTGGAGTGTCTAGAACTAGGGGGCACAGTCTCAGGAAAAGAGAAAGGCCATTTAAGACCAAGATGAAGAGGAATCTCTTCACTCAGACAGTTGTAAATCTTTGGAATTCTTTGCCCCAGATGGCTGTGGATGCTGAGTCTCTAAATATATTTAAGGCTGAGATAGATAGATTTTTGGACTACAGGGGAAATCAAGCGATATGGTGGGAAAGTGGAGTTGAGGTCGATGATTAGCCATGATCTTATTGAAAGGCGGAGCAGGCTAGAGGGGCTGAATGGTCTACTTGTGGGGAAGCGCAAAACTAGAGGCCATCAATATAAGATAGTCACCAAGAATCAAATAGAGAGTTTAGAAGAAACGTCTTTACCGAGAGAATGGTGAGAATGTGGAACTCGCTATCACAGAGAGTAGTTGAGGTGAATGGTATAGATGCAGTTAAGGGGAAGCAAGATAAGCATATGAGGGAGAAGGGACTAGAGGGTTATGCTGACAGAGTTAGATGAGGAAAGATGGAAGGAGGTTCGAGTGGAGCACAAATACTGGCATGGACTGGTTGAGGCGAACGGCCTGTTTCGGTGCTGTATAATCTATGAAGCCTGAGCTTGCTGACATGGCCACAATGGTAGTGTTGCAGCTAAGGATTGGAGAAGTTTAGTATTAGGCTAACTCATTGTCTCTTCTTGGCCAAATTATAGCACATGTTGTGATGAGAACTTGCACCGATGTAGCACCTTGCCAGACCTTTGCAATGTATTAAAGCTTTTCACAACCAATGTTGTGAAAATGATTTGTGAAGTGCAATCACTGTTGTCATTTAGGCAAACATAGCAGGTAATTTTCACAGATCAAGGTTTTATGAACAGGTAATTTTCACAGACCAAGGTTTTATGAACACAAGTGAGATAAATGACTAGTTAACCTCTTTTGGTGGTGTTGGTTGAAGTACAAAGCTGGCATGGACACTATGAGAACTCCCTGGTCTTCTTGGAATAGTGCCATGAGCATCTTAGGGCCAATTTTAACTACAGGTGGAGAATGTGTGGGCAGAGTCCTTTGTATGGCATAGGACCGCGATTTGCATCTTAAAAGTTGCTTCTCGTCTGAATTAGGCAAGCACTCTGGCCAACCACCTCAAGAACCTACCCAAAATTTGAAATTTTTGGGACACTATCAGCCCATTTATGCTGGGTGGAGGGAGGTAAAATCAGCCCTATTTGGCCTGTTTGGCCATATCTCTGAAAATGCAGCATGCCCTCTGCACTGAAACGTCAGCCTAGACTATGGGATTGTGTTCAGGAGTGGGTCTTGAACACACAACCTTCTGCCTCAAGAACAAGTATGCTGCCAAATGAACCAAACTGACACTGAGGGGACACTTGCACCTGGTTGGTTTCACTAAAATAACAGCAAATGTAACATGTCTATTAAACTCATCTGGTTTAAAATAGAAAGGGGTTGATGATAAAAACTAAGGATATTGGATCAAAAATATAATCTATTTAAAGGAACTGAGACATCAGAACAAGATAATAATGAGCAGCGATGGACAATG
This sequence comes from Pristiophorus japonicus, assembly GCF_044704955.1. Taxonomy (NCBI): domain Eukaryota; kingdom Metazoa; phylum Chordata; class Chondrichthyes; family Pristiophoridae; genus Pristiophorus; species Pristiophorus japonicus. The sequence goes on from NC_091980.1 coordinate 211,344,639, forward strand.
AAATAAATCACACTAAGGGGAATGCACTCTGCATACTACAGATATTTACTATAGTTTGTAAAGTTTCCAGTAGTGATGGAAACGTTTAATATTGTGCTTAACATTGGACTACTTTATAACTTATTCAGTCACCAAAGTGACTTGTTTTGTTTCTATTTTCTCCTTGATGCCATAACTTTTCAAAAGGTTTTATCACTTACATCACATAAAAGGCATGTGTGATGAGTTCTCTAATCACAGAAAGGGAAACTAAAGGGGAATAGTTTGCTGTATGATATCACCAATAAATGCTGAATGATTATTCAGTCAGCACCCTTGTAATCATTGCTCTCTGCAAAAGCTAAAGTTTAGTTCAGCTTAATAACTATGGTAACTTCTTAACTTACTCTCCTTTTCCTCCAGGGCTTTGTAAATAAGCTCGATGAATTGATTCGTTGGTTGTTTGAAGCCATGGAAACAACAGAAAACTGGACACCTCCGAAAGCTGATACATACAGCCTGAAGCTTTACCTGGAAACCCATCTGGTAAGGCATAAGCTGCCGACAGCTCATATTGATAGAACTTAGCTAAGTAAATTATCAAACATATTAGAGATTCCACTCTATGGCTTTATGATCCTTCACCATCTAGTACCCTTTTATGTAAAGATATATTTTAAAACCTTTTTACCTAGAAACATATGCATTTTTGACTGTTGTATAAAAATGACTATTGTGAAGAAGCACTTTCTTGATAAAAGTGACAAACCTCTTGTACAAGGAGTAAGAAGAACCTTGTATTATTTTAATCATAGTAAGACCACTCATTCCAGTAAATGCAATGATATATTTTGATTAATTATACATTGTTGTGTGATATGTTTATTATGTGAGGGATCCTTGTTGGAGTTCATCCAGTGATACTTGAACCATATATATTAGCAGATTCATTTCCTGTGTGTACTGATATCATCCAAGATGGGCTTTAATTGGCCTCATCAATACTGGCTGAGGGAGGGTACCACTCCTGATCGTTACCTTGTGTAAATCTAGGGGATTAGACAATCTGATCAAGGTGGTAACTAACAGGGGTCTGAGACTGGATTGCTTGTAGAATGGTGGGGGTACCAAATACAGAAGGGAAGAACATGAGCAATACTTGAGAAAAAATAAGTAATTGGACTTTATTATATAGCCATAGGATAACTTAGAGCCAACATGTTATCAAATTGTGTAGAAGTTCTTCACCTGAACCTAAATCCCTTTTTTTTTGCGAAAACAACTGTTCTTTGTTAGTGAACATGCTTAGTATTCAGTCATGGGTATAGACAAGGTTATGATTTTATGAAGCTTCAGAAATGTCCTGTAAATATGAGCTGTTGTTGTTGAAAGGCTTATTTCACAAGTGTGCTCTCCTCTATCAAAAATGCTATACTGCAACATTCAGCAATATTAACTTTTGTGAGACCACTTTATTATGAAGTCAGTGTGCAAGTCATATATTTATTATTTCACGCTGCACTTCCTCAAGATTATCTGATTAGATCAAAAGTCAAGCTATAATTAATTGCTTTGGTGCTTAATTAAATTAATCATCAATGCAAGCATGATGTTTATAAATCTATCTAATTATAATCATAAATTAAAAACCTGAAATCATGCATTCAGCACTTAGCGAAATTCAGATCCAGAGACACAACATTTTATTTTAATTGATAGAATGACAGATACAGTATCTAGAAAGGATATATATTAAAATTGTATATTTTAAATATATTTTTAATCTGTTTAATTTTTTTTGTGTTCTTTTGGATCCTTGATGCCACACATTCCCTGGTCGAGAGTGTGGTCAGATGACCATGCCTCTGTCAATGTTGCTGTTCAGTTATCTGCTAGTAAATGTTCAAAAGTCATCGTCTGAATGCAAGGCTGAGATTGGGAGCCTTTTCATGAGGAGTAACTGGTGTAAGTCAGTTTCTTTTCAGTTATCACTGCTTTAGTTAATTAGCCATGGCCTGCTGACCTTCAATGGCTGAACTATCTCCCAATATGTCAATATATCCTTCTTGGGCATTAATGAGCAGAGTTATGTGAGTTCAGTTGAATTTCTTTTTCATGGAGCCTTAGATTGTTGGGGGATAATGGCTGATGACATTCTGCCATTTTCTCATGAGTCAACACAGAAGAGGCAAATAGAATGGAGACCCAGCATAACCGGGTTTTGCCTCAAATTCCTACTCCACCAGCCCAATTGTGACATTATTATGTTGACAGAAGTGAGACATTTCAGGGTCTTTTTATTGGTTTATTAGGGTTGGGTTCCACGACGGTTTGGTGGGTGAATGCACCTCACACTTTGGTACTAGGTCTAGAAGATCCAGGCTTCAAACCATAGTCTGTGCTGAGTTAGCAGACTTCAGCGCGGGCAAAATTACTGGTCTCAGTGACCTCAGGATTGAAGAGGGCAGGGAGATCGTTCAGGGTTCCTGTTCCTGATTACTGTCTATGGTCTTTCTCTTCAGCCCCTTACTCCTGGAAAGTAAACGTGTGTTGCTGTTGGATGAGGGCAGGATCAGACTTGTCTGTTTTCTACAATCAAATAAATTTTATTTTCTATCTAGGTTCAGATAAGGAGAGTAGTTACTTGGACAAGATACTGGAAGAATCCTGGATCTCTGCCTTCATGACAGGATGGAACTTCTGAAAAAATCAATTAATCTGTTTTCTGTGGGGAGAAATGGTTTATTCTCAAATATAATAATTTTTCTCCTAATTGGGGTTACTTGATTTTTTTGCAGAGTTTTAAACTTAATGTAGACAGTCATTGTACACTTAAAGATGCTGTGGTGGAAGAGGGACAGCAGCTTCTGGAGCGTATTGAATCACACAACTCAGGTAAGTCCCTGAAGCAAATAAAGATATTAGAACAGATTGCCACAATTTCCTTTACTCATTTAAGCAAGTCCCATTTAATTTGGTGATGACATATATAAACAATTTTGCAGGAGAGGTTTGTACGCTGCTGATTTTCTGAGACTCTCCCATGGCATTGAGCCTCTCTGGTGGTGCAGCAGATTGGAAAATCAGGCCCCGACCAAATTTGCATTGGGCCTGATCTTCCGATAAATGATTTTTTTTTCCTGACACTGTTTTAAATGTCACTGCTGGCATTTTAATCACATTCAATAAACTGGTGAGGATGGGTCTTGCTGCATAATTTAGATGGGCAAAAAGAATTCATGCTTGGCCACACCTCAACGTGCACTATACGTGTCACCCAATAAGGATCTGGAGCCCGCATTTATAGAGCCCTCCATACTTACCTGGATATGTCAGAGGAGAGCTGGTTTTACTCCCTGTACTTCACAAGAACAACTGCCACAGAGTTGCACCACCTGCTGCAGGGTGACCAGCAGACAGCATCTGGAAAAGACATGAGGGCCGAAATTGACGGCCTTACCGCCCACTGCCGCCGACATTCTTCCTCGAGTTGCGCCCAGTGCCAGTTTCGATTTGGCCTGGAGTGGGCGGGAGGGGAGAACCGCCGGGAACCGCCTGTTGTTGTCAACGGACGGCCAAGTGGTGCAACTGACCTCCCTCCCGCCGAGATGCCAGATTGATGCGGGCGGGAGTCGGCAGGAGTCGACGCCAAAAGTGAGGGTGGATTGCTGTGAGGAGACTGGTCTTTCCCCGACGGTGAGTATGAAGCGCTGAAAAAAAAATGTTTTCTTTACAGCGACTTACCTTGATGGGGTCCCCTGAAGGTCTTCCGATTTTTTTTTTAATGCTTTTTATTTGCAGCTCTTTGACCCTCCATGGGCCCGACTCCATCCTCAGTGGCACTTGGGTGGCAAGCGCCTTTACTGCTGAGAATGAGAGCTCCCGCCTGCTGCTGCCCAGACTAACGGCGTAAGTCCCTCTTTTGCCACTGGCTGCCCTTTCAAGGACCTTTTTGACGAAAACCCCGCCCAGAGTACCATCAGGTATCTCGGCGGCTATCTGTGGTCCTTTGGGCGGCACTTGAGCTGCAATTGGCCGTCAGCAATTTCGGCCCCATGATCCTTCCCATTGAAAGAAATGTTAACTCAGCATGAAGCTTTCATGTCACTGCGTCCTTCCAATACACCATAGGGACCATCTTCTATATTAAGCAATCTGCAGTCCAGACCTGTATTAACAAAGTGACAAATGCTATATTTGCAGAGACAACAGATTTATTTATTTTTTCTGTGGAAAGAAGGCAAAACTGGACCGAACACACAGCTTGGAGTCAAATAGTATGTCAAGATTGCAAACAGTCTGGTTCAACCTAAGCCATTGGCTGGGGAGCGTGGTGGAATCAATGGTTTGGGAACGGAGTTTGTGGTTGCGGCCAAAGACAACGGGGGCTAAATTAGATAAGGCCCGAAAACGGACGGGAGGATCGCGATCTGTCCGTGCACATTAAAAGTAATGCAGGTAGCATATAAAATTCATACTCAACAGGGGACCAAATATCATAGGGTGTCTGCTCTGTATTTAAAGGTTGCCTGCAGAGTGGAACACTGTCTGCACTTCTTAAAAGAGAGGTGCTTTGTGAAAGAAGTACCTAATTTTGACTCGTGCTAAGCAATGGGGAAGTTAGCAATATCACAACAGGGCTGAGAAAGGGCATCTCGGTTCTTGAACGCAGCATTGGAGGACTTGGTGCAGAGGGTCGATCGGAAGAGACAGGTCCTTTACCCACAGTGGAAAGACAGTGGAAGGAGATTGCTGAAATGGTCAGTACCACCAGTCTTTCCCATGCTAGATCCAGTACTGGAAGAAGATTAATGACCTCACACGAGTGGTCAAGGTGAGTAAATACACCTTCAAATGCCATATCCCACCAACTGCACCACTAGCCTCACACACTGCACAATGCACCACACGCCCATCACTCAGCTACCAATAATCTCTATCAATGACGATTCATACCTCACAATCATAGCTTCACCTCACCCTCACACACTTCGGTTCTCATACGTAGCACTGGAAGCCTAGGTGCAGAGGGTGGATAAGAAAAGACAGGTGCTCTACCCACAGGATTGCAAGCCTCACACTTACAGCTAACACATTGCACACACTGCCAGCTATTTAACCATGACAGGCCTATCACCCAAACACTTTGCAGCACACTCACTGACACATTTCCCTTTCTCTTGCAGGCCAAGGTGGCTTATAACTTGTGCCAGCAGAAGCTAACAGGTGGGGGGACAAACAGAATCTGACCCAGCTGGAGGAGACGGTGCTCAATATAATTAGTGGGCCATCACTGAGGCCGTGGTGATCGGCGACGCTGAAAGCATTGATGATGACGGTATGTTCATGCCGAATCTTTCTTCTCACATCCCACGTCCCCCTCATGACACAATCTCTACTGACTCAGAAGCTGCTGATAGTACAAGCATGCACATCTTGCTTTCCGACCCTTCCTTCACCACAACCCGACCCTTGTGCATTTCTCCTTTCAGATACCCAAGAACTGCCACCAGCCAGCCTGCATAGGAAGAAGTAGAGGAGGAGAGTGATGGAGAAGAAGAGGCACCTTCACACGATCTGACACTCCCAGGCACCAGCTCATAAAATGGCACTGCATGAACTTTACAGCGTAGTATAGAGACGGGATCTGCACGTGGTGAATCATCGGACATGAGTGGGCTGCAGACAGGGCAGGGGAAAGGGTAGTGCAGGTACCAGCTCCCCAGGGAGCGAGGTTGCACACGGGTTCTCTTGCACAGGACTCGAATGAGGACTTTGACAGGGCAGCCTTCAGAAGAAGGTTGACGGGTAAGCAGACAGAAATGCTTGGTGCAATGGCACACCTACCAGAGAGCCTCTTGTCACTGTCAAGGAGCATGGAGGAGTCCGGCTCCAACCTTGCAAGGATTTTTGCAGAAAGCTTGCAGCCCATGATATACAAGGTGAAAGTGATGGGCAACTCCATTACCACACTTGTGGACCCAGCCATGGTGCTGGGTGTGATGGGTGATGTAGCAGCTTCCATTGCAGCACAAGAAAAGCAACCCAACATCTGAGTGCTTCAGTGAAAGCTCAGACTTCTGCCACGCAATCTCAGACTACTGCCGTCGGGGCTGGGTTTATGAGTGTGGAACGGGGCTTGCAGGGTCCCACAGCTGTACAGCAATCTCTGCTCCAACAGATGGCTGGGAATGCTGAGGCGCTGCCCCAGGCGAGTGGCAGTGGATCCGTGGAGCAAGAACTTGCTGTCCTCTCTCAGGATGACAGCATTTGTACTTCTAACGCTGCCATTGCGCCAGTGCCATTGTAGTTGCCTGTCAACCAGCCACCCAGGCTGCTGCCGCCCATGCCAAAGTGGTGCAGTCTAAAGCCAGGCCTTCTAGGCCCAGAGCTGCTCGAGGTCAAAATGCAAGGCCAGCTGCAGTCTCCCCCATGGAAACTCAGCAGCCTTCCACCAGCCATGCTATAGCCACTGGGGCAGAACTTTGTAGGCACACGAAAGACAGACACCAGAGGAATGCACAAGGGTGATTAATTGACTTTGTAATGTAATATTGTAATTAATAATTTATAAATTATGTTGGGAGTGTTTGTTTTGTGATGGCTTTCATTTCAGCATTGTGGCCAAGAGGACGCTGCAATCTTCCATGACAGAGGAGAAATTTTGAGCAATGGAGATCCGGAGTTTCATTCAGGGGAAGCTGTGTCTGATGATGCGCTCACGGACAGCTGGCCAGGATGTGGATGTGCAGACTGCCTCCTCCCTTCCTCCTCCTCCTCTTCCTCTTCTTCCTCCTCAAGTTACAGAGGATGCAGCAGATCAGCACGAATTGGGACACCCGCTCCGGCATGTACTGGAGAGCTCCTCCCGAGCAGTCAAGGCAACGGAACGGTTGCTTGAGCACCCTCAATGGTTTGCGCAATGATGTTCCTCGTGGTAGAATGGCCATCATTATATGAATGCTGGCCACCAGTGGTGGGGTTGCGGAGGTGAGTCATCAGCCAGGTGCAGAGCAGATAGCCCTTGGCGCCAAGCAGCCACCCTCAGATTCGACGTGGTGGCTGCAAGATTGCTGGCACAGCGGTCTGGCGCAGGATGAAGGCATCATGACTGCTGCTAGGATACCAGCATTCACCATCATGATATGCTGGGTGTGGTCGCACACCAACTGCATGTTAAGTGAGTGGTACCCTTTGTGTTTACAGTACATATTAACATTGATATGCGATGCCCGCAAAGCCACATGTGTGCAGCCGATGGCGCCCTGCACCAAGGGGAACCCCGATATCCTGACAGAGCCACATGCATGCTCCTCCTGCTGCTATCTGTTTAGGGAGAAGACACCGAAGTCCCTTCTCCTGGAGTACAGAGCCTCTGTGATCTCCCGGATGCAGCGATGAACAGCGAACTGCGAGATGGTTGTTATGTCACTTGTTCCAGCCTGGAAGGATCTGCTGGTGTAAATTCAGGGCCACGGACACCTTGGGGCCCACTGGCAGCACCATCGTCGTCCTGCTCTGAGACTGCAGATCTGGTTCCAAGAGGTGGCAGAGTTCTGTGACCACCTCCTTGGTGAAGCTTTTCCTCCTGGCTTAGGTGCAGGTAGGAGAAGTACACTCTGAAGACCCTAGGTGGGTATGGTCCCCTGCTGAGAGCCCTGCTTCCTCCCTCTGCGAGCAACTTGTCTGCTTTGCTGACTCTGTGCCATCTCCCTGTCATGCTGTAGCACGAAGAGACTGCAACTAGAGCCCCCATGACTGGGAGCAAGTCGTATAGTCAGAGGTCTTTCAGTAGCAGCCTACGCCTTCCAAATGTCCAGCATCTCTCCCTGCACACTTTAGCAATGTTACAAATGTCTTCCAGCAAGCCAGAATTGAAATAAACTCTAAGAGCTATAACAAGACAAATAATCAACTGACCTAAAAGTTGAACGTATCTCTTTAAATAGCACTGGCGGGGGTCCCTCATCCAGCTGAATACATGTTCATCTGTGCGAGTTTAGGAGAGGGCGTTGTTTGGAACGGCAATGTCCAAAGTGGCTGGTCGTGCACCAAATCAATGTTATACACTGACTAACGTCGTGTTCTACCTACTCAGCTACTGCCTGCGCTCACACATTCTGCCCACGTTATTGCTCTCACCAATATGGTGATCAGTGCGGGCCACACCAGAAGTGAGCGGAAGCCATTTGGTCACCATAATTACTCCAAATCGGCCTTAATTGCTGGTGCTAAGGTGCCAAATTTCAAGACCAATGACTTTGGTCTTCCCACTGTTTAACTGGAGGAAATGCAGCTCATCCAAGACTGGATGTCGGACAAGTGGTCTGACAACACAGAAGTAATGGAGGATTTGAGAGGTAGAGCTGGTGTCATCAGCATACATATAGAACCTGAGCCCATGTCTTTGGATGATATCGCCAGGAGGCACTATATAGATGAAGAAGTGAAGGAGGCCAAGGATGCGGGGACGGAAAGAGAAGTCATTGCTGGTGATCTTTGCCTATGATTACAAAGGTGAAAGTTAAATGAAGCAAAGGCAATCCCACTGAACTTGACAACAGAGGAGAGGCACTGGAGGAGAATGATCAATCATGTCAGAGGCTACAGAGAGATCAAGGAGGGAAAAAGGAGCACCACAGTTACAGAGGATGCAATTTGTGCTTTTGATTAGTATCATTTCAGTGCTGTGACAGGAGTAGAAACGTGATTGAAGTGATTAAACATTTAAACCACAGTTAATGACACTAGTAGCCAATCCTTAAACACAGTTAAAGCAATAGTGCAACCACATACTGCATAATTGGGCAAACATGGATCACCTTCTGCACAGTATGGCCATCACAAGTGTGGCTGCACCAGATGTCCTTCTTGAACTGTGGAGTATTCTGGTATTTAGATGCATGCTACTGTCTGGAAGAAAACTTGTGATGCTGAATGGTGCACATGGGAAAAACTATTAATATTAATAAATAAAATATTTCCTCATTATGTGTTAATTTTGATGAATTTCAAAGTGAAATATTTTTAAAAACAAACTGTTTTGGAGAGGCTGTGACAATTGGTGCAAAAACAATGTTACTCAAGCTGTCTTGGCATGAAACAGCATGTTTAACTCTGTACAACACAGTACAGAATTTGAAGGAGGCAGAGACAAAAAAAGGAGGGTGCGATTCATTTCAGAGGGGATTGCTGATGGGAAGGAGATTGCGGAGAGCCACAATGAGAAAAGGGAGTTTAGACAATGGTTTGGCTCAGCAACGAAGTGCTGCAGAGTTCAATAATTGGAGAGAATGTTTCTTGCAAGATGCAAAGTTGTTTTAAGATTAATTTGGGGGGAAAAATTAGCACACAGTGTGAAATTAGATCTCAGGATAATGAGAATTAGGACTGCCTTGAAATAATCATGGAGTAAGTAGAAACAGCATCATAGAGATATTAATTGTCATAAAATTTTGTTTAACTAACCATGGTTTTTCCTTGTTGATTTTGCCTTCAGGTAAGTTAATATAAATAAAAGTTTTATTTCCAATGTTCTCCTCTACAGTTCCACATATGGCATTAAGCCTCCAATACCTTGTCCAATTGGCCATTCTTTGTGAGGTGTTGGGGCCAATTGTTGTGTCTTAGTTGAGATCAACACAAACAAAGAAGTACTCAGATTCATCCTGCTGTGATTGAATCTAATCAATCCTGCAACACAAGACTAAAAGCAAAGGAATAATTTTACTAATACTTCAGTAGATTGGAATAAATTTGATAATTCTTGTAATTAAAAAGAACACAAAAAATTACATCATACTTGTCCTGGCACAGTTTGTTGAAGTTTACAATGAAATGAAGCCTAGGAATTATAGTAACTAATTCCATGGGGGTAATATTAACTTAATCCACCCGTTGGGAAACTGGCGCAATACCGGTTTTACACCCCACCTGATTTTAGTCTCCGTTGAAGTCAATGGAGAGTAATATTTGCCAGGTGTAAATCCCAGCGTTCCACCCGATCCCGTGGGTTTCCCGCCCGGTGCATTCGGTTACAATTAACCCCATTATGTCTCAGTACTGCAGAAACTCAGCTGCTGCATTCTTCTATCAGTTCAGGGTTGTACTATAGGTTACTTAAAATTTCATTGGAAAACTCAGACCATTCAAAACTACATTTTAAAATCTGACAATATATTCTCACCTACTCTTCTACTGTTATATTGAAATGAAACATGATTGGAGATACAACTCAATTGTCCCTGCTGCGAACCAATTTGAGTCCAGCCCAGAGCAGATGAAGAAAATGTTTTCTTCTCACATCCAAATGATTGTGAAAGCTATAAATTAATGTATTTCTGATAGTCACAATCTTCTAAGTCAGCACAGCCTATATCAATCCTAAGCACTGTACCTAATTTGATAATGTGAGATCCTAATGACCCAACTGAGTATAACAGAGGCTGAAATACTGTATTGATGAGTGCAGCAGGGTGCTGTTCAGAAGATTGAGATGAGGCTTTTTGTTGAAGAAGCATCAGTACAGCATTGAACTAAGTGGTACCATTCCTCACCTGGAAACATCATTGTTGGAAATGAAAAAGTTTTGGATTTTCCAGCATTGTGATTCCACACTTTATCAACACATTTCAAGATCATTTGTAAATGCGAATTGATGGTGGTATTTGTGAACAGTGGCTGTGTTGATTCATATTCGAATAGGTTTAGAAATAGCTTTTTCCCTTCAAATGTTTCAGTCGAGCTTTGAAGAGTGGAGATATGACTCGATTGAACATTTATGGGGAAAACAAGTTGCAAAATGCTGTGTCTGCCTGTAACATTTGTTAATTGAATGGTATTCATTTTTGTGCTGCTTCTGTTGAGTGCTGATATCCAGTTGCTCTACTTTGAAGGATTGAAAGACATGCTGCAGATTATTGCAAGTCAATGGCAGGAACTACAGAGACAAATCAAACGACAGCACAGCTGGATTCTTCGAGCCCTGGACATAATCAAAGCTGAGATATTGGCAACTGATGTGACTGCAGATGATTTAGAAGGTTCTGGGAGCCCCAAAGTAAGTCGGTTAAAGTTTGGCAATTACATTAAAACATTTTTTGAAACACTTCAACTGTATAACAGTTTATTACATTTTAGCCACCAGGTAAGAGCAAAGATTATAGCGTTTCTGAAATAGAAGCAATGTCGCAAGACCGTTTCCTTGTATATGTAAAAACACATGCATAATCAATTCAGTACTGTTGATGATCCACTGTTTCATGTTTCGAACCATTTTTCTGTCACTTTGTTAACTGTTGACTATGATACTGTACACATCAGACTGCAGCTTTTGTTCCTCTTATTCCCCAAACTATTACTGTTATCAATTATCTGAGATACTAATAGTTGTTATTGTACATCATATTGTCCTTATTTCTTCATAACCATTGTTAACTTTCCTGACGTAAGAACAGAACTTAAAAAATGTTTCAGATCACCACGATTCGTTGCTTTTCTTCTTGCAGCTGAACAACTGATAATAGATGTTTCTTTCTTTCCATTTTGTCCGAACTCATTTTTTCTTTACATGTTATGTCCATGTTGTATTTTATTTTTTCCCATTTAAAAGATCGTATAGATAACATTTCTTAGTATTTTCTGCTCTTCTCTAAAACGTTATTATGTCAACCCTCAGGCCTTCTCAATTTTGGCAGAAATGTTTCTGCTACCTCTGTTCTGTTTCCTTATTGGCTCCTCCAATTTTTCTTTCAAATTCTCTTGCCTCTGTTCTGTTTCTGTCTTATCTCATCTGTGGTTCTACTTTCTTCTCTGCTTCTTATATTTGTTTCTTAGAATCGTCTCCTTTCTTTGTCTTGGGTTCTCCCTCCTATCCTCTTCCATATGTTTTAATTATATGAAAGCCATTTCTATTTGCAGCTTTAGCCTTTATTGGTGTTGCTTACTGTTGTTTCTCCTTCCTTTCAATGCTGTACTATCTGCTCTGGTTTCTCCATTTAACTGCAAACAGTAATCATATGTTAGGAGGCCAGCATGTTCAGACAGTGCTCATCAATTAACATTTTCACTGAGTGGTATTCAGTTTTTATCTCCCCAACTATTAGCTATCTCTCCACTTTGTAACAGCTAATACAATTTAATACATTATTTGAAGGTTTTATGTGACAAAGTGCATTTAAAAAAACAAGGCTGCCACAGAATAACTGACATAATTAACATTTCACAACAGTTGATTTCCCAAAGTTGAAATTCCAAATTGACCCCTAACCACAAGAGTTGTAACATGCCAAATGAATGACACATATAATGATTTTATATATTTAAAGTATTTACACCACGATCTTTGAGTTTGAGATCAATATTCTATCGGCATTAATCTCTGAAATCTCTTTGGCCTTGAAATTATGTTGTGGAGGAGAAGCATACGAATTGAGTATGTTTGTATAAAATCCATGTCTGCTTTTGTAACAGAGATGCTAACCTGTTCAAAGTAAGTGAGTTAACGGGCGATTAAAATAACTGAAAAGCAATTTCATACAAATGCATTAAGCATTTCTACGCTAATATCACACAGTGTAATTTCAAGGCCTATATAAATTCAAAATTGGTTTGTTTATAATTGCTTTATGAATTGATACAATATTTACATGGCCATTTGGGAGGGAAAGTGAAGCATTTGCCTAAATAGTTGACTTTTTCCCCCCCCAATCTGTTTAGATTGCATTAATCGCTGGATTCATTTTCCACTCCGTCATGATTCCAGATAAAGTAAATGGAAATGCTGTGTCCACTATTAACCTGAAATATGCCAAAGATTTCAGTTGTTTAGTGGAACAAATCTATCTTCTAAATAATCATTCAGCTGCCACACTAATGATTATAAAGTAAAAGCAATAGAGGAACCCACAGAAAAAACATCAACACTGCTTAAATCTTGTATTTAATTAGTAAACCCCTACAACATAATATTTAAATGTGAATAGTTAATTTTATTTTTTTAAAGTCTTTAACTACCATAAATCACCCTAATCTACAAAAGCATTCAGTAGTGACATCCATTATCTGGTTAGTTACAGAAAATTAACAAAGAAGAATGACAGTGAACTGTTGTCATTCGTTGTAATGACTATTAGATACATTATCTCATTAGCCGGTCCCACCTTACAGGAGCAGGTAATAAGGTCATAAGTTCCCAATAAATCTTCCTCCACCATGCATTGTAATACTCCAGAATGGGACAGTAACAGGATGTTATTTCTTCGGAGCATAAGGCCTTCAGCAACTGGTGCTCTATTCATAAAGTTTTAGAATTGTGCACTTCACAAATAGAACAAAATGTGCTTCATTGTGCCAATTGCTTTGGCAGAATCAAAACCAAACATTTGCATTTATCGATTGTAACTACATAAGTTGCAACTTGCAGTGAAGGAACATCCTATTCTGTAACATACAAACATAAAGGATTGGCTTTTTGCCTGAGTCTTGTGAATATAGGAATGGTGAAATAGGATAAAATAGACAGCATGAAACTCAAAGATATTAGTCTGTTGGGAGCTTTACTTGTGATTGCCGTGCTGAGTTGAAACTGAAAGCTAATACAACCATTGTAGTGGTAAGGACTTTAACAGATGCATACCGTTGAGTTCATTATGGCTAGTAACAGCCAACTTTAAGCTAATGTAATAATGACTTCAAAACATCTTTAGATCATATCGGTCAGATCCATGACCAGACTCCAAATTCGTAACTGCCGTTAGCAGCACCAGCTCCCGATAGAATATTTATCACAATGAGCCAAGAACACAACAAAAGAAGCAGAATGTGACATTCTCAAGGAGCATTTCACTTTTAGAGGATACTGTTAAGAGCTGATGGTAAAAATTGCTATTGATTTTGTTCATTACTTCGCTCACCTTAAATTAAAGGTAGTTGCTTACACTGCAGGAAACATATATAAAGTAGCAGTTAATGCAATCCATAACAAAATGAATAGGGTGTCATGACATAGTAAAGCTCATATTGCAGTGATGCAGCCTTCTGGTACTCTCCTGTGTTCGGATCCAGGTTTGCGGCAATAATCCCTTCAACCTGTTTCTTTGGTTGTGCTGCGAGGATGTGTGCAAAGGCCAGAAGAAGATAGGGAAAACCAGAAGGCAAGCCATCAAAGAAAGAGAAAAAAGTTGCTTTTATATAGCACCTTTCACATCCTCATGACATCCCAAAGTATATTGCAGCCAATAAGTTATTTTTGAAGTGTAGTTACTGTTGTAGTGCAGGCAAATGCAGTAGCCAATTTGTGCACAGCATGGTCCCACAAACAGTAAATGAAATCTGTTTTAGTTCTGTTGGTTGCAGGAAATGTGTTGATTAGGACATTGGGAGAACATCTCTGCTCTCCTCTGAGTAGTACGACAGCGTGTTTTACTACCATCTGTGTGGTTGGTTTAATGTCTCATCTGAAAGAAAGCATCTCTGACAGTGCAGCACTCGGTCAGTAATGCACTTCAGCCTAGATTGTATACCCAAATCATGGGGCTCAATTTTCCCCAGTGATTTGCGCCGTTTTTGTGGCACAGGCCGCTTTTTTGGCCTGTTAAAAAAACAAGTTTCCCTGATCAATTTTCACCAGCGTAACTCAGTTAGATACGATTTTTCTAGGTACTTTTTTTTTCAGCCAAAGGGGACGTAACCTGCCACTCGCGCCAATTCTGGCCATTTAGGCAAGTTTGGCCAGCTGAGAGTTACTCCAGTTCTTCTTAGGCCAGCGTATGTGGCCTTTGTAGAAAAACCTTCTGGAGAGTTAAGGAAATCGGCGCAGATGAGGAAATTGGCGCAGGTAAGTGCAGCAGATGCCCGGACAGCAGCAGCAAGAGAGGTAAGAGAGAGGTGGGGGGGAGCCTTTTGAGTATAATTAGGTGTGGGGACTGGGAGGAAGGAGGCCATTCGGGAAGGGGGTGGGGACTTTAATAACTTAATGGTGGTAAGTTGCTGCAATGTATCTTAATGTGTTTGTGAAGTTGCCGCAATGTATTTTAATGTGTTTGTGTAGTTGCTGCAATGTATTTTAAGGTGTTTTTAAGTTGCTGCAATGTATTTTAAGGTGTTTTTAAGTGGCTGCAATGTATTTTAATGTGCTTGTGCAGGTTGCAAGCTGAGCTGTAATTGTCACTTTTCAGCCTCAGCCCACATTGTGTCACTGGTTACCATGGCAACCCGATCTTTTTGGGGCAGATCAAGGCCCCCAAAATTAAAGGACAAGTTAGGCTGCGCCAAAATGAAGAAATGAAACGGGGAAACTTAGAACATTTTTTTAGTGTACTTGGGCCCCCAAAAAATGGCCGTAACTTATCAAGTACGCCAAATAAAAGCTTTGGGGAAAATTGAGCCCATGGAGTGGGGCTTGAACCCAAAACCTTTAGACTTACAGGCAAGAGTGCTACCAAAGAGCTAAAGCTGACAGTGATATTGGTTGTCATCTTAGTCTATTGGCTAGGGAATGGCAAATGAGGAATTGTGTGGGTAGGCCTGTAGAAAAAGAAAAAAGTAGCTTACTCCAAAACAGTGTTTGACGATGTTCATCAGCATACTGTACTTTTTTTTAATGTTATGGTGTATGATCTGTGGAAGTTCTGATTTTTGCAAAAGAGTAATTTGCTTTTTAATGGGAGAAACCCTTTAAGGTACTGTCTCAGCTAACAGATATTTGAAGATCCCAACATCTTTTCAATATATGACAGCTTAAGTGGTTCCTACATGACCAGTACTATGATAAAGACCACAGCTGTGTACTTAGTAAATCAGGAAATGCTAGTCATACTTAGACATCATTTACTGCATATTAGAAGAATAATTTGTATCATCAGTTTTTTTTAAAACAATCATTGGAACAAGAATAATATTGATTTAAAATGCAGCGTGCTTGCAAAACATTTCATTAACTTACTCTTAATCATTTTATAATTATAACTTATTAGAAATGACTTTGAATTTTAAGTATTTGCTACAAGTCTTACTTTTATTCAACAAATTCTTTGAACTTTTCTTTTGAACAGTTCAATTTATTAAATTCTGACCAAAATAAAAGTCACAATATAGAGAAACAATATGAAGATAATGGTGGAGAAAAATGCTATAAATCCAGTAAATGAGCTGCAGAAACCATGATATTGCCAGATATTTTGCATTAATTTTGTCCAACCAGTCTGAGCTATTGGAATTGGGCCAGGCTGCTTCAGTCATTTAACGTAGTAACATGTGGAGAAACCATAAACAGCACACATCAGAGTTGTACATTTCCTTGTTGCAGTAGAGCAGGCCTAATAATATAACTCCAATGTTGTTTTGATGTGTAATCATTTTCTGATATGTGTTATGGACAACGATGTGTGACATTTTGCAGTTAAACAGACATGAAGAAAATAATAGTGCAGTGTTCACTGGTGTGTCCTGTTTCAATGAATTGTAATATGTACTGTGTGCTGGATTATCATATTGCACCTGACGTTTAATGTAGCTTCTTCCTGCATCCATAAGGTACTGATTCTTTGCATGGAGCTGGACATTCTGTTAATATACAGTGAGAAGTTGACTGCATAGGTCAAGGGTCGTTCCTGATATATTTATGATAACGTTGGGTGCGTTCTCTTATTACGCACTTATTTGCTGGAAATTTAAAAAAATATTGTTAGACTGCAGTACTTCTCAGGTGACACCATTATTATGAACTGCTGCTATATCATCATCATAGGCAGTCCCTCGAGATTGAGGAAGACTTGCTTCCACTCTAAAAGTAAGTTCTCGGGTGACTGAACAGTCCAATATGGGAATTACAGTCTCTGTCACAGGTGGGAAAGACAGTCGTTGAAGGAAAGGATGGGTGGGACTGGTTTGCCGCACTCTCCTTCCACTGTCTGCACTTGTTTTCTGCATGCTCTCGGCGATGAGACTCGAGGTGCGCAGCGCCCTTCCGGATGCTCTTCCTCTCTTAGGGTGGTCTTTGGCCAGGGACTCCCAGGTGTCGGTGGGAATGTTGCATTTTATCAAGGAGGCTTTGAGGGTGTCCTTGAAATGTTTCCTCTGCCTACCTGGGGCTCGCTTGCCATGCAAGAGTTCCGAGTAGAGCACTTGCCTTGGGAGTCTTGTATCAGGCATGCAAACAATGTGGCCCGCCCAACGGAGCTGGTCGAGTGTGGTCAGTGTTTTGATGCAGAGGATGTTGCCCTGATCGAGGGCGCTAATGTTGGTGCGTCTGTCCTTCCAGGGGATTTTCAGGATCTTGCGGAGACATCGTTGGTGGTATTTCTCCAGCAATTTGAGGTGTCTACTGTATACGGTCCACGTCTCTGAGCCATACAGGAGGGCGGGTATCACTACAGCCCTGTAGACCATGAGCTTGGTGCCAGATTTGAGGGCCTGATCTTCGAACACTCTCTTCCTCAGGCGGCCGAAGGCTGTTGTTGAGTCAACCATAAGTCAAGCTCCTTCCTTCTAGTGTTCGCAATGATTCACTTCAAGTATACATGAGACACTTGATGGTGGAGCGCAAGGAACAGACTTTATTCATATACAGCCTAGGTGATCAATCTCTATGGTATAAAGCGTTGGGTTTCTCTCTCTTTCCAGCTGTCCAACACCTTGGAAAATCCCACCTTTTTATACATCTGAATTTGCCTACTTCAAAGGGTCATTTCACAGATATCTGTTCTCAGATCCTTTCAAGATCAGTTTATTTACATAAACAATCTTAGCTGCTTCAAATGTATTTTCTACAAACAAGACTTCATGATCTATCCATTCTTGTATCCTATCAAGAAGAGTTTATTTACCTAAACATCCACTCTATACCATGGTTAATTGATCCCTTTGTATTTGTTTATTACACGAGTCACTAAAGTTATACATTAATCACATGCTCAATGTTGTCCTAATCACTTGCACAGGCATCCCTCTGTTTTCCTTTTTATCTTAGATAGCCTGTTACTCTATGAGCAGTTATAGTTATGCAGGTCAGTTTGATTATTAACCCTTAACTCTCCAACTTGTCCAGCATATGCCTTTATACCTAGGTGATTACCATACAGCATTCTGTCATGTAAATAGTATTGGATAAATTAATGCTCCAGAGAAATGGCTTTAACCACAAAAGATTCTTTTGCGCCTTTAAAATATAAATTTACTCCCTTGGATAGACTGCTGGATGTGGGATTATAACAAAAAGTAGGTGGTGAGGGAAAAAACTGGCTTTTAAAAAATAATTTTTAGCCTTTAATGATCAAATGAAAAAAATAGCAAGATGAAGAATTGATTTATTTCCTCAAAGCTATTTGCATTTTTATTCACTGAGGCAGCTTGGCTTCTCTTGCAGGTCACTTAACATCATGTTCACTCCATGGTGCAACAAAATACCCGTTGCATGGTAAAAAAAAACGTTCTCAGGAACAAAGTAATTAATAACAGAAATTTGTTCTCAACATATTGCCATCTAATCAATATCTGAAACGTAGATCGTATTGTTGAGCAGTTTTTCAAAAAGAATATCTCCATAATTGGAGGCAGTTTGGAGAAGGTTCACGAGGTTGATTCCTAAGATGAAGGGGTTGTCATATGAAGAAAGGTTGAGCAGGTTGGGCCTATACTCCTTGGAGTTTAGAAGATTGAGAGGTGATCTTATTGAAATGTATAAGATTCTGCGGGTGCTTGACAGGGTAGATGCAGAGAGGATGTTTCCTCTAATGGGGGAATCTAGAACTAGGGGACATAGTTTCAGAATAAGGGTTGTCCATTTAAAACGGAGACAAGGAGCAATTTCTCCTCTCAGACTGCTGTGAATCTTTGGAATTCTCTACCCCAGAGAGCTGTGGAGGCTGGGTCATTGAATATATTTAAGGTGGGGATAGACAGATTTCTGAACGATAAGGGAGTCAGAGTTTATGGAGCGAGGGCAGGGAAGTGGAGTTGAAGCCAAGATCAGATCAGCCATGATCTTATTGAATGGTGGAGCAGGCTCGAGGGGCCAGATGACCTACTCCTGCTCCTATTTCTTATGTTCTTATGATATCGAGAGAAAAATCACATTTGTTATTATTTTTCATTTGTGGACCAGCATTAGTATGAACACAGAATATGAATGCTTCCTCAGTCAGAGGAGATCATGTGAAAGTGAGTTACTATCTTTAAAACAACTTAATCTGCTGATGTGAAGGAAGCCAATGGCACAAAATAATGCGATGTAGCTGCAAACTATCAACGTTAAAACTGAACATTACACATTTTGGGATGTCCTAGTTATTCAAAAAATATATTTTTCTCCTTGGCAATTTTTTTCCCAATTATTTCCCCTTTCCCTCCTCTCCTGAAGACTTTGCTCTGTTGGTGGAAGTCAGTTCCACAGGTGCTAGTTGCCATCCAGCATCTAGGCCAAGCAGTGATTATTCACATATAAGCCTCGACAGGGCTGAATTTTTTCTGGTTGGCAGGTTCACCTGGAGGGGTGGGACTTCTGCCCGCCCACGTGATCTACCATCAACCCACTGGTTTTTCCTCTGGGGCCCCAATTATTTACGTGGGGAAGATTAGGAACAGGAATACTGCTGCTCATCTTGTAACCATTCTATGATTCTATACTGGAGAAGCTGGGTGTTCTTCTTAGAGCAGAGAAAAATGAGAGGAGATTTGATAGAGGTGTTCAAAATCATCAGGGGTCTGGACAGAGTAGTTAGAGAGAAAATGTTCCCATTGGCAGAAAAGTCGAGAACCAGAGGATACAGATTTAAGGCGATTGACAAAAGAACCAAAGGTGACATAAGAAATAACTTTTTTTACGCAGCGAGTGGTTAGGATCTGGAATGCACGTCTGAAAGAGTGATGGAGGCAGACTCAGTCATGGCTTTCAAAAGGGAGTTGGATAAGTACCTGAAGGAAATCAATTTGCAGGGCTACAGTGAAAGGGCCGGGGAGTGGGACTAGCTGACTCGGGCTCGACGGGCCAAAGGGCCTTCTTCCATGCTGTAACCAGGTCTATGATTCTATGATCAGTTTACCCACCATTGGGAAAGTGGTAAACTGAGTGCTATGCTGCAGCTAACTAAAGGGAAACACCTTTTGTTTTGAGCAGTGAAGCCACAAGTGGAAGAACATCTGAAAAAGCTGCAACCTCAGGGCCAGTAGTAGGCTGGGAACAGGCATTAGGTGCAGGATAAGGTGATTGGCATTGCACACAATCTGCACATTAATCAAATCAAAACCTTTCATGTTAATGAAATTGGGTAGCTTTCTCTTTTTGTTTAATTGGTCCCATTGAGAAGAAAATGAACTGTGCAACCTGCCGGAAGACAGCATCAGTCACCTTCTTTACACAATGATGAGCTTTTGCCTGATCCATTTGTGGCAAAGTTCATCAGATGCTGCCTGGAAGGATCCAGTGGTAAAGAAAGTTAAGGCAGTGGTACTTTGACTGGTACAAACAATGCTATTCTCCTTGTGGAAGTGGACTGCAGGTCATCAGTCAAATATCACATCTCCAGCAGTGGGGGGGGGGCACGGAGTGCAGCGTCTGAAGGTAGCGATGTGCAGAGAAATTGAAGTGAAATCCTCTAGATCTGTAAACTCTACGGAGTGAGTATCTACATGCTGGGGGGAAAAAAACACCATCTGTAATGTCCTCAAAACATAGGAATAGAGGAATTCCTATTAGGAAATCCAGCTCTTCAATCCACAATTGTACTTTTTGCAGTGCTTACTAAACAGTGCAGGTAAAGTACTATCAAACCCTCCAGACCACCAACCAGCTAAAGTCAATATGCAAGCTAAGTAATTACAGCTTTCAGTCCCAGCAAACAAATTGGCTCTTGATTGCAGTATCCACCTCAGGGCTATTGCTGCACTGCCCATGTAGCACTGATGTAATGGTGTTTTTAGTTTGGGTCCGAATTGGAATGAAAGTTGGGGGAAAATCAAGGAAGAACATTGGCTATGCCTACTTGCCTCATTTAAGTGCAATATGGGAGGCTCTGAAGAGGCATTAAAAGGTAATAGTGATTTTTTTTTTGAGGAGAAATCTGGTGAAAATCTTTTGGGGTAGATTTGAGCCAGCAGGCCTTATGTTCATTTTACTTTTTTAGTACTCCAAAACTGTCTAAAAATGAGTTTTAATTAAAATGAAAATCTAACCCCAAGAGTCAGTAGATTATTCAGCTGCAGGGGGCATCACAGCTGCGCCTAATTGTGTTATTATTCGAGTCCCACACGTGCGCTTTCATTGCTGGTTGCTGGATAAGAACTAAGGGCAGAAACTGTGGCCAATTCCCTGCCACCCCTAACCCAGGGGTACTGAATTCAAGACCCTGTACTGCTGCTTCAGCTAAGGTCACTTAACTCAGCACAGACTGGGGAGGAAACCTGGGACCTTCTTGGAAAAAAATCCCTAAGCCACCCAAGGGATTTAATGCAGTCATGCTGAGGTGAATTATATTAGAGACAAAAGGTAGATATTTTAGCTCAATGTCCTATTAATCAATGAAAACACAATTCTGCACAAAGTAAAATTGTTGCATTCAAAAACAGATTCTGTTGTAAAAAGTCAAGTTACTTTTATTCAGTGTATATTAAAACAAAACTCAAAAGACAGACTTGCAGCTATTTTGATAATATGACTCAGTAAAATATGGTCAATGCAATTTGGATGTGAATAAGTTTGACTATCACTCTCTTGATAGCTATTGCTTTTTGATAATAATGCATTAAACATATGCCTGTGCTGCTTCCTAAATTGTCCTACCTGGTGCTGTTAAGTTTTTATGATCTACGCTGTTGGAATTTTGTTGGGATAATGTCAGGATGATCTGTATTCTGTGTGAGATTTCTATAATCAAAAGGTAACAAACAGATTTTTATTTAGAAATTGTTGTCTTGGATTTAATTTGTATGAAATGATTGAATGCTTCTGAAATAATTTAAAACATCCAAACAGTTAAACTTAGTCACGTTTCAATAAACAGTTCAGTTAATGTTTGTGTTCTTTAATTCGACTGTAGGTTTAATAACAGTTAACTGAAGAGCACACCAGCTGCTTCAAGTATATGCACTCTCGATGCACTGAGACAGATAAATTACCTTGTTTTTGACTCTCATATTATACACAGGTTCTACAGTACTCTTAGACTATTCAAAGTTTAGAGTCCTGACCCTCTCCACAATTTAGACCATAGGCTTAAGTGATTTAGGTTCAATATTCAAGCCACAAATTTCCTCTTTAAGCTTTTTCAATAAATATGAAAAGATTATACATTGCCAATTTGGGAGGTACCAGTAGTCCTAAGCTGTCAGCTTTGTTCTACTCGCTATGTAAGCTCTAAAACGACAAATGTGTGTGACCACTGATTTACCATTAATGGTTAGCTCAGTACATCATGATTATGTTCCTACATTACAACAGTCATGGCACTTCAAAAGTACCTCATTGGCTGTAAAACACTTTGGAACGTCCTGCGGTCATGAAAGGCGCTATATAAATGCAAGTCTTTCTTTCTGCCTTAAAGAAAAGACAAAGAACAACATGCAATACAAAACTGATAAGATGAAACTAGGAATTAAGCACACTTATGCCTATCACACTAAGTAGCAAAAATTAATTGTACAAATTCTTTGATTTTGTGTTTAGCTCACCCTGGAAATTGCAGGGTTATAAAGTTATTATATTCATATCCAGACATTGTGGGTGAGAAGTTCGTGTTAGCCAGTACACCAGCATAGGTGTGCTTAATTAGGAATATTCTCTTCCTAACCTCAAAAAATGGGAAAAGTGCCTCAGCACTAATGCAAATGGCTCAGCAAGCCAGGGAAGGGGCACCCAGGGTCTCGCATGTAGCACTCCAGCTTTGTGTAGAGGGTCAACACTGCAAGACATGCCCTCTACTCACAGGGACTAGGTGGCCCTCCAGAAAGAACGATCTGGGAGTACATCAATCATGCGGCATAATTCCCATTCCTAGCCTCACTTCACCTCCTTGGAGGAGACAGTGCAGGCCATCCTTGGCAGGATCACAGCTGAGTCCTTGGCTAGGGGCAGGATTGAAAGGATACATGATGTTGGTATCCTCATATGTTATCTTCCTTCTGACATGCACTTCATGCTTTGCCACCTCCCATCACCACAACTCCACCCTTGTGCCTTCCTCAATTCACACACCCAAGAAATGCAGCCTGCCCAGCCAGTGGTTGACCAAGAAGAGGGAGATGAGTGAAGAAGAACAAGATGATTGATTTGACACTCCCAGCCACCAGCTCCTCAGGGTCAACCAGCAATGACATCTGTAGTGTCCCCCACTGAAAGTCAGCAGCCTTCCATCAGCCATGCTGCAGCCACTGGGGTAGCACTGTGTGACATCAGTAGGATAGACAAAGGACACATAAGACAGTCACTAAGTTAATGCTTATGGGTGATGAGTTGATTTGTTGGTGTCACATTGATGGATAGATGTATATAGGTGGATTGGAAAGTTTGCTTTGTGGTGGCTTTTATTTCAGCATCGTGGCTAAGAGGACGCTGTGATGATCAGTAACAGATGGAAGGTAAGGGAATTGGGGTTCTGGTCAGTGGGACCACAGGCAGATGATTCCATCCCGGATATCCCGGCCTCAAAGCAGCTGTCTGGGATGCATCCTTCTGTCTGATTCTTCCTCTTCTGTGTCTTGCTTTTCCCTCTGCAAGCGGATGCTGTAAATGTGAAATGACAGCATAAAATGCTGGAAATACTCAGCTGGTCCGGCAGCATCTCGACCTGAGTTATGAACTCGATTTTTCTCTCCATGTGACCTGCTGAGTATTTGCAACAAGTTCTGTCATCTCAGTGGCCTTCGTTTACCATCCAAGACTTTGCAAATGTCCAGCAGGACTCCCTACACACTTAAAAAAAACTTTACACATCCATTGCAGAAAGCCACCACTTCAATAAAATAAAAAAAACACACTCCAAAACCTTAAATACAAATTTATCTGAATAATGTGTGTGTCCCTTTAAGAAGTGCAGACATCGCCAGGTTAACCTGGTGTGTTTAGGACCCAGCACTGAATTCAGCGCCAATGTCGAAGCTCGCCCTTGCGATGTAAGGTCGGCGTTACACGGCAATTTCCGTCACAACTATGCAATTTTGATGGAGATGGCACTGCCAGTTACCGGCAGCGCGAAGGTAGAGACCAAATCGGCGGATGCCGCTGGACCCGGCAGCAGCTGGTGAAAGAACGGTGGCTGCCGATTTAATGGTGCTACGGAGTGACGCTAAGGCCATGAATTTCCTGCCCTGTGGTTTGATCTACCTGCCTTATTACCATCCTGCTTACTGTAGAATATTTGAGAATTGTTGATACTTAAGATTAACCGATAAAGTTCTACTGTTCCTTCAGGGCTGAATGGTTAAAAGCTTTTGCAGACTTTGGCTGTGAAATTTGGCACCTTAGCGCCAGTAGTTAAGGCCAGTTTTGGGGGAAAAAATGGCATCCGTCTCTCTTCTGCTTACTTTTGGTGTGGCCCGCACTGTTCGCCATCTTGGTGAGAGCAATAGCATGGGAAGAATGTGCGTACGCCGGCAGTATGCAGAGCAAGCAGACCTTGACGTCAGTCAGCGTGTATCACTGAGTTGCCACATGACCTACCATGCAGCGTCCTGTCCTAAACATGCACAGCTGAATGTGGGACCTCGCCACCAGCGCTACTTACGTCCAACTTGCAGGTAAGTTGATTATTTATCTTGTACTGGCTCTTGCAGAGATTGTATGTATACTGGGTTGCTAGAAGACATTTAAAACCTTGTTAAATTGTGCAGGGAGTGCTGCTTTACATTGGGAAGGTGTTGGCTGCTACTGGAAGGTCTCTGAGTACACCACTTGCTCCCAATCATGGGAGCTCTAGTGGCAGTCTGCTTCGCGGTGCAGCATGACAGGGAAATGGAGCAAAGGCAGCAAAGACAAACTGCTCGCAGAGGGAGGAGAGGGGAGAAAGTGTCTTAGCAGGAGGCCTTACCCACCTAGGGTCTTGTCTTCAGGGAACACCTCCTATCTGCACCTAAGCCAGGAGTAGTGTGCTCGGTGGCTCCGCTTCACCAAGGTGTTCACAGAATCCTTGGAACCAGATCTGAAGCCTCAGAGCACTGCCAGTGGTCGTCAAGGTGAGCGTACCCCTGAATTTTTTCGCCAGTGGATCCTTCCAGGCTAGAACAGGCAACATAGCAAACAGCTTGCAGTTCACCATACATCGCTACATCCAGGGGGGTCACAGAGGCTCTGTCATCAAGGTGAGAACAGAGAGAAGCAGGAGGAGTGCACACGTGGCTTTGCCAGGATATCAGGCATCCCTGTGGTGCAGGGCACCATCGACTGCACACACATAGCTCTGCGGGAACTGCATATTAATGGCGAGATGTTCCATTACCGCAAAGTGTACTACTCACTTAATGTGCAGTTTGTGTGTGACCCCGCCCAGCAAATCATGATGGTGAATGCCCGTTATCCTGGCAGCAATCGTGATGCCTTCATCCTGCACCAGTCCACTGTGCCAGCAATCTTCCAGCCACGACGTCGAACCCGAGGGTGGCTACTCATCGACAACAGCTATCTGCTCTACACCTGGCTGATGACACCCCTCCGCCACCCCACCACTCATACTCAACAATCATATAATGACAGACTTGCTGCCATGAGAAACATCATCGAGCAGACCATCAGGGTGCTCGAGCAATGGTTGATCTCTCGGGAGGACCCTTCCAGTACTCGCTGGAGCAGGTGTCCAAATTCATGGTGGTCTGCTGCATCCTCCACAACTTGGCCATCATCAGGATGTAGCCAGCCACCACGGGTTCCATGACCACCTCAAGAAGAGGATGAGGAAGGGAGGAGGCAGCCTACAAATCTCCATTTTGGATGGGCTATCTGTGAGCACATCATCAGACTCTAATTCCCCTGAATGAAACCCCAGATCCACGTTGCTCAAAATTTCTCCACCTTCCCATCCCTCTTTCATGGAACATCGCAGTGTCCTCTTGGCCACAATACTGAAATGAAAGCCACCACAAAACAAACATTGCAAACATAATTTAAAATTAATCATTCCAAAACTACATAGCAAAGTCAACTAATCATCCTTGTGCATTCCTTTAGTGCCTTTCTTCCGTGTGCCATTACCTACCTTAATGCTCCTACGAAGTGCTACCCCAGTGGCTGCAACATGGCTGGTGTAAGGCTGCGGACATTTAGTGAGGGACACTGCAGATGGTCTTTCATTTGAGCTCAAGGAGCTCTGGGCTTAGAAGGCGCAACTGTAGATTGCACCACCTCGGCATTGGCAGCAGCAGCCTGGGCTGATTGGCTGATGGGCAACAGCAAGGGCACTGATGGAGTGGAAGTACAAATGCTGTCATCCTGAGAGAGGACAGCAGATGCGTGTTCCACAGAGCCACTGACTTTACCCTCTATGCTATCCTCTAAAATACGCAGAGTGCCTTTTTCTGAGCTTGTGCCCGTGAGTGTCAGATCTTCTCCATCACCCTCCTTCCTACACTTGCCAGGCTTGTTGGAGTTCTCTGGTATCTGAAAGGAGAAGGGCACAAGAGTTGGGTTGTGGTGAGGGATGGGGGTAGGAAAGCAAGATGTGCATGCTTACACCATCAGCTGCTTGTAAGTGAGAAGAGATTGTGGGGTAAGGATGAAGTGAGATTTGAAAAGGAGGACTAGGTATGAGCATACCATCATCAGTAATGCTTTCAGCCTCACTGATCATCACGGCCTCAGTGATGGCCCCTTTACTGATTTCTAGCATTGTCGCATCCAGCTGAGTCAGGTTCTGAAGCCATGCCTGCCCCCAGCTGTTAGCTCCTGCTGGCACTGGTTATGTGCCATATTGGCCTGCAAGCGAAAGGGAGGTGTGTCAGTAAGTTTGGTGCAAAGTGTTTGGGTGATATGCCTGTCAGTGTGTGCAAGGTGTGAGATGTGGATGTGAGGCTTGGAACATTGGTCAGTGTGTGAGGGTGAGGTGAAACTATGAATGTGAGATCTGAGTTGTGATTGATCAAAATTGTTGGTAGGTGACTCATGGGGGTGTGATGCATTGGGCAGTTTTTGAGGCTAATGGTGTTGTTGGTGGGATATGGCATTTGAAGATGCATTTGTTGACCTTGACCACTCGGGTAAGGTCATTAAACTTCCTTCGATGCTGGATCCAGATCCTAGGGAACAGACTGCTGGCATTGACCACTTCAGCATTCTGCTCCCACTACCTTCTTGCATTCTGTCTGGAAGGCTCCCAGGCACCCAGCGGGTAGAGAACCTGTTTCCTCCTATCATCCCCCAGTGCTACATCAGAGAACCTAGGTGCCCTTTCTCTGCCCTGCTGTGACATTGCTACTTTCCACTTTCCTTTGCCAAAATAACAATGACTTGCTTATTTCAGAAAATATCTCTCCTTTAAGAAGTGCAGTCTGCATTTCGCACTGCAGGCTATTTTTAAATAGAGATCACACTTTCCATGAAATTGGGCTCCCTGCCTGGGCTCAGTGTTTCAATCATGTTAATTAGCGGGCAGTACAAACTTCACGTGCTGCCTGCATAACATTCAATGGGTGTGAACAGATTGCGCATCACAATCCCTGCGCCTGTCGAGTGGACACCTCTGTTGCACCTCTATGAAACTGACCCTACCCCCAAGATTTGTGACTCCCCTGCCAGCTCTGCTGGTTCTGTGGGATTTAGCTTACCACACTAGCTTGAAAGAACAAGTAAATAACACAGGCACTGTGCATAGTGAAATAGCTCACTAACCTTTCATCTTTGAAGCTGATGTTCAAATTCAACCGGAATTGATGGCATGAAAGTATCCACTCTCAGTGATGGCTGCAAGATCCCAAATGGACAGTTTTAGCTCATGTTGCTGTTAAACTTGTGATGGACACACACATACTGACACACACAGTGTGACTGACACACACACACACACACACTGACAGGACACAGTGTGGCTGACACACACACACTGACACATAGTGTGACTGACACACGCACACTGACACACACAGCATGAAACAGTGTGAGAGAGAATATCTCCGCAGGTCGTGGCTATAAAAAGAGCTGGAGCATGCCACTGCAGCTTCCAGCGCGAGCCGACACAAATGTGTGACCGCTTCGAGGTGGGCGACTGGGTGACGTCATCAGGACCCAGATCGCTGTTTGGAGTGTGGGCAGAAATATCGGCAGGGCCCAGGTAAAGCAGAGGAGCGGGAAGGTCGTGGCGGACTTGCGACGAGTGATCGGGGTGGAGGAGTAATGAGGGATCGTGGCTGAGATTTGGTGGATGATTGTGACGGAGGTTCGGCGAATGTTTCGTGCGGAAGTGCGGCGGGAGATCGTGGTGGAGGTGCGGCAAATCTTTTTGTGGCGGAGGATCGGTGAGGGATCGTGCCATAGATGCGGCAAATGCTTGTGGCGGAGGAACGGCGAGAGATCGTGGCGGAGGTGCGGTGAATGAGGGTACGGGGCCCAGAAGAGCCGAGGGCCCAGGGGCAGCACGGGTCAGTCACACTGCAATATGTGTGCACAATATGCTCCGTGCAGCAGAGTAGATTTCTAGTCGTCTTGGTTAACCCTTGCCACTGGATAAAGGCCTACCTCTGTCAAGCCCGTGTGGTGGCTGGTGTGCAACGGTCACCACACATTAAAAAATTCCATGCACAGGCATCTTTCACCCGTCAGTTGAAGTTCAGGACTGGAACATCGGGTCCTTCATTGAAACATCTGTGAACTCATGTGGAAACAAGTCACCCTTGTTCGAGGAACCACCTATGATAATGATGGGCATCGCGCGAGGCACATGGAAAAAGCTATCTCATAGTCGCTGGCAGGCCTACATGCGTCCCTGGCAGTGCTACTCTGATTTCCTCTGATATTTGGAGCATCACTTTATACCTGCAAGTATGTACTGAAGTTGGCAATAAGTTGGTACTAATCAGTGATATTGGAACAAAATTGTCAGTCTTGCGAAGAGGATGGCTGATATGGAAAGCGGAACAATTCACCCTGTTCCCGAGTGGGGCCCTACTGAGATAATGCACATTATTGGGGCAGTGTCGAGGAACATTACTCTGAATTTGGCCATGCTATGCCTGATGTGGGAGTGCTTGATGCGGACAAAAAAATGTTCCATTTCTTGGCATGACATCCTTCATCTTGATGATCAAAAAAACTTCAAGAACAAACGGTAGCCACTTACCTCTTTCAGTGGTCTACAACTAAAGTGGGGTTTGAATAAGCCATGCTCTGTACGTTCGTGACTTTGGTTTATCTTTGCAATGCTATCTTCATCTTGTGGTCTAATGAGTAAGATTTATTTTGAACAAAGTTACCAAATAATGATAAGTAATTAAAGGAGAACAGCGAGGTAGAGAGAAGTACTGCTACCCCTGCCCCCCTTAAATGACCAACAGCTTTTCTATTGAACAGACTTTTACTTTTGCAGTGTTATTATTAGCTGAAGAACTCAGGAAAAGAAACACTCCATGCAAGTGGAAGCACTGTGCTGACGTCCGATAGCATGACTATATTGGGGAGTGTCTGTTATCTAGAATTGATTGCATTTAATTGCCCACTTCTGAGACTGAGCAGGAGCTGTCTTTTTAATACAGTCCACACCAAATTTTGTTGTGAGCACATTAACATCAATGTGATTCTTTTTATTCTGTATTATTCATGTCACACAACACCACTAAAAGGGTGTCTCGTGAAGACCAAGAACATGACGTAGTACAATATAGCTCTTTAACCTTGGAATCATTTAAGCAACAGTTAAATGCTTTGATGGATGACTGTAGTGTTTTGTGGATGAATGAGCTCGAAGAGGCTGAATTTCCTCCCCTTTATTTATCTTGTGACTTATACTCAGACCTTATTCTTTATATATGAATTCCAGTGTCAGACCCAAGGATAGTATCTGAAAATTCTTTAGGGGCAAAATTCTGGAGTGCGTTTGGCGGTGGTAACCTTCGCGGGGCAGGATTTCCTGCGCCCGGCACACAAATCCTGCCCCGCGACCTAAATTGGGGTTACCAGCCCTGACAGGAAGTGGAGTGCAATGTCGGGTGCTCCACTTCCTGTCGGGGCCAGCTCGGGGGCGCTACCCTATGCAGCCTCTCCGAGTAGCGCTGATATAATCCCAGGGCCCTTTTCTTCCATTAAAGGGGAGGGCATGCTGCGAGTTCCGCAGGGTCTTCAGGGGCCTACATTAGGCCACAGGGAATGCGGGGTGCCATAGCCACAGCCCAGCACCACAGTAGAGTGCCGGGGTGCACAATCACAGCACGGACTCAACGAGAATCGAAATGGAGGTCGGACCGGTAGGTCAGAGGGTAGCACAAACTGGCGCCGTGCATCTACCCTTTAAATTTCGCCCCACGAGCGGCATGCAGCCAGGTTCGTGACCCGCGAGGTTGGCGATGACATGGCTTGTGGCAGCATCACGGGGCACTGCCCAATTTCTGCTGCGTGGCGAAAACGAGCACTGCGGGGCAAAAAGGGGTCGCCTCGCACAGCACTGACATCTTCGCGGGAGGCACAGCGGTCTGGGGCGTTACCTGCAGTAGCACGCCGCTACTGGTTTCACACCTCCACTAACTCCCATACAATTTCGCGGGAGCTGATAGGGCCTCCCCACCCCCCGAAAACACTTCGTGCCCCACTAGCGCCCCCTAGAGGTGCTAATGGGAGGCGCACAACAGGGGAATTTCGCACCCTTTGTATAATATGTGACAATTTTTGTTGCAGTGTTCTGAAGGCTGAACAAAATAAATCATTCATTTTTCAAGACATTTTGTATTAAGAGACAAAATTACTTGGCCCCAAATGAAAAGTGAGTTAACTGATCATTTCTTAATATTTCAAGACTTTAGCTTTTTATAACTTTATTCCTTAGACATGCGGGTGGTGCCAGAGGACTGGAGAATTGCAAATGTTACACACTTGATCAAAAAAGGGTGTAAGGATGAAACTAGCAACTATAGCCCAGTCAGTTTAACCTCGGTAGTGGGAAAGCATTTAGAAATTATAATCTGGGACAAAATTAATAGCCACTCGGACAAATGTGGATTAATTAAGGAAAGCAGCATAGATTTGTTAAAGTCAAATTGTGTTTAACTAACTTGATTGAGTTTTTTGATGAGATAACAGAGAGGGTTGATGAGGATATTGCGGTTGATGTGGTGTACAGGGACTTCAAAAAATCGTTTGACAAAGTACCATGTGTCAGCAAAGTTGAAGTCCATAGAATAAAAGGGACAGTGGCAGCATGGATACGAAATTGGCTAAATGACAGGAAATAGAGAGTAGTGGTGAATGGTTGTTTATCGGATTGGAGGAAGGTACATAATGGTGTTCCCCAGGGGTCAGTACTAGGACCACTGTTTTTCTTGATACTGGTATATATTAATGATTTGAACTTGGGTGTACAGGGCACAATTTCAAAATTTGCAGATTTAGGTGCAGCTTCGAGAATCTGGAGTTCCGGAATCCAGAATGTTGCGGAATCCGGACTCCGGGACAATCGGTGGCAGGGTTATCCGGAATCCGTAAAATGTTCCGGACTGCGGACCCAATGACCCTGCTGACCTCAGAGCCCCGCCGCTGCCTGACCTCTGGCCTCGCCGCCACTTGTCTCATCCCGATCGCCTCACCGCTGCTGCCCTTACCTCTGGACCTTCTTTGCGGGGCACGCCTGAACACCTCCTCGGTGGGACCTCGCCCGACGACATCCTCGGTGATCCGACCCGCCCAACAACATCCTTAGCGGGGCCACGCCCAACAACCTCCTTGGCAAGGCTGGACGGCCCGAACAGCTCCTCGGCGGGAATTCCCCCCCCCACCCCCGCTCTTTCTAATGTTCCGAAATCCGGAAATACCCGATACCTGAACCTGGGTTTGGGTGTTTCCGGATTCGTGATGTCAGAAACAAAGTCCGGAAATGCCCGGAATCCGGAATGGCCTCAGTCCCGAGGGTTCTGGATTTTAGGCGCTGCATCTGTAACACAAAACTTGAATGTATAGTGAACAGTGAGGAGGATAGTGAGCGACTCCAAGAGGACATAGACAGGCTGGTGGAATGAACAGACACACGACAGATGAAATTTGACGCAACAAAATGCGATGTGATAATTTTGGTCAGCAGAACGAGGAGAGGCAATATAAACTAATGGCTACAATTCTAAAGCAGGTGCATGAACAGAGAGGAGGAGAACTTCGGTCACGTCTCTGTTGTGGCGTTAATCCAGGCAGAGCTGTACTTTTAGCGCCTCGAAAATATTTGCGCCTCCTGGCCAGAAATTCATCAGAATCGGTCGAAGAGCTGACAGGGGCGATAAATCAGTCATTGTACACCAGAGCTGGGGGGGCGATAAATCAGTCATTGTACACCAGAGCTGGGGGGGCGATAAATCAGTCATTGTACACCAGAGCTGGGGGGGCGATAAATCAGTCATTGTACACCAGAGCTGGGGGGGGCGATAAATCAGTCATTGTACACCAGAGCTGGGGGGGCGATAAATCAGTCATTGTACACCAAAGCTGGGGGGGGCGATAAATCAGTCATTGTACACCAGAGCTGGGGGGGCGATAAATCAGTCATTGCACACCAGAGCTGGGGGGGCGATAAATCAGTCATTGTACACCAAAGCTGGGGGGGTGATAAATCAGTCATTGCACACCAGAGCTGGGGGGCGATAAATCAGTCATTGCACACCAGAGCTGGGGGGGCGATAAATCAGTCATTGCACACCAGAGCTGGGGGGGTGATAAATCAGTCATTGCACACCAGAGCTGGGGGGCGATAAATCAGTCATTGCACACCAGAGCTGGGGGGGCGATAAATCAGTCATTGTACACCAGAGCTGGGGGGGCGATAAATCAGTCATTGCACACCAGAGCTGGGGGGGCGATAAATCAGTCATTGTACACCAGAGCTGGGGGGGCGATAAATCAGTCATTGTACACCAGAGCTGGGGGGGCGATAAATCAGTCATTGCACACCAGAGCTGGGGGGCAATAAATCAGTCATTGTACACCAGAGCTGGGGGGGCGATAAATCAGTCATTGTACACCAGAGCTGGGGGGCGATAAATCAGTCATTGTACACCAGAGCTGGGGGGGCGATAAATCAGTCATTGCACACCAGAGCTGGGGGGGCGATAAATCAGTCATTGTACACCAAAGCTGGGGGGCGATAAATCAGTCATTGTACACCAGAGCTGGGGGGGGCGATAAATCAGTCATTGTACACCAGAGCTGGGGGGGCGATAAATCAGTCATTGTACACCAGAGCTGGGGGGGCGATAAATCAGTCATTGTACACCAGAGCTGGGGGGCGATAAATCAGTCATTGTACACCAGAGCTGGGGGGACGATAAATCAGTCATTGTACACCAGAGCTGGGGGGCGATAAATCAGTCATTGTACACCAGAGCTGGGGGGCGATAAATCAGTCATTGTACACCAGAGCTGGGGGGGCGATAAATCAGTCATTGTACACCAGAGCTGGGGGGCGATAAATCAGTCATTGCACACCAGAGCTGGGGGGGGGGGTGGGGAACGATAACAAAAGTTTGGTCGGTATATTTTGCGGGCCCATTGTGCATGCGCGGAACTCCGAATCAGATCTCGGGAAAAGCCGAGTCTTAAAGGCACGGCATAGTAATGCACCCATTAAAGTTTTCAAAATCATTTGGTTTCAACCTGTACTGTTATGTCTGCCTGCCGCTGCAAACTCTGAGGCTCATGCACCATGCTCTGTGTAAACGTTGCACTGACTGTGACCTCCGAAGGATGCGCTTCCTCCCTTTTAAGTAGCCACCAGTTAACAACTCTGCAAACAGTACCGACTGTTTTTCTAGAATGGTTCTTGGCGGGCACTCAATGAGGCACACGCACCGAATTACCGACAGGGGCGCAAGCGTGTGCGTTGCACCAGGAATACGTCATGATCGGAGTGAACGTCAGCAGCCAGGCACTAGCGGTTTGCACCCCTGGTGAGCCTCTAATAATTTTTCCGTCGGGGTGTTAAAAGCTGCGCGCCAGGTCTCTAAGCTCTAACGCCACCTCTGTCTGCTAACTGAGGCTTATAGGCAACTGAAAATACAGCCCGGAGACTTTGGCTTATATGTGCACAAATTGTTGAAGGTCGCAGGACAGGTTGAGAAAGCTGTTAAAAAAGCATATGGGATCCTGAGCTTCATAAATAGAGGTAGAGAGTACAAAAGCAAGGAAGTTATGATGAACCTTTATAAAACACTGGTTAGACCTCAACTGTAGTATTGTGTCCAATTATAGGCATCACACTTTAGGAAGGATGTGAAGGCCTTAGAGAGAATGCAGAAAAGATTTACAAGACTGGTTCCAGAGATGAGTGACTTCAGTTACGTGAATAGACTGGAGAAGCTGGGGTTGCTCTCCTTAG
The DNA here is from genome assembly GCF_044704955.1 of Pristiophorus japonicus. NCBI lineage: Eukaryota > Metazoa > Chordata > Chondrichthyes > Pristiophoridae > Pristiophorus > Pristiophorus japonicus. The sequence goes on from NC_091980.1 coordinate 211,379,090, forward strand.
AGCAGAGAAGGTTGAGAAAAGATTTGAGAGAGGTGTTCAAAATCATGCAGGGTGTAGACAGAGAAGATAGAGAGAAACTTCCCATTGGCGGAAGGGTCAACATAGAAACATAGAAACATAGAAAATAGGTGCAGGAGTAGGCCATTCAGCCCTTCTAACCTGCACCGCCATTCAATGAGTTCATGGCTGAACATGCAACTTCAGTACCCCATTCCTGCTTTCTCGCCATACCCCTTGATCCCCCTAGTAGTAAGGACTTCATCAAACTCCCTTTTGAATATATTTAGTGAATTGGCCTCAACTACTTTCTGTGGTAGAGAATTCCACAGGTTCACCACTCTCTGGGTGAAGAAGTTTCTCCTCATCTCGGTCCTAAATGGCTTACCCCTTATCCTTAGACTGTGACCCCTGGTTCTGGACTTCCCCAACATTGGGAACATTCTTCCTGTATCTAACCTGTCTAAACCCGTCAGAATTTTAAACGTTTCTATGAGGTCCTCTCTCATTCTTCTGAACTCCAGTGAATACAGCCCAGTTGATCCAGTCTTTCTTGATAGGTCAGTCCCACCATCCCAGGAATCAGTCTGGTGAATCTTCGCTGCACTCCCTCAATAGCAAGAATGTCCTTCCTCAAGTTAGGAGACCAAAACTGTACACAATACTCCAGGTGTGGCCTCACCAAGGCCCTGTACAACTGTAGCAACACCTCCCTGCCCCTGTACTCAAATCCCCTCGCTATGAAGGCCAACATGCCATTTGCTTTCTTAACCGCCTGCTGTACCCGCATGCCAACCTTCAATGACTGATGTACCATGACACCCAGGTCTCGTTGCACCTCCCCTTTTCCTAATCTGTCACCATTCAGATAATAGTCTGTCTCTCTGTTTTTACCACCAAAGTGGATAACCTCACATTTATCCACATTATACTTCATCTGCCATGCATTTGCCCACTCACCTAACCTATCCAAGTCACTCTGCAGCCTCATAGCATCCTCCTCGCAGCTCACACTGCCACCCAACTTAGTGTCATCCGCAAATTTGGAGATACTACATTTAATCCCCTCGTCTAAATCATTAATGTACAATGTAAACAGCTGGGGCCCCAGCACAGAACCTTGCGGTACCCCACTAGTCACTGCCTGCCATTCTGAAAAGTACCCATTTACTCCTACTCTTTGCTTCCTGTCTGACAACCAGTTCTCAATCCACGTCAGCACACTACCCCCAATCCCATGTGCTTTAACTTTGCACATTAATCTCTTGTGTGGGACCTTGTCGAAAGCCTTCTGAAAGTCCAAATATACCACATCAACTGGTTCTCCTTTGTCCACTTTACTGGAAACATCCTCAAAAAATTCCAGAAGATTTGTCAAGCATGATTTCCCTTTCACAAATCCATGCTGACTTGGACCTATTATGTCACCATTTTCCAAATGCGCTGCTATGACATCCTTAATAATTGATTCCATCATTTTACCCACTACTGAGGTCAGGCTGACTGGTCTATAATTCCCTGTTTTCTCTCTCCCTCCTTTTTTAAAAAGTGGGGTTACATTGGCTACGCTCCACTCGATAGGAACTGATCCAGAGTCAATGGAATGTTGGAAAATGACTGTCAATGCATCCGCTATTTCCAAGGCCACCTCCTTAAGTACTCTGGGATGCAGTCCATCAGGCCCTGGGGATTTATCGGCCTTCAATCCCATCAATTTCCCCAACACAATTTCCCGACTAATAAAGATTTCCCTCAGTTCCTCCTCCTTACTAGACCCTCTGACCCCTTTTATATCCGGAAGGTTGTTTGTGTCCTCCTTAGTGAATACCGAACCAAAGTACTTGTTCAATTGGTCTGCCATTTCTTTGTTCCCCGTTATGACTTCCCCTGATTCTGACTGCAGGGGACCTACGTTTGTCTTTACTAACCTTTTTCTCTTTACATATCTATCGAAACTTTTGCAATCTGCCTTAATGTTCCCTGCAAGCTCCTTCTCGTACTCCATTTTCCCTGCCCTAATCAAACCCTTTGTCCTCCTCTGCTGAGTTCTAAATTTCTCCCAGTCCCCGGGTTCGCTGCTATTTCTGGCCACTTTGTATGCCACTTCCTTGGCTTTAATACTATCCCTGATTTCCCTTGATAGCCACGGTTGAGCCACCTTCCCTTTTTTATTTTTACGCCAGACAGGAATGTACAATTGTTGTAGTTCATCCCTACGAGAGGACACAGATTTAAGGTTGTTGGCAGAAGAACCAAAGGTGACATGAGGAAAAACTTTCTCACAGCGAGTGGTTAGGATCTGGAATGCACTGCCTGAAAGGGTGGTGGCGGCAGGCTCAGTTGTGGCTTTCAAAAGGGAATTCGCTAAGTATCGGTTTCAGCACACATATTGTACAGGAACGTTTTACTACGTTAAAGGCGCTATGTAAATACAAGTTGTTGTTGTTGTTGTTGAAGAGTATCAGAAGTTTCTTCAGCAAGTAAATTTGGTGGAAACCGTTTCCGCCCGATTTCTGCCTTTAAACAGTCCTCCCATGATCCGCCCACTGAGCTGTCGGTGGTCTCATTTGCATATGTCAAAGTGCCAGCCCGTGACAAAGCAGCTCGAAGTTTCCTAGGTTAGGGCCGCTGTTGGACTCAGAATCAATTGTCCCGAGTTCTGTGAGGCACAGCAGCTGCCAGGATCTGCTGATCAAGGCGAACAGAAGAAGTTCCTGACACAGAAAAGTTTGCAGATCATTGAATACAGATTCATTGCAGTCAGGAAACAATTTAAAAGCATTTTTTTCCATTCTGCCTACAAACAACTACACGTGCTTCTAACTGATTCTCACACGTCCAACCACCAGCAGATGTTCGGACATTGCAAGCCATACCCTTTCCTCTACGACTCTAACAAAGTGTTGGGTCAGTGCACATTCTGTTTTATTGCTGTGAATTCAAAGTGTACACAATCAACCTCCTCTTTGTTCTTGGGTGCTTCCCCAGATACTGTACCTACGTGTACCTATTCTCTTGGTTCTTCTAGGTTCCATTTGAGAGTCAGGATTGCAGCAGGTAGATGGCTGCTCATGCTGTACACAAGGCTCATTGGATTGATGTAGCTCTCATTTTATTCCAGCTTGCTCCTTGACAGATTGGTACCAGCCCCCAAGTTCTATTGGTTGATTTAGAATGACTGCTGGAGGCCTCGCATGTGCTGCTGTCCCAAGAGATGGCAATATTATGCAGCTGTGATTCTGGGATGGCTAGATCCTCAACATCCTCTTCACTATCATCATCACCTTCCTCCTCCCGAGCCACCTGTGGATCTGAAGGCATCTAGGACAAAAACTAAAAATGGGTGAGCATCATCCCACCAGGATTAAGGAGACAGAGAAGGTGATAGAGGCAGTGGCTGGGCGTGCTTCACAGAGATATCGGGGCAACAGTGCAGGTGCTCAGTCAGTAACCTGATACCAGCAGGGTGCATGTGGTAAGCATTGTGCACCAATTTGTCCTGCAAGGAGATTAAATGACTGAGTTTGAGGAGTGTGTGCCAAGTGATGTGAGAGAAGTGAATTAAGAGATGTGGGGCACGAGGCTGTTCAAGTGGCTGAATGGGTTTTCGGGTTCCGCATGTAAGTAATTGCTGTGAAGGGAGATGGGCCACCATTGTGCAAGATGCCTGTTGAAGCCTCTCTTTAACTAGAGAGCACTGTGAAGGATTAATCGAGCAAGTGAGGAGTGTGTTGGTGCCTAGGGTGGGAAAGGAAGAGATGTGCAATGCATTATCATGTTTGTCCTATTGAAGATGAAGAATTTTTTGCAAAACTGTTATGCAGTCCTGCGGGGTGAGACAATTGGCAGTCAGTGCCATTGCCAGATCTCTCTAGGTGGTGTAAGTTATAATTCTAAGTGACTTAGTGGCACCCACAAGCAGCAGCCTTTTCATTTTACCTTCAATGCCCTACAGGAGGGCTTGGAGGACTTGAATGAGTGAAGCCGTGTGTTATTCTCTGGCTTGGTGCTGTGCCCTGGTACCCTCTAGACACACATGGTGCTTGAGTGATCACAATCCCATACAAGTGTAATAAAAATATTGCTAAGATATAGTGAAGTTATTAGAGAGTGAAGTGAAATAGTGAAGCACTGTTGCTTGCTTTCTTGTTTGCCCCACAGTCTACTGCTTACGAATATTGGCTGAACTCTTTTTTTTAAAGACTGCACAGAAGTTTACTGATAGTTCAGCTGCTTACATCGGTTTTACACCAATTGCTCCACCAATGAGACTGCAAAAGAAGCAGACCCAGGAAACTCGTTTGTAACTCCCTCGAGGGGGCACTGGTGGGTGCAACAGTTTTTATGAAGTAGCAACTCATATGAGGGAAATATTGGCCTCGATATTAATCCCTCCACAATGGGCAGGAGAGGATCCGGGGCGGGGGGGGATAAAACATCAAATGGCCGTAACGTGACCCTACCCTGTCGCATACATGCCCGTTGCTGTTTGTACAGTGACAAATGTCTTGGCGTCCAACTGTCCCACCATGGAGGGGCAGGACAGTTCATTGACATATTTAAATTTGGCTCTCAGTGCAATAAGAATCCGCCATGTGTCCGCCCATTCTATCAGTCTGTCTATGTCCTCTTGAAGTCTATTACTACCTTCCTCACTTCCAAGCTTTGTGTCATCTGCAAATTTCAAAATTGTGGCCTGTACCCCCAAGTCCAAGTCATTAATGTATATCAAAAACAGCAGAGGTCCTTTTACTGAACCCTGGGGAACACCACTATATACCTCCCTCCAGTCCAAGAAACAACTATTCACCACAACTCTCTGTTTTCTATTCCTTAGTCAAATTTGTATTCATGCTGTTACTGCTCCTTTATCCCATGGGCTTTAATTTTGTTAGCAAGCCTATTATATGGTACTTTACCAAATGCCTTTTGAAATTCCATATATGCAACATCAATTGCACTGTCCTCATCTAACCTCTCAAATCAAGTTAGTCAAACATGATTTGCCTTTACACTTCTTGCTGGCTCTCTATTAGTCCATGCTTGTCCAAGTGGCTGTTAATTTTCTCCCAGATTATTGTTTCAAAAAGCTTCCCTACCACTGGCGTTAAACTGACTGGTCTGTCAATGTCAAGTTTATCTTTCTCCAGTTTTTTGAACAAGTAACATTTGCATTCCTCCAGTCCTCTGGCACCACCTTTGTATCTAAGGAGGATTGGAAGATAGTGGCCAGCACCCCTGCAATTTCTACCCTTATTTCCCTCAGTAACCTAGGATGTATCTCATCTGGACCGGGTGACTTATCCACTTAAGTACTGCTGGCTTTTCTAGTTACTATTAATATGCCTATAGAAGACCTTTGGATTCCCTTTTATGTTAGCGGCCAGTCTATTCTCGCACTGTCTTTTTGCCCCTCTTACTTCACTTTTTCACTTCTCTGTACTTTTTATATTCAGCTGGATTCTCCCTCTTTATCAATTTCTTGGTCAGCCTTTGCTGATTTCTAAGATCCTCCCAATCCTCAGGCTTACTAACCTTTTTGTCAACATTGTAAGCCTCTTCTTTAACCTAATACTATCTTCAACTTCTCTAGTTAGCCACGGTTTGACCACTTTTCCATGAAGTTTTTAATCCTCAAGGGAATGTATATTCATTGAGAATTTTGAATTATTTCTTTAAATGTTCACCATTGCTCATCTACCGTCATAATATTTTAAATTAATTTCCCAATCTACCTTAGCCAACTTGCCCATAATACCTACGTAATTGGCTTTGTTTAAATTTAAGACCCTAGTTCTGGACTGAACCACATCACTCTCAAGCTCAAGGAGGAACTATTAAGATTCACAAATGCTTGATTTCACACAATGGCCATTTGAACCTGTAAAGAAAGAAAACAGCATAGTTTTCTTCAACTTAATCTGATAGTCTAAAAAAGAGCATTGCATGTGGGTGGGAAATATTTATTTTTAAAATAGTTGGAGCAAAGCAGAATATCCATCTTACCAGTTTATGGTAATGTAGTCTAATTTGAACTCCTTGGGATTCTGCATTTTGCACTCAAAAAGGTAGAAGGGAAAGAGTGCAACTTTGTCATTTGCCTCTGTTCGAAGCAAGTCAATTGGCGAGCACATCATGGGGCCCAAATTCAGGGTCCCGATAAGGGCCGTTACCGCCGGAATGCGGCAGCCAGGCGGCGGAATCCAATGGCCGCTAAGCAGTCGAATGGCCGCCACGACTGATATTTAGTGCATGAGTTTTTGGGGCAGTGTCCAGTTCCGCCCCGATCCCCCAAGTCCCACGGTGGTCTGGGGCTTGCGGCAGTGGTGACGCAATCAGAGTGCACACCGCTGCTGCTCTGCTCCGGCACCCATATTCAAGATAAAAAAGGCTGCCTGCTTTCTGACAGTGCCCCCGCACTTTGCCAGGTTGCTCGAGACCACCAGCGGAGGAGAAAGGGAGGTATGTTTGGAACGAGGTTTTTTTCCGACAATTTCGGTAAATTCTTTGTAGGGATTTACAAAAATGGCAGCAGACATCTGAGAACTTTTGGATAGTTTGGAAAAGTTTTTCATTTTCAGTGATTAGTCGTGGCTTGTGGGCCTCATTCTCTGCTCCACAGAGGCCTCCAAGTGAGAGTCCAACCTGCAGACTTAATGGGCTCAGTGTTGGCAGGGGAACGCCTTGTCCACATTGTGAGAGGCAGAGAGGCACGCAGAAGAAGGCGGCGCCGTCAGCAACGGGTCCAGAGGCAGCAGGCAAGAGAGGTAGCAGCCACACCTGCCCAACATGGAGAAGGGCCTGCAGATGGCCGCAGATCTCAACGTCGAGAGGCTGGCCAGGAGGGAGAGGGCATGAGGAGGAGGGTCAGGTATGCTGACCCCCTACACCAGATAGTAGACAAGGAGCCTTTCCAGCAGCCGTCTGCAGAGGTTCAGGAACATCAACAACAGGAAGAGGGAGTAGGTTCTCAGCCAGTTGCCACCGGAGGGGCCCGGCACAGACCTGTGGCAAGGAGGCCCTACTGTGCAAGGGTGTACCGACATCAGTTTTCCTTCCTGGAGCTCAGCAATGAGCAATGTGTGTGAAGGCTGCGACTGAGGAAGCTGTACAATGTCCTGTGGCCAGATCTGGAGCCTCACACAAGGCTGAGGACAGATCTTAGCATTGAGACAAAAGTGATCATTGCTCTGAACTTCTACGCTGCTGCTCTTTCCAGTCTGCAACTGCAGACATTTCTAATATATCACAATTCTCCGGCCATTGCTCCATCAGGCATGTCACCGATGCTCTCGATAAGAGAAGAGTGCAATATATCTCCTTCCCCATGACCAGGGAGAAGCAGGTGAAGCGGCAGGCCGCATTTGTCCAGATTGCAGGGTTCCCCAGGGTGCAGGGGGCCATTGACTGCACACACGTCGGACTGAGGGTGCCACAAAACCCTCCAGAGATATTCATGAACAGAAACGGATTCCACTCCCTGAATGTCCAGCTGGTGTGTGATGACAGTTGATGCCAGGTATCCAGCCAGCAGCCATGATTCCTTCATCCTGTGCCAGCACAGCGTGCCCACTGTCTTCACCGGGCCAAACCAAGATTGTGGATGGCTGCATGGGGACAAGGGATATCCCCTGTCCACTTGGCTGCTGACTCCACTTCGGAACCCCAGGACTGCGGCCGAGCATGCCTACAATGACGCTCATTCCGGCATCAGGTGCATCATCGAGCACTGTATCAGGATCCTCAAACAGAGGTTCCGTTGCCTGGACCGGTCTGGTATGTGCATTGCAGTACTCGCTGAACAGGTCTCCATCTTCGTGGAGCATGCAGCATGCTGCATAACCTGGCTGTCATGAGGGGGCAGCCGCTGAGGTCGATCCAGCAGCACCACCTCAGGAGGAGGAGGACCAGGTTGCAAGTCGCCAGCCACCCAGAAGGCATCGTCGCCATCCCAACACTGCAAGGGAAGTGCAGACCTGTCTCATTGCTACTCGACTTAGATCATTTCATGCCCACATGAGCCTTCAGCTTCTATTTTCCATGGCCATCCCAATGAGTGCCTTCCTTCATAATTGCCCACCATCACATTATACACCTGCCCAGATATAGGTGCAAAAAATAAAGATTTAATACACCATCAAAATCATTGCAAACAACTAACACAACAGAAAACGGTGCAAAAATGTAAAAGAAAAGCATCATTTGCCACCCTTGTGCATTTCCTTATTACCCCTCTGCCTATCCTACTATTGTGCCTCAGTGTCTCCCCTGTGGCTGCCTCATGGGTCTGGGAAGACTGCTGTGTTCCCTGTGTGGAAGCGGCAGATGTCCTTCTAGCACGCCTTCGATCAGCTTTGGCCCTGGAAGGGCCAGCTGCAGACAGGTCAGCACCCTCCTGGGAGGGTTCAATCTGGCTTGGCTCGGGCGACTGCATGCTTAGAGGCACTGCTGGAGTGACAGGTCAGGGGCCAGGAATGCTGTGATCCTGAGGGAGCGCATCATCCGTATCCTGGTCTGACGAGCCTGAATCACTCACCGGGGGTGGCGCAATACCACTACCACCAATCTGAGGGAGCTCAGGCCGGTGCTGTGGCACCATACCGGAAGGTCCCCCGTGGCCCGTGGTGGACCGAGCCGCGAAGGCAACAGTGAGGTGTCGGGTGGCATCGACCTGAGACTGCATGAGAGCAGCCAGAATTTGAAAGCCACCAGAGAGGACAGCATTTAGACACTCCGTCGACTCTTGCAGAGCCGCGGCCATCTCTCCAAAGCAGCACCGACGCGCGCTCGTTCACTTGCGCCTGTGCTGCAATGGCAGCTGTCACATCACCGAGTTGCGGCATCACAGCTGGATCCGCATGGTCTCTCTGGGAGTCCACCATCGCCTGCATGCTGGCAATGATGGGCTCCGTGGAGTGCGCAGAGCTGTTGACAATGCGGGAAGCAGACTCCTCCATGCTCCTGACTGCTTACAACAAGCTCTCCAGTACCCTTGCCAGTGCCCCCAACATCTGGGAATGCATGGCCTCCACCCTTCTCTCATAAGCCCCAACATCGATGGGTTCGTCTGAGTCCTCCTCAGCAGAACTCTGGTGCGGACTCGCCCCCCCCGGAGAGGTGGCACCTGACGTTGCCTAGCCCCGTCACCATGCTGCAGCTCTCTAGGCCCCGGTGCAACACCCAGTGCAGACCCCTGTACTATCTGAACTAGATCGGACCGAGCACTCCCAGTATCTGAGCTGGCGAGTGTGAGTGTAAGCAGTGACATGGTGCTGCCAGCAGTGTCCTTCTCTTCCTCTTCCTCATCGGACATGTCCCCAAATGATGGAGTGCGATCCAGGGTGTCAGCTAGGCTGGAGCCCTCAATGTCCTTAATGCTGTCAGGATGTAGATCTCTATAATTGTCCTCAAGGGTCTCCTCCAGGCCTCGCGACTGTGTTTCAGGAGGATCCTCTCCCTCGCCTTGGCTGCCACTTGGCCTCTCACCTGCAAGCATCAATGGCACAAGGGCTGTCATGAGGGCGTGGTAGGGGATTGACACATGGAGGCTGCAACTAGCAGACTTTCAGAGGGGAAGGCAGAATAGGCACTGGAGCAGTCAGGGAGAGATAGCATTAAAGAAGGGCCTTCACTTACATCAGCATCGACAGAACCGCAAACCACAGGGAAGGCAGCATGACTGCCCACGAGCGCCTCAACCCTCTCCTACAAGGGTGTGAGGATTTGAAGCTGGGGCTCACCACCATCAGTCCTCCTTTGCTCCATTCTATTATGAGCAACTTTGGCCTGCAAAACAAAGAGGTGTTGGTGAATACCACTGTGATGACGCATCAGAAATGAGTGCACAAGTGTGTGTCTCTGACATGCAGCTGTAACTGTGAGCTGAAAGGGAGCCTCCATTGCGAGAACACACACATATATATACTCACTTTCATCAAACGGATGATGTTCCTTTTCCGACATTGGGTATCCATCCGATCATGGATGGAGGTCCCCGAGACCTCCACAGCTATCTCTCTCCAGGCATTAGTAAAAACTTCACAACTGTGCCTCCCTGCGTCTCGCCTCCTTCACTTGACAGCCTGCATTAGGGTCTCCAGCTCTGCGTCCGAGAATCGAGTGACCCTCCTTGGTACAGCAGCACCAGCCATGGACTTCACTGCAAAGCCTACCCTCCTCAGGGCCTAGCTGCAAACCCTGGCCTTTAAGAAGGTCAGGGAGCAGCTAGCTGGTTAGCTGCCAATCACCAGCGGGGTGAATTTCCCTGGGGTAATTGCGCTCCAATCGACCCACCCACACCACTGCAAAGTCCTGATTCTCGACGGTCATTACCGCTGGCCGCTATTTTTTGGGGAAAATCGGTGAAAATCGTCCGCTGCAACCACAGCGGTGGTAATGGCAGCAAAAAGACAGTAAGTGCGCCAGGTTTCTGGTGGGCCTGAATTTTGGCCCCCATATCTCAAAAAACAACCTTGTGGTCCACTGATAAAGTGCTTGCATCCATCCCTGGAAGCTCAAACCAACCAAAAAACAGCAAGATTCACTTTATCAAATTTGTTGTCTGTATTAAGGACTATTTTTGATCATTCTTTCTGACGACGAAAATCATGATGATTCGGACCTTTCAATGGTTATATAAAACAGATGACATCTTTGGACAAATGTAGAGAAGATCACTTTGTGACTCAGCCAAAGTTCTGGCTAATATGTTAAAATCCTACATATATCAAAGATGCAGCCTGATAGCAAGCAGACACAATACAATAGTTTTCTTTGGAAGTACCATTTAACAGCAGACATAATTCTCTCTGGCAAAAATACTGTCTTCCATGCCATATTATCAGAGTTCAGTGATTCAGGGTGACTAAGGAAGTTGTTGCATGAAAGAAAGATTTGAAAGACTTGCATTTGTATAGTGCCATTCATGACCACTGGACGTCTCAAAGCACTTTACAGCCAATGCAGAACTATTGAAGTGTAGTTACTGTTGTAATGTGGGAAAGGTAGCAGCCAATTTGTACACAGCAAGCTCCCACAAATAGCAATGTGATAATGACCAGATAATCTGTTTTTTTTATGTTGATTGAGGGATAAATATTGGCCAGGACACCGGGGATAACTTTCCTGCTCTTCTTCGAAATAGTGCCATGGGATCTTTTACTTCTACCTGAGAGGGCAAACAGGGTCTTGGTTTAATGTCTCATCTGAAAGACGGATGAAACATGGGAACATAAGTAATAGGAGTAGGCCATTCAGCCTCTCAAGCCTGCTCCACCATACAATTAGATCATGACTGATGAATAATGAAAGTCTATAATCAGTAGTGCAATGGCATCATGCATGGCACCACAGCAAAACAAAGACAAGGTTCATGCAACGTGCCATCAGAAATACTGTTGTGGGGTGGCACTGGCTACAGGGAGGAGAGAAAATTGGTAGGAAAATGACTCTCTAGACTGTTTTTGTGTACTTCCTGTTTACCAGTTCAAAGCAGCATTAGCAGAGACCTGAGATCAGATTGGTTGCACAATGTGCATTGCTCAGAAACACTGGAGAAGAAAAAAAACTCACTGATCCCCCTCTTTAATGTTGCTGACAAGGTAAGTTTTAAAAAATAATTTCAAAAGTATTGCTTCAGTAGTTCGCCTAAACCAAACAATTTGACTTCACTAGCAAATATATTTCTGTTAAACTTGTTATGCTTGTGATCATACATGATTTTATAGCAAGTGCCTAATGGATACAATGGCCTGGATTTTACAGTCGGCGGCCTAACTATGGATCTGAACGGAATGCGAACTTACCTGATTGGTGTTATATATGCAGACTGTCAATATACTCTCTGTATAGTCATTGTATAGTTGCATAAGATGGAGACTTGTTTACCTGATGTACTATCAATAAGGTTTACACTGTATATATATGCTGGCACCACTAGAGGGTGCAACTGGTGGAGACCGGGGTTTCCTGCCTGGTGGCAGGGGCTGTATAAAAGGGGAGCCACCATGAGGCTGCCTCACTCTGGAGTTACGAGTAAAGGACCAAGGTCACTACAGTTTGAGTACAACACATTGCCTCGTGGAGTCATTCATAAGTACACTACAGACATAATAATGGGGTCTCTCCTTCATGAACTTGCTGTTTGATGCTGCATAGTAGAGGGCAGCATAGTGGCCCACAGATCCTGAGGCACACCGTGTGTGGAAACGTACCTGGGATCATGTGGGCTGGTATCCAATCAGGAAACAGATCTCTCAGTCATTTATGATCTCCAGAAAGTGAAAAAAAAACTCATTACTAGTGCGTTCCCAGATTTAACGTGCATAAACATCTATACTTTCAGTACGGATTTCTTTTTAGCTTATGCTTCACATAGCTACAAAGAAAATAAAACCCTCAATGTAGCAACCGCTTCATCCAAACTTTTTATGGACAATACATACTTTCCATGGACAAAATCCTAAAATGCTTTTATTTCTGGTCTCTACACTATGCAAACCGGCCTTGTGCCTCCATAGATTCCCTAGATTTAGACTATATTATTATATATTCATACTTAAAACACCACAGATTTATACTCAGAATGCTTCTGCGCAGTTTCCAGTCTTTGGCAGCAGCTTCCGGTTCGTTGCCAACTGTCACTCCTTTCTAAAAATCCAAACTAGACATAAAAAGGGGGCGAAATTGGGTGTCTTTGCGCCTCCGGGGGGCGCTAATGCGGCGCAAATGGCTTTGCGACCAGGCGCGGCGATGACATCGACTCCCATCATATTCAGTGGGAGTTTTGCGGCGGTGCTAATGGCACACCGAACTCCTTCGCCCGTAGATCGTGACGTCATCACTGCCCAGACCCAAAATTAACTTCCTCCCCCTGCAGCAGCGCCAGGCGAAAACACCGGCGGCAGCAGGCACTGGGCGGCCGGCTGCTTCAGGGGCGATGATTAAAGACCAGGTGGCTGAGGTAAGTAAAAAAACTTACCTTTTAACTTCTAGATTTTCCCCCAAGTTCCTGCCCGTGATCGATCAGTCCAGCACTCTGTTTGAGTGCTAGGCTGATCGCTCGGGCTCACGGCTGCCATGATGGTCCAGGTCGGTACTCTTTATTTTGCAAAAAGATTTGCTGTTGATTGCGCACCAAGAAGGAAGTGGAGCACCTGATTTAGCGCTTCTTTTTCAAACTTAAAAAAATTAGCGCCCCAAACGGGGTGCTAATGAATTTCTCCCCCAAAGAAACATAAAAAGTCATCACAATTATTTGTGACTGTGATATTGAAATTGGCTATTAATATTGAGATGTCCACTTTAAAACGACCTAGATGCTTGTTTTATGACTTAGTCATAGTTGGAAAGCAGCTGACTATATTTAGTTCAGTGGAAATGGACTGTCACAATATCTAATCTTGGGCAATATAGTCACACTCATAAAAGAGAAGCTGTTTTTTTTACTGTAAAATGCCTTGACTATTTGTAATGAACTGGGAATGCTCTTGTCAAATGATATACTTTAGTATTAGAGGTGGTAAATTATGACTGTCATTTTTGCATACATTTCAGATAAAATGTTTGCCTTTCTTTGCAAATAAAAATGTTACATTTTTCTCTTGCTGATTTCCCCCTTCCCTCCTCTCCTGAAGGTGTTGACTTGCTGCAGGAGTATGGTTCCACAGATGCCCAAGTGGCTACTCCTCTCTCACTGTGGAGAAGGCTGTGTCTCCATTTGGCACCTGGCCCAGTCAACATCGGTGAATTGGGAACTTGCCAGCATAGGAATTGTAGTCGGCATCTGGGAACTTGTCAAACTGGCCTTTCGTCACATGTGAGTTAGGCAGGTTCTTTTGTGGGGATTTTTTTTATCGGCGTAACGTGCTGGATCTTGTTTCTTTCATCAAAATGTTTAAAATAGCATGTGAGTGAGCCTGTGTGATTTAAAGGGCCACCAATCACTCCAAAAGTTGCAATCTGAATTGTTGAAATAATAAAGCTGTAGATTTTTGGTTCAGATTGGGCTTGTGTGTATAAGACGGAAGATTGCATACGACTGATAGTGGTCAAATGAAATGCAATGGCAGCATACACTGAGTTCTGCTCTGATAGACAAATCTTCATATAACTGGCCCACAGCAAAGAATGATCCTTACCTTGATGCATTATAGTTCTGGGTTCAAAAGATGTGTTGGCATTGGTATGTGAAGGCAACATCAAGTTTGTACTGTATCACTGCTAATCAGCATCTTCATAGACATGGGAGAGCAAGCTAAGAGAATGGTTCATCATCAACAATGTCAGTTCTTACTGATGAGATTGGCCCTCACTTCCAAAAGAAAAGACTATCCAGTACTGTTTTACAATCCCTTCCTACATTGCTGTACTGAGACATGAAATTGTAAAATCCAGTGATGGCAGGATGGTGACCGGAGCTCCATTTTGTGGAAATTCTCTCTTCCTTTAAAGGCAAGATGCCATGAATGCCACAGGGAATATCCCTCTGCTGTGAAAGCAAATGCACATTGTGTGAGCGATTAGCTGTGCTTTCTAACAACAGAAATAAAGAAAAATGAAAGTCAATTAAATTCGGCTTAATCTTTGAACCCTGCTTGAAAGCCATGAAAATATTTTATTCAGTTTTTCTTTTAAATACAGTCAGGTAATACAAGATGTTATGTATGCAAATCTCACCAATGTGTAAGACTTGCTACTAGGGGGCAGACCTGTGGGAGACCTAAGGGTCACCTGTGCACCCTGGAGCAAGCAGGTATAAAAGGCAATCTACCATGCTGCTGCTGCACTTTGGAGTTAGATTAAAGAGACTAAGGTCACAATGGTTTGAACTTACAATACAGTCTTGTGGAGTTATTCTGAACTTAACAATTGGCGACGAGTTACAGATCACAAACGTTCATGCGGTAATGGCTGCCATTGGTATTCTTGAGAGATTTGTTGAGGGTGATGATTGGGAAGTTTTCATTGTGCGTCTCGACCAGTACTTCGTGGCCAACGAGCTGGACACGGCTGAGACGGCGGTCAAGCGCAGGGCGATTCTCCTCACCGTATGTGGGTCTTCGATATATGGCCTCGTCAAAAATCTGCTGGCACAGGTCAAACCAATGGACAAGTCTTACACAGAGCTGTGTACGCTGGTTCGGGAACACCTCAAGCTGAAGGAGAGCATCTTAATGGCCAGGTATCGCTTTTACACGCACCATCGCTCCGAGGGCCAGAACGTGGCGAGCTTTGTCGCCGACCTAAGACGCCTTGTGGGACTGTGAGAATTTGCCAGATCTTTGGGGGAAATGTTGCGGGACTTTTTCATGCTTGGAATTGGCCACGAGGTCATTCTTCGCAAACTGCTGTCTGTCGAATCCCTAGATCTGAGCAAGTCCATCACGATAGCGCAAGCTTTCATATCCACGAGCGACAACACGAAACAGATATCTTCACAGCATCGAAGCTCGCCAGCAAGTACTGTGCATAAAATAATGCCTTCAGCAGGCAGAACTGTGCATAGTAGGACCTATGCGACCGCAGAGGCCAGGCCTAGGGTGACTCAGAAGCCGCTGTGGGGTATGAATGCATATCCATTACCACCATGCTAGCACTGCGGGGGCAGTTATAGAGCCCATCAATGTCGATTCAAGCACTATATGTGCAAGGGCTGTGGAACAATGGGGCACCTCCAGCGAATGTGCAAACGACCTCTGACTCACCACGTGGCAGAGTCAGGAGAGGACGACCGATCCAGCGCGGATCACGCTGAACGAGTAAGAGAGGCAACTCAACCTGAGGATGAAGAGGAAATGTATGTGGTACACACCTTCACCACCAAAAGCCCTCCAATAATGTTAAAAGTTAAACTTAACGGCATTCCAATCTCCATGGAATTGGACACAGGGGCGAGTCAAATAATCATGAGCCAGAAGGCTTTTGAGAAACTGTGGGGCAACAAGGCACAGAGGCCAAAACTGAGCCCGATTCACACAACGCTGCGCACTTACACCAAAGAACTCATACCTGTTATCGGCACTGCGACAGTGAAAGCATCGTACGACGGAATGATGCATGAGTTACCACTATGGATTGTATCAGGCGATGGCCCAACGCTGTTCGGCAGAAGCTGGCTAGGAAAGATCCGATGGAACTGGGACGACATCAAAGCACTGTCTTCAGTGGATGACATCCTGTGCGCCCAGGTGCTAAACAAATTCCCAGCGTTATTTGAGCCAGGCATCGGCAACTTCACAGGCGCCAAGGTGCAGATCCATCTTGTTCCTGGGGCACGGCCCGTTCATCACAAAGCCCGAGCAGTCTCATACATGATGTGAGAGAAAGTCGCGATCAAGCTGGACAGACTTCAACGAGAGGGAATCATATCGCCAGTTGAGTTCAACGAGTGGGCCAGTCCAATCGTACCGGTGCTAAAGAGCGATGGGACAGTCAGAATCTGCGGGGACTACAAGGTAACGATTAACCGAGTCTCATTACAGGACCAATACCCACTACATAAAGCGGAGGACCTATTCGCAATGCTAGCAGGGGAAAGTCGTTCACCAAGCTAGATTTAACCTCTGCTTACATGACACAGGAGCTGGCTGAACCATCAAAGAAATTGCCGTGCATCAACACGCACAAAGGACAGTTCGTGTGCCATAGATGCCTCTTTGGGATTCGCTTGGCTCGGCCATCTTCCAGAGGAACATGGAGAGTCTGCTGAAATCAGTTCCATGCACCGTGGTGTTCCAAGACGACATCTTGATCACTGGTCGCAACACCATCGAACACTTGCACAATCTGGAAGAGATTCTAAAGCAACTGGACAGAGTGGGACTCAGGCTGAAATGCTCCAAGTGTGTTTTCCTGGAGCCAGAGGTCGAACTTCTGGGGAGAAAGATTGCGGCAGATGGCATCAGACCCACGGACTCCAAGACGGAGGCCATCAAGAATGCACCCAGACCATAGAATGTGACAGAGCTGCGTGAGTTCCTGGGATTCCTCAACTATTTTGGTAACTTTTTACTGGGGTTGAGCACTTTGCTGGAACCTTGCATTTACTGGGTTTGGGGTAAATCTCAAAAGACAGCCTTTAATGAGACCAGAAACCTGCTATGCTCTAACAAGTTACTTGTATTGTATGACCCATGTAAACGTTTAGTACTAGCTTGTACAGCAAGCCAATGTGTCAGGCAAACTGCAACCGGTTGCATGTGCGTCCAGAAGTTTATCTAAGGCTGAAAGAGCCTACAGTATGGTTGAGAAAGAAGCGTTAACATGTGTATACGGGGTTAAGAAAATGCACCAATATCTATTTGGTCTCCAGTTCAAGCTCGAAACCGACCACAAACTGCTTACTTCACTGCTCTCAGAAAGCAAAGGTATTAACACCAATGCTTCGTCCCGCATCCAAAGATGGGCACTAACATTGTCGGCATATGACTATGTAATCCGCCACAGACCAGGCACTGAGAACTGTGCTGATGACCTCAGTCGGCTACCATTGCCCACCACCGGGGTGGAAATGGTGCAACCAGCAGACTTGCTTCTGATAATAGATGCTTTTGTGAGCGAGGGGTCACCCATCACGGCTTGCCAGATCAGGACCTGGACTAGCCAAGACCCTGTGCTTTCACTAGTAAAAAGCTGCATCCTAAATGGGAGCTGGTCGGCGGCTCCCGGGGAAATGCAAGATAAAATTAAGCCGTTCCACCGACGTAAGGATGAATTGTCCATCCAATTGGATTGTCTCCTATGGGGGTATCGCAAGGTTTTGCCAAAAAAAGACAGAGAAACGTTTATACGCGACCTACACTGTACCCACCCAGGCATAGTCATGATGAAGGCTATCGCCAGGTCGCAGGTTTGGTGGCCCGGCATTGACTCCAAATTAGAGTCATGCGTACACCAATGCAACACTTGCTCACAGTTGAGCGACGCACCAAGGGAGGCCTCACTGAGCCTGTGGTCATGGCCCTCCAAACCGTGGTCCAGGGTCCACGTAGATTTCGCTGGCCCTTTTCTAGGAAAGATGTTTCTAGTAGCAGTGGACGCTTACTCTAAATGGATTGAATGTATAATAATGTCATCATGTGCTTCCACTGCCACCGTTGAAAGCCTCAGGGCCATGTTCGCCACCCATGGTTTGCCCAACGTCCTTGTCAGTGACAATGGACCATGTTTCACCAGCTCGGAATTCAACGAGTTCATGACCCGCAATGGCATTAAGCATGTCAGGTCTGCCCCATTTAAGCTTGCATCCAATGGTCAAGCGGAACAGGCAGTCCAAACCATCAAGCAGAGCTTGAAACGCATAACAGACGGCTCCTTGCAGACCCGGTTATCTCGGGTCCTGCTCAGCTGCCGGATGAGCCCCCATTCACTCACCGGGGTTCCCCCTGCAGAATTGTTAATGAAGAGAGCACTCAAAACCAGGCTGTCCGTAGTCCACCCGGATCTCAATGATCATGTAGAAACCCAGCGGCACCGGCATAACACATACCACGATCACGTGGCTGTATCATGTGACATTGAGGTTAATGATCCGGTGTTTGTTCTCAATTACGGTCATGGTCCCAAATGGATTGCTGGCACTGTTTTAGCCAAGGAGGGGAATAGAGTGTTTGTTCTTAAATTGTTGAATGGACAAACGTGCAGGAAGCACTTGGATCAGACCAAACTGCGATTCTCTGACAACCAAGAACAGTGTGAAGAAGACCCTACCATCTATGATCCACCAACACACACCCAACCAGCAACAGACCTCGCTGTCAATCACGAGGATGAACCCACCATGCCCGACAGACCGATCAGACTAGCCATGCTGCCATGCAGCAATAATCCGACCGACTCACCCATGCCAGGATTTCAACTCAGGCGATCGACCAGGGAACGTAGAGCGCCAGATCGCCTCAACCTGTAAATAACGTACACAAGACTTTGGGGGAAGTGATGTTATGTATGCAAACCTCACCAATGTGTAAGACTTGCCATTAGGGGGCACACCTGTGGGAGACCTAAGGATCACCTGTGCACCCTGGGGCAAGCAGGTATAAAAGGCAATCCACCATGCTGCTGCCGCACTTTGGAGTTAGATTAAAGAGACCAAGGTCACAATGGTTTGAGCTTACAACACAGTCTCGTGGCGTTATTCTGAACTTAACACAAATAATCAATACATGACAAGAAAGACATGCACATAAGTAATGTATCATGTCAATTCTATATATCAAACTTTGAGATGGTATGGGAGAAAAGCAACAAATAGCCTACACCGGTGATTCTGAGTGATACAAAACACAGCCAGCAATGTACCTGTAAGTCCTTTTTAAAAATTCATTCTTGTGATGTGGGCTGTCCCTGGCAAAGCTGGCATTTATTGCCGGTCCCTCGTTGCACTTGAAAAGCTGGTGGTGAGCCACCTTCTTGAACCGCAATATTGTGACATGTCAGCTGTGGTTCAGTGGGTAACACACTCAGCTTTGAATCAGAAGGTTGTGGGTTCAAGTCCCACTTCAGAGACTTGAGCACAAAAATCTAGGCTGAAACTCCAGTGGAGTGCTGCACAGTCGGTGGTGCCGTCTTTTGGATGTGACGTTAAACCAAGGACCCGTCTGCTCAGTCAGGTGGATGTAAAAGATTCCATGTGTCCTGGCCAATAGTTATCCCTCAATCAACATAACAAAAGCAGATTATTTAGTTGTTATGATATTGCTGTTTGTGGGACCTTGCTGTCTGCAAATTGTCTGCCCCATTTTCCACATTACAGCAGTGACTACACTTCAAAAGTACCTCATTGGCTGTAAAGCACTTTGAAATGTCTGGTGGTCATGAAAGGTGCCATACAAATGCAAGTCTTTCTTTTCTTTTTACATAGGGAATGCCAGGATTTTGACCCAGTCACGGTGAAGGAACAGTGACATATGTCCAAGTCAGGATGATGTCTTACAGAGAATTAAATAGAATTTTACAGCATAGAAACAGTCCCATTTCAGCCCAACAGGTCTATGCTGGTGTTTATGCTCTACACGAGCCACCTGCGACTCGACTTCATCTCACTCTTTCAGCATATCCTTCTATTCTTTTCCCCCTCATGTACGTTTTAAGCTTCCCCTTAAATATATTTATGCTAATCTCCTCAACCACTCTATTTCATAGCGAGTTCCACATTCTCACCACTCTTTGTGTAAAGAAGTTCCTCCAGAATTCCTAATTGGATTTATTTGTGACTATCATACTTATGGCCCTTAGTTTTGGACTCTTCAACAAATGGAAACAACTTCTCTACGTCTACCCTATCGAACCCCTGCATAATTTTAAAGACCTCTATCAGGTCATCTCTCAGTCTTTTTTCTAAAGAAAAGAGCCCCAGTCAGTTCAATCTTTCCTGATAGTTATACTCTTTCAGTTCTGGTATCATCCATGTAAATCTTTTCTGCACTTCCTCCAGTTCTTTTATATTCTTTTTTGGAAAAGGACTTGGAGGTGATAGTGTTCCCATGACCCTGCTGCCCTTCACCTTCTAGGTGGTGGGTGTTGCGGATTTTGGAGGTGCTGGTGAAGAAGTCTTAGTGAGTTATGACATTGCATCCAATAGATACGACACACATGCAGTCATGGTACAATGGTGGTGGAGGGAGTGGTCATTTAGGTTAGTGACTGCAGTGCCAATCAAATGGCCTAAGTTATCCTGGATGGTGTAAAACTTATTGTGTGCAGGCAAGTGGAGAGTGTTATGTATGTAAACCTGTAAATACCATGTCTAACCACCAGAGGGCTTATCCCCTGGAGTCCCAAGGGCTCCCACAATCCCTTGGGAGCACTTGTGTATAAGGAGGTCTCACAGGCTGGAGAGGCACTCTGAGATCTGAATAAAGGACTATGGTCACACCTTACTTTGAGCTTGCATTATCTAGTCTGACTCTTTATTCAAGACATAACAGAGAGTATTCCATTAAACTCCTGACTTGTGCCTAGTAGATGGTGGAAAGGCTTTGGGGAGTCAGGAGGTGAGCCACTCACCACAGAATACCGAGGCTTTGACCTGCTCTCGTAGCAACGGCATTTATGTGGCTGGTCTAGTTGAGGTTCTGGTCAGTGATGACCTGCCCACCCCCAGGATGTTGATGGTGAGTTCACAGCAATGATAATGCCATTGAATGTCAAGAGGAAGTGGTTAGGCTCTCTCTTGTTGGAGATGGTCAATGCCTGGCACTTGTGTAGTGCCAATGTTACTTGCCACTTATCTGCGCAAGTCTGGATGTTGACCAGATCATGCTGCAGCGGGCATGGACTGCTCCATTACCCGAGGTATTTTGAATGGAGCTGAACACTCTGCAATCCTCAGTTGCCCTGAGAACTTCTGCAGCCATGTCCTGAGACTGAGATGATTGGCCTACAACAACCACAACCTTAAGAGGTGCAGTGGGTTAGGACACAGTCCTTTCATCTCTGGGACCTGGGTTTCCATTGAGTCCAGATTGATAGGACTAAATGTTCTCTCTATTTTGGATGTGATTACGCTAAATGAAATGACTGTGCAATCTCAACTCAACTTGTGTGAGGTGTGAGTCCACAGTACAAAACTGCTCATGATTTGAATGTAATTGCCATGAAATTGGCAATCTGACAGAGATATCACAAAAATGGCTGGTGAAAGAATTGAACATGTCACAATAGCGCATTTGGGGAAGAGAAGCTCACCTAGTTGGGGTTAAGGACTTTGCTAGAAGTGTATTGGAAGCTTTGGCCTGAAACATGTTATCATTGATCTGAGAACGCTTCCAGATGGATACAAAAAGTGGAAAGTTCCATTCACCAGCATTGGCGTACCTCAAATTAATGAGCACAAAATTACCTAGATATTTAGAAGAAAGAGTCCACAAATATAATTTTACATATCCTATCTCGCACTAAGTCCTGTTCACCCATCATCCCTGTGCTTGCTGGTCTTCATTGGCTCCCCGGTCCAGCAAGCCACGATTTTAGAATTCTCATCCTCATTTTCAAATACCTCCATGACCTCACCACTCCCTATCTCTGTAACCTCCTCCAGACTTACAACCCCGCATTCTCCCAACTCTGCCCTCTTGTACATCCCCACTACCTTCACCCCACCATTGGTGGCCATACCTTCAGCCGTTTTGGCCCGAAGCACTGGATTCCCTTCCTCAACCTCTCTGCTTCTTCACCACTCTATCCTCCTTAAAGCCTACCTCTTGGATCAAACTTTTGATCACCTGTCCTTATATCTCGTTCTTTGGCTCAGTTTCAAAATTTTGTCTGTTTACGCTCTTGTGAAGCACCATGCGTCGTTTTACTACATTAAAGGTGCTATATAAATGCAAGTTGTTTAGTTTTTTTATTGTATCTTTACAATTGGTTAGCAAATATAATTGGAAATATTAAATGAAAGATTATTTCATCACCCATGCCTCAGCTCATCTGCTGCTGAAACTCTCATCGATGCCTTTGTTACCTCGAGACTGGACTATTGTAATGCTCTCCTGGCCGGCCTCCCATCTTCCTCCCTCCATAAACTTGAACTCATCCAAAACTCTGCTGCTCGTACCCTGACTCACACTAAGTCCCGTTCACCCATCAGTCCTGTCCTCGCTGATCTATAATAGCTCCCAGTCTGGAAATGCCTCGATTTTAAAATTCACTTCCCTGTTTTCAAATTCCTCCATGACCTCGCTCTTCCTCTAGTTCTACAACCCCCTGTGAGATCTCTGCATTCCTCCAATTCTGGCTTCTTGTGCATCCCCAATTTTAATCACTCCACCATTGGCGGCTATGCCTACAGCTGCCTTGACCCTCGGCTCTGGAATTCCCACATTAAACCTCTTCAACTCTCTATTTCTCTCTCCTCCTTTAAAATGTTCCTTAAAACCTACCTCTTCGACCAAGTTTTTTGTCACCTACCCTACTATCCCTTTATGTGGCTCGGTGACAAATGTTGTTTGATAACGCTCCTGTGAAACACCTTGGGATATTTTACTATGTTAAAGGCACTATATAAATGCAAGTTGTTGTTGTTAATAATTACATTCCTTAACTAGGTCCAGGCATTTATTCGCAAACGTTAAAATGTCATCAAGGACATTCTTTCTGAATTGATGAATAATGCACAGTCAACTTAACAGAAGGGTTTTACATACACTCTAGCCGAGCTGCACAGTTTTCCCTCAATGGTAGTTTGATGAATGTCATTTTTACTGTTTATCTCAATTTTCAAATATCAGCAATCTGTGAGGTGCCCTCATTGCTGTGATGGATTAATGACTTTATCTTTGGGAGGGAAACTTCTGATGACTGCTCTAGTGGTACAGCACACTGCTTCTTAAACATGTTTGTTGGCACAATGGGAGAAAACTAGAATATTTTTAATAATTTTTTTTGCTCTGAGTGTTTCTGAAATCTTCATCCGTGGTTTAAAACACCAGAACACAACTGGAATTAAATAGGAGGAAGATCTAAAACTATTTCTTTCTCAGATTAGGTGCTGAGATCTCTAAAGTGTGAATTGAAACATATCGGGGGCAAAATTGGGTGCCTTTGCGCTTATCATTAGCGCACCCGGGCGTGCTAATGGGGCGCAAATGGCTTTGTGACCGGGCGCGCACTGATATTGTCTCCCGCCATATTTGCCGTGTGTTTTGCAGTGGCGCTATCGACGTTGCGCACCGATTTCCTTCACCCGGTGATTATGACATCATCTCCATGTGCATCGCCCCGGTAGCGTCCCGTACACGAAATTGACATCTGCCCCCTGCAGCAGCGTCAGGCGAAAACATCGGCATCTGCAGGAGGCATGCATTGGGCGGCCGGCCGCTTTGGGGACGATGCTTAAAGACGAGGTGGTTGAGGTAAGTAAAAAAAAAAAAATTAACAAGTTCCTGGCTGCGATCGATCAGCCCTGCACTGTGCTTGAGCGTCGGGCTGATCACGCAGGATCGCGGCTGCTGTGGTGGTCCAGGTAGGTACTTTTTATTTTGCGGAGCCTGCAGCGATGGCTTGGCTTTTCCCTTCAAGGGAAGGAAGGAGCCTTTGAATGCTGCAGTGCTGCATGGCGCAATGTGCAACATTGCTGAAGTTGCCGCCCTGCCTGCTGCGGACTGCGCTCCAGAAAGGAAGTGGTGCACTTGATTTAGCACTCCACTTCCTTCTTGGAGTGCAAAAGGTGAATTTTTTTTTTTAGTTCGAAATCATTAGCACCTGGTGCTAACTTTTCAAACTTTTAAAAATTATTGCCCCAAACAGGGCGCCAGTGAATTTCTCCCCCATCATCTTTATCTTGTACTCCTTTCACAATAGCTAGAAATCATTGTAAACTGAGCTAGTCAGTATTATATTCAGTAGAAAGCGCACACATACTTTTCTGTGCTCGTATAGATCCAGGAACCATATACACTCACTGGTGCCCAATCAAATACAGTACTATGCAATGCTACACCATTGCCTGCCCCTACTGCATACTGATAACCAAGACTGGGTCAAGTAGCAGCAGGCCTATCAAAGCCACAAGGCAGGCATGTGCATGACTGTCAATTTAGCACTGGTGGACATGTTTGCTAACACCAGCTGAGAGCTCATCTAAACTCATCATGTGTTTTGCCATAGGTTGAAGCTTGTCGCTGCTGGGACTGTGAGACTTATTCTGCTGGAGCATCTGACTGCCGTGATGCACACATTACAGAAAGTAGTGGTGAAAGCTCATTGTTTTTTTTTATTGGAGGTGACTTTTTCCTTGGCCAGGATTTTGTGGCAGGAAATAACTGTGAGGCTAACCACTCTCACCACTTTTTATGTGGAAATCGGACAGCAGCTTCTGGTGGCTGAACATGCGCAGTTAAACACAGAAATCCGGAAGTTTCTGTCTGAGATGTGCTGCTCCTCCAAAAGCTTCCCGAAAACAGCATCTTGCCGTCTGATTCACTGGTCAAATACTTTGGGCTAGAAATTGGGTAGCGCCCCGTTTGGACCAATAGGTTTTGCGGGAACTCAAAAGTATCACCGGGCGCTACCCAATTCCAGCGGATGCGAACTGCCGGTTTAGTATTCCAAGTGAGAAGTTGAGCGCTAAATCAAGTGCTACCACTTCCCTTGGAACGCTAAATGAAGCAAGAGTAGACAGTAGCGGCAGAGCGCTGTACAATGTCCCTTTCAGCACTGGCAGAATCACAGGCTTCTTCCCTCCCTCAAAGGGAAGGGCCATTCCTGAAGGCGTTGCAAGGTAACAATTCGACTGGTTGGTGATGGCACCTGCAATCCGTGACAATGACCCCAAGCACTCTAACATTGGAAAAATTCAAAAATGAGCAGAGAGGGTTGAACATTTTTTTTTTGGGCCTACCTGCCCACTAATGCCTTTAACTGCCGCTCCCCAAGCAGCTGGCCGACCTTACAACATCTCCTGCAGCTGCCGTTGTTGACACCCGGTGATGCTGCAGGGTGCAGAAGTAAATTTAGAATCCGGGACGGTAACGGGGCGCTGGGCACCGGCTGACATCATGATCTCTGGGGTGCAGGAGATCGTGGCGTTAAGGTTTATCGCCAAGGCTAACCTGCAAGGCAAGTTCGCAGATGTCGGTACTTTCGCCGCGCCCGGTCGGAAAGACATTAGCATCCCATTATCGCCCCCAGAGGTGCTACCAAGAGACGTAAAGGAGGCCTATTCCTCCCTCATTGAATGGTGCGAAGTTATTGTGTTGAAGTTAGCTATGAACTAAACACACCAGAAAAGTTAGGACTTGCCCATTCTCGTGTAAGTACCGTTTAATGGTGTAGTACATCTTAATTACTGCCAAACAACCTCTCTGCCACCAAAGATTAACTTTTGTAAGTGTGGAGTCTTATTCCTTCAGATTATGATTATTGTTGGAGTTTTTTTTAAGTAATTGATTTTTTTTACTTTTTCTTTCTGTCTCTTTTATCTCTTGTTTAATCCAATCTTTCTTTTCCTCACTATATTTTGCTTTTTGTACCTGATTTGACATTGAATTCAATATTCCAACTTACACTTCCTGGTTCAAACTCTGTGTTGCTCATTAACGATTCTTCAATTTAATTGGTTAAGGAGATATACAGTTGCTTGCCGAGTTCACACAGGTCACAGATGCCCTGTAGAGGGCGCTGCATTTTTTTTTGGCTCTCCAAATTATAGTAAGTTCCAGTATAAAACCCCATACAAAGCCTATGGACAAGTGCAAGTGTAACAAACAACTAGCACTGTTCATTCACCACTGAGAGCAAAATCCGGCTTAGTATTTCTACATAGCACAGAGGAACAGAAAAGTATCTGAAACATAATTGTTGAAAGAGCTCTTTTCAAATCCTGCAAAGTGATACTCCGCAAAATATCAAGTTGTCCACAGTGCTGGGATGATCAAGATGTGATTGTATCTACAGTACAACTGCTTTGTATTCTGGAAGTGGCACCAGGGGTTAATGAGTATCACCCATTGAATGTAGCACAAACTGGGACTGCTTTCAACAAAACTCTATGTTCGTCCACTTCTGATTAATTGTCATAGCAAGCATTTGCTACGTTTCCTTTGCTAAGATGTTTTCTCACAAGATTCATGAAAATAATGAACACATTTTGGAACGCTTAGTTAAAAAATCCATACCATTTTATAAAAGAAAACATTCCATTTATAAATATCCAATTGTCAGCCATCTCTTGTGATTTACAAGGTTGGTTCATTGGTTGACTATTTTCCATATCCAAAGGTTTCCAGCAGCTAATCGTCTCTGTTTGCTTGTCACTGATACTCAAATATATCTGTTGTCTGTAGAGGTATTCTCTTCTTTACCAGTTTATATTAAAATTCAGTTTAGAATCAGTAATGCAAAAAATGTATAAGTACTTCATTATTTCTTCCTTCGAAATGTTTTGATATTTGAATTAACACCTTGGGACCGAAATTGCCCCTTTCCTTAAGGCCTGTTACCACCGCAAATCGGCGGCCACGCTGCGCAGTGAAGTGGCCGCCGACTTTTGGTGGAATGGCCGCTGATAGCTCAATTGCACTCCTGAGTTTTCCATGCGGTGCCCTGACTCCCCCCGCACCGCTCCGCTGCTGCCGATCCATGTTAAGCACGTCATCGTCGATGGCAACATTCCCCATGGAAAATCTTCAGCCCGCCCGGTGGTGCCAAAACAACCTTTTCCCTGGTAGTCCAGTGAGGCTGTGACCTTTTGCAACAGCTGTGTGGCTTCCCTTAAGTTGCTGTCATTTTTTTGTTTGTCTGCCGACTGCCACGTCGGCCCGACAGTTATGCCCCCGGGTTCACCAGGCCGCCAACAGGCAGCCTGGCATCCCCTCTTGGGTGCCAGGCTGCTGGCCCGGCTGAAACCCTCCCTTGTGGCCCAGTGGATCGAAGTCTAAAAAGCGTGGAGGCTCTCCCCTTTAAGTGAAGGGAAGAGCCATGGTGACGTGGCACCGCGATGACGTCATCGCAGCAGTGAATACGCACCGTCCCCAACTTCTGCCCCTTAGTTGTTGTCACCGCCACGTTTCTGCCCCTCGGGTGTAGTCACCACCCTCCATTATGACTGACTTGCGGGTGAAAACAAAAAAAACTAAACAACGCAACTTCCCGAAAGAGTCAACCTGAACCGTAGCTGCGGTAAAAAAAACATCGAAATGGGGTGCATGCGCCCCCTTTCAGGTGGGGGGCAATTTGTACCCCCTTGAATTTACAATGGCACCTTTAAAGTAGAAAAATGTCATGGCACAGTGCAAAGACTATGCAGCGAGCTTTTAACAGGTTGGGAGGGAGGTAGAGAGGTGGAGGTCAAAAGCAAAGTACTGCGGATGCTGGAATCTGAAATAAAAACAGAAAATGGTCAGGCAGTATCTGTGGAGAGAGAAACAGAGTTAACGTTTCAGGCCTATGACCCTTTGTCAGAACTGGCAATCATTCGAAATGTAACAAATTCTTAAGGAAGTGCAGGGGCCCTGAAAGGGGAGGGGAGGAAAGAACAAAAGGGAAGGTCTGTGATAGAATGGAAGGCAGAAGAGATTTGAGACAAAAGGGCGGATGGGCCAAATTGAGATGGTAATAGCACAAGTTAGGAAACAAAAGATGAGTCTAGATAGGATGTGAATGGCGGAATAATTACCAGCTGCCATAGGAAACAGAGAGAAACAAATTAAAATAAAAAGGGGGGGGCGGAGTTTGTGAAAAAAAAAGGGAGGAAAGTGAATAAATATGACCAGAGGTTACGCTCTGAAATTGTTGAACTCGATGTTGAGTCCAGAAGGCTGTAAGGTGCCTAAACGAAAGATGAGGTGCTGTTCCTCAAGCTTGTGTTGAGCTTCATTGGAACAGAGCTGGAGGTGTTTGGAGAAGGAGGTCCAAACAGTAAGGCCTAACTAAGCATTGAACATAGAGTCAAGGGATACGAAGCAGGTCAGAGTCAGTGCACCAGAAGATGTGTAAAGGATCACAAAACTGGAGAAGAATGTGGTGGTAAAGTAGCATTTGTAGATGGGAAAGAGGATTTTAAATTTGATCCTTTGGGGGAATGGGAAGTCAGTGTAGGTCAGTGAGGATGGTGGTGTTGGGCAAGCAGGGCTCAGTGTGGGATAAGATGCTGGTGATAAAAGTTTTAGACAATGTGGAGATTGTTAAGAGTCTATCAAAAAGGAAAGTAGGGGCCAAAATTGCCTTGTTCTGCACACCCGTTTGCATCTCCGAGGGAAGCAAAATTGTTTTCACCTGGGGGGCACTACCGGCTCTTGCAAAATTACATTGGAGTTAGCGGAGGCACTGACACTCCCTTTGGGTGCTGGGCTGCGGCCACGACACCACGCAGCCCTGGTGGCCCAGTGGAGGCCATCAAAGAGCCTGCAGAGTTCGCAGTGACCCTCCCCTTTAACTGAAGGGGAGGAGTCTTGAAACGCACCACGCTACGTGGAGAAGCAGTGTAACACTGCCGAACCCGCCTGAGTAGCGCCCCTGAACCAGTCCCAATAGGAAGTGGAGCATGTGACATTGCGCTCCACTTCCTGTGAGGGGCAGCAACCACAAATTCGCGGCTGGGACAAGACTTATACAGGAAGTCCCGCCCTGACTGGGTTACCGCATCCAAACGGGACACTGGGGAATTTCGTCCCCGTAGAGTCTAAAGGTGCTGAAACCATGTATATGAATTTGGGCAGCAAGTGCATGTGGTGGTAAGATAATAGGCAATGTAGAAGTAAGGGGTCTTGGTGATGGGAAAGATATGGAGTTCAGAATTCAGTTCTTGGGGCAGGGTGGGGGATGTCGAACAGAATACCAAGTTTGCATGTATTCTGGTTCAGTCTGAGTAAGCAGCCGGAAACAGGGATGGAGTTGGTGGCAAGAATGTGGAACTTTTGGTTTGGGCCAAAGGCTAAGGCTGCAAAATTTGTCTCCTTAGCATCCGCTGTTTCAGCGCTACAAGTTCTGCTTCGGATCCAAAACCCTCTGCTGCTTCCAGTTGTGCACCACCTTGTCCTACAAGAGAGAGGGAAGTGTATCCATGAGTGTAGTGCACTGTGTTTGGGTGATGTGCCTGTCATGGTTGAATAGCTACCAGTGTGTGCAAGCTGTGAGATGTGATGTGAGGCTTGCAGCAGTGCTAGCTATTTGAGGTTGAAACTATGAATGTTATGTACGAGATGTGATTGATAGAGCTTGTTGGTAGATGATTGATGGAGGTGTGGTGCATTGAGCAGTTTGTGAGGCCTGTGGTGCAATTGGATATGATATTTGAAGATGAATTCACTGACCTTGACCACTCGTGTGAAGTTATTGAACTTTTTGCGGCATTGCATCTAGGCCCTCGGGGCTTGATTCCTGGCATTCCATGGCGATCTGGTCCCATTGCGTTTGCAAAGTTTATCTGGAGTACCTCCTGCCCCCCTGTGTATATAGCATATCTTCTCCACCTCCTCCATCGCACAAGGCGTGCCGTGCAGCATCGGAAAATTTTGGAGCCCGCTCTCTCCCCTGTTGTGCCATTAGTACGTCGTCTTCAGGGCAGAATATCTTCCACAGCCACTTCCAGCACCCGTTCCAGCACCCGTTCCAGCTACAATGCGCCTTCCTTTTAAGATATGCAGGCCGATTTTAAACAGGGAAGGCTAGCTTTGTGATGCTAACCTTGCACAATCTTTGGCCCCCTACTGAGGCATGCAGCCACTCAACAGAACGTTTAGCGCTAGCTGCATACAGCAATCATATAAATTAGCAGGCAGCACATGCCGTCTGTATCGGAAGCAACGGACACAGGTTAATGCCCATTGTGATCCCCCGTCCATTTTCGGAGATGATCAAATTTAGCCCCGTTTAGCTTTGGTCTTCCCAATATTCAGTTGTAGAAATTCTGGGTTTTGCAAAGCTTAATGTCAGATAGACAGTCTGACAGGGCGGAGGTGGTTGTCAGCTTGAGTTAAGTGGTAGAGAATTGAAGCTGTGTGTCATCAGAAATATGTGGAAGTTAACCCCATGACTAAAGGGCAGCATTTAGATGAGGGAGAGGATGCGTCCAAGCATGAGTCCTTGGGGAACTCATGAGGTAACTGTGTGGGAGCTGGAGGAGATAACATTGCTGGAGAGATACTGGCAGCATTAGGACTGCGTTGGAGTGGAAGTCTGAAGTGAACCACAGAGGAGGGACATGGGAGGAGAATAGCATAATCAAGGAAGGGTAAAGCGCCATGGTCACAAAGGACATTGTTGGTGACTTTGACCAAAGCATTTTCAATGCTTTGAGTAAGATGGAATCTGGACTGAAGGGATTTGAACAAGGAGATGTGAGATGAGTGTGTAGCTCGGAGGTGATGATGTCCCAGCACTGGCAGTGTTCACCGTCATTCCGCCTTTGAAACTGACCACAACTTCGGGATTTGGTGCAGGTGCAGATGCATGCAGAGATCCTAAAGTTGCAGTCTTTCATTCACAGCTCTGAAACAGGCTGCGCTGTGCCATTCCCCCCCACCCCCCCACCACCACATAGCTAGCAATCTGTGTAATCAAGGGAATTGGCGCACACTTTGGCTTTTCCGCAGTAAACACGCTGTTAAATTCCCCACTAAAAGTTAGATCCAAAGAGATTAGCTGTAACTGGAGTTTTAACAGCATATTGACTGCTAAACAAATGTTAAGGGCCTGGAAAATTAATTTTAATTTTGTGCAGTGGAACCCGCCCCACAGGAAGTGGAGCATGCAAGATTGGGCTCCACATCCTGTGAGGGGCGGTAACCACAATTTCACGGCTGGGGCGAGATTTCCTAGTTGGTTACCGCCCCCAGTCGGGGCGCTGCGGAATTTCTCCCCCAAAATTTTTAGGAACTTTTTTTTTAAAAGATTTTTTTGAATTTTTCTTTAAAGTTTCTTTATTTTAGATTTGCCTTTTCCCCATGTGAGAGCCCCAATCTTTGCTTTGCTCTCGAACATTTTTAAAATGTGAGAATTTTAAGAGCTTACTGGCTTCCTTGTGAAAATTCTGTGTTTTGATTGGCTGCTTAGACAGCTTGTTGATATTACAGTAGTTTGCACAAGGGAATCCCCACTATACTTCGTTGAGTCGAATTGAATGTCGGAAAACCCGAAGTTCCCGACACACGGATTGTGAGGTCCTTGTGTGAAGCTTACTTCGCGGTCAACAACGAATTACTTTGCTTCACCGCTGACCGCAAATTCAGGGCTTACATTTTTAAAAACTTTGGACAGGAGGTGGAGGTTGGTGATTTAATGATCATTGAAGGGAATGGATGAGTCAAGTGCAGGTTTTTTGAGATGCAGGATGATGGTTTTAAAAGTAAGAAGAACAGTGGTTGAACAGAATGCGTTATTAACAATGTTGGTGAGCACTGGGAACAGAAAAGGTAGTTTAATAATCAGAAAGTGAGAGGGGATCGAGGGGATGGGAGCTGTGTCTCATAGAAAGAATGCAGTGGTGAAGACAGGAGCGAAGGCGCAAAGTGACTGAGAAGTAATCATGGGAGGGAGGGAAGATGGACATGTGGTAGTCGAGTGGACAAAGAAAACCATGGCCCTGAATTTGGGGTTGGAGGCTTCCGGCGGGGAAATGCCTCCGATCCGGAAATAAAATGCCCACATACCTGGTGGTCCGGGAGGTATGGAGACTCGCGGTCCTGGGCCTCTCTGGGTATCCACGGGTAGAGGCTCACGTTTCCCACGGGTGCACATAGTTTGCAAGCGCCCCTGGGATCACATGGGCCAGCCCAACCAATAAAAGAAGGGAATCCCCATTCAGGCTTCCGCACAGACGGAATCCCCATAAGCATGAATGGAAATACCCCCAAAGACTACATCTACAAATCAATTAAAAAAAATTACACAACTCTCCGCCTGCAGATGTCCTTTTCTCAGGAATGCGTTGGATCTGTCAAGAAAATTCTTATACATTTTCATATGCACCCGTGGGGCCGCAAATTACGGCCCCATCAGATCCTCGCACTTGGTGTGAGAAGTGAGGGTGGAAGTGGCAAAGGACAGTGGTTTGAGGCAGTGGTTTGTCATAGAAAGAACTCAAAACTTTTGTACGATATGTTTCTGACTACATTTGTCTTCTTACATTCCATGTAGGATTGATAAATGTGGAATAATAACTCAAAAGGAGTTTCCTGCAACAGCAGCACAATTGGGGATTTTGCATATCAGTCAAGGTTGGGATTTCAACATAATCCCTATTAATAGGAATCTAGTTCCCTGTTCTTTGTCTTGGCTGGCACTGTGCTCCGAGCTTGATAAGGGCTCTGCCACCTTGAGGTGTCCAGAAAACTCTGTTCTTAATGTTGTCCAATGCTAGTTGTGGAGCTAATGGTGTTGTGGCCTCAAGTCTGTCAAGGGTTTTATCCTTAAAACTGTTCTCCTTATAGCCTTCAGGATTCTAAACTTGGAAGCATCTGATGCTGTACTGATAAACCTCTCTGAGCCACCATCCTTCAACATAGCTATACCTCTAGAACTGTCCAAATGTCTATGCCTAGAGCTATCCAGATACCTTTTAATGATGTTGATTTTTTTTTAAAACTCAATGAGTTACTAGAGTCAACATGATCTAATTTCCTTCTGTAGTAAAGCAATGAGCGACATCCGTGAGCGCATACTTTATAAATACATGTTGAACCTTCCTTATCCAGAACTCCCTTATCCAGAACTACCCCTCTTCCAGAACCATTCCCGGCCACCGGGTGGCGCATGCGCAGAACTCCGACATGAACAAATTGAACAAATTAAAGTCCTTCCTCGCTGCCGACTCCTGCAATCGCTGGCCTGACCCTGCGATCCACCACCCCCACCCCCCCCCCGGATCTCTCTGCCGCACTCTCAGCCCCTAGCCAGCCAGCCCCGACCGATATTCCCTTGCTCAGTACCTGTACCATCCAATTTAATGTGACCACCCATCGTCCAAAAAAATCTCTTATCCAGAACAGGCCAGGTCCAGAGAGTTTCGGATAAGGGAGGTTCAGCCTGTATAAGAAACTGAGTCATAACCCAAGTGACTGGTACAAGGTGACTACAAATTTGTTTCTTGCAATAGCATAACAGGTTTATCCACTGCTTTTTGTATATCAGCTTATTCATCAGTAGTAGCAAATTAGTGCCAAATATCAGTGGCATCGTTCTCCCAGCTTTTTTGATAATGTAGTGCACCTGCTTCTAAACACAAGGCTTTTGTGACACTGATTTGACTTGTCTTCTGTATGTGTTAAAGGTTTATGAGGGAATCAGAAAGAAATTAATAATATTATGGAAGCATACAGTTTTGAGGCATGAACATTGTCTGAAGCATAAAAATAACCCCAACAGTAAATGCTCCTGAAGGAGCCTGTTGTATCCGAGCTTTCTCTTCATCCCAGTTATTAGCTTTATTTCCTCTGTGGTTTGCTGAGTGTCTGGTTGGCAGAACTGCTGCTGGTTAATGAATCCTTTGAACGAATTAGATTACAAAGGTCTGATGGAAATAACCTTGCTGAAATATTGCAATGGCCATTATCTTCTGCTCTAAGCACATACTGCTTTCTTTTACGTGCATTTTACTTCACATATACTGCACCTATCTGAGGCTTGTGACAAAATATTGTATTTGCCATAAAGGAACATGTGTGATTAACATCATGCCTGCTGTACTCGGGCTTAATGAATTTTAGGAAATTAAACTTGAAATATTGCAATGAGAAAAAGATTTGTTATGAAGTTATCTTACATCTCCTGAGATAGCTTCTAACTATTAAAGGTGCAGTGGGGTTTAAATTGCACTCATTTAAATAAAACTGAATTCATTCTCATTTCTCTAGAGGGTCTTTCAATTTTTACATTTTTATTTTGTTTTTTATTTTAATTAAGTATCTTTATGGATAGTACATCTTGTGCCAATCGCAAGTCACAAATGTGCAGGAAGTTGATCACTCTTGTGCCTGTACTGTGTGCCATCACAGCACAGATATATCATTAGTCATCAGGAGGGCAGAAGCTTACAGCCACAGTACAGCTGCAGCCTCCACCCTATTGACTTTACTCAATATCATGGTCACAGTGGAGTTACGAGACTATTTCTTATGGTGGCTGGTGTGCAACGGTCACCACACGTTAAAAAAATCCACGCACAGGCATCTTCCACCCTTCAAGATTTAGTTCAGGGCCTGAAATATTAAGTCCTTCATTGAAACACCTGAGAACTTTTTGACGTGGAAGCAAGTCATCCTCAATTCGAGGGACTTCCTATGATGATTTTCACGTTTCACCTTTTTAATTTAAAGACATAGGGCTCAAGTTTCCCCGGTCATTTGAGCCGTTTTCTTGGTGTAAGTTTTAAATTAAAGTTTCCCCAAGGAATCTGCGGCAGTTACGATTTTTTTAGGTTAGTTTTTTTTTGACGTCATAGGGGGCATTACATCATGTCTGCGCCAGTTTTTTAATCATTTTTCAAAGTGTGCCCCCCAAAAATTCTCCTAGGTCGGCGTATCTGGCCACTCCCGAAAAACCTTCTGGTGAGTTAAAAGAAAGCAGCATACATTGAGAAATCGGTGCTGAAAGACACCATTGTTTTTCATCAAAGTTTTGGAGGGAGTCAACAACACTTTAAGTATGCCTAATAAAGATGACATTTTTTTTACCTTACAACAGAATAGATGTAAGTTTGATGGAATTCTGAAGTTTACATCTTTTTTTAACTCACGCGGCACCACTGAACATCTTCAAACAGGGCTGGAGGATCGAAGCGTCGGTTAGCAGAATCGGCCCTGTGCCCGGACACAAGGGCTGCAAAACAAGGAGTGAGAACAAAGAACCTGTTCTGCCTTCCTTCTTGCAAAGATAACATTTAAGCATAGGGGCAATACTGACAATGCCATACCTTGTGCGAGCCTTCTGCATCATGATGCTGCGGAGGAGACAATTGATTCGACGTCATCACATGAGGGACCTCAGAGCCCAAAGGGTGCGGGGCAGGAGGCCTAACCCACGTGGGGATATCGAGACTGGCGTTCGTACTTGAACCTGAGTGATGCAGACTGTGTCAGAAGGCTGCATTTTCGCAATGAAGTTGTAACTGAGATCTGTGAGTTGGTGAAAGCAGATTTGCAACCTAGAAGCGTCAGGAGGATTGCTTTGTCAGTTGAAGTGAAGGTTACAGCTGTACTTTAATTCTATACATCCGGATCCTTACAAGCTACAACTGGGGATGCGTGTGCCATTTCTCAACATACAACACATGTCTGCATTCGGCAGGTGACAGCTGCATTATATGCCCAGAGGAATGACTACGTAAAGTTCCCCATGACTGCCCGGGCAATGCGTGACAGGGCTGTGGGCTTCTCCAGGATTGCTGGCTTCCAAAAAGGTACAGGGGTGAATTGTTTGTACCCACATCGCCTTGTGAGCAGTTTTGGAGGATTCTGGGATGTACAGGAACAGAAAAGGGTTCCACTCCATTAATATACAGCTCGTATGTGACTACATGCATTGCATCATGTCAGTCGATGCAAGATACCCTGGGAGCACACACGATGCGTTCACCCTACATGAGAGTGCTATTACTGCCATGTTTCAGCAGCAGCCAGAAGGGCAGAAGCTGACCAGGGGTACAACATATCGCACATTGCGATGCGCAGCATAATAGAGAGGACGATTGGCATCTTGAAACAGTGTTTCCGATGCCTGGACCATTTCAGAGGCTACTTGCCATACTCCCCTGAGATTGTTGGTCAATTCACTGTTGTGTGCTGCATGCTGCATAACTTAGCCACCATGAGGCAGCAACAGCTGGTAGTAGAAGACTCACCTGTGGTGAGAGTGGCTGATGATAATGATGAGGAAGATGCAGAGGACGAGTTGGAGGACAAGGACGAGGAAGCCTGAACCCGGAGCACGACGGCGGAGGAGGGCGGGCCTTCGTGCCCCTTTAACGATTGCTCGAGCCTTACGCCAGCAGCTCATCCATGAACGCTTTGCTGCCTGAAGGCTCAGCGACAACTATTCCACATGGACCATGTTTACTGTTTGGACCTGTTCTGTAATGTTGTGCTATGTTAATGGAACAAAATATGGAAATGATTCTTGTTTACTTCAAAAGTTGTGTTAATAATCAAACAAATAATGGAAATGATTCAGTTTTAATTTAAAATATATTTTATTCAAACGTTCAACAAACAGTTCTTTGTACTTAACTTAACTTTAATAAAATTAGTCTTGTATCAAACTTTAAAGTTTTCAGTTAAGATCACTTACAAACTCTAAGATCACTTAAAAACTTTAAGATTGCTTACTAACTTTTAAACTTGTAACTTTACGTAACTTACAAAAAACTTTTAATTTGAGAACAACAGTTACAACACTAACAATAATAATAACAACAACAACAACAACAGCAGCAGCAAAGAAAGGCTGCACCCATATCTCCTGCACCTTATTCTAAGACTGCCTGCCACGCTTGGTCATGGTGACTTCACCATCCCTGCCCACAGGCGGTGGCGCAGTGTTTCTGGGATTGGTACCAAGCTTATTCTTTCTAACATTTCGGGTGGTGCGCACCTCTTGAGTGGGGGAGGCAGGTGGCAATCTGGGGGGCCCGGCTTGGGGCTCTTCAGAGGCTGGTGTGGGGATTGGAGTGGGAGTGGCTGTTGACTCTCTCAATGGGCGCGGGGTCCTGACGTGTTCCCTTATTGCAGCAGTTAACTCCAACATCCCCTCCCTCGTGCCCTGACAGTGTCTCAATGACCTCCAGCATTCCCTCCCTCACGTTGAGCAAAAGTGACTCAACTACCTGCAACATTCCCTCCCTCATGTTCACTGAGTGTCTGAACTATCTGTGACAGTCCTTCCCTCATGGTCACTGACTGCGCATCAGCTACCTGTGACGTTCCCTCCCTCATGTTCACTGACATGGTTTCAGCTGACTGAGATATTCCCTCACTCATGATCCCGGACAGCGATCCCATTTCTCGTGAGAGTGTTGTTACTTCTCCTGACCGTCCAGAGACCTCCTCACCCACCCCACTGATGGTGTCCAGGAATGATCGGGTAAGGTCAATGCTATCCGCACTCATTGCTATCATGTGAACCACATCCGATAGATCTTGCTTCTCAGGAGAGCGCCGTCGAGCTCTCCTTCCCCTCTTCACCCTGGTTGTGGCCCACTGGGACCCACAGTCTCGGATGGTGGGGCCCTGGGTATGCCTCGCTGCACCCCACTGGAATCCTCAGCCTTGGACGGTGGGAAACCATGGAATGTCCCACCAGCACGGAAGGGGCTCGAACCTCAACGTGCGGCACCTGCACCTCCTCAAAAGTCAGTAAAACAGTGGGGGCTTCATCCATCTCCATCCCCTCACCCTCACCCCCATGCTCTTGGTCTAGAAGGTGGGATTGAAAGATGTTCTCCTCTTCAGGCTCGTCCTCATCTGAATCTTCTGCATCGTTAGAGTTGGCCTCAAGCTCTACAAAATATAACAGAACAGACAAATGGTTAGCAGCAGAGGAGGGGGCAGGGTGGCATGAGTAGGCACACACAGTGCAGGCAGCAGGCTGATTTGAAGGACCACGATGAATGACAGCACATTGCATCAACCAAAGCGTAGCTGACGGAGACATCCCCATGAACCAAAGCATGGCTAGCCCATGCAGTACTTTACACAGTCTGGCTTAGCTAAATGTTATTTGCAGGACTTACCCTCTACCCCGAGTGTGGACCCAGCTTGTGCAGTGGTGGTTGCTTTTCTCCGGGCAGGACCATCAATGCAGCGACCCTCTCTTCCAAGTGTGTCAGTGGGTGTAGATTTGCCGG
Organism: Pristiophorus japonicus; assembly: GCF_044704955.1. Taxonomy (NCBI): domain Eukaryota; kingdom Metazoa; phylum Chordata; class Chondrichthyes; family Pristiophoridae; genus Pristiophorus; species Pristiophorus japonicus. The sequence continues at coordinate 211,417,362 of NC_091980.1, forward strand.
GTCTCCTCCTGTTCGAGTTCTTTCCCTTTTGTTGTGTGCCACCTTCCTCCGCAAAGATGAAAATATAACTTTTTAGAGAGGGTATCTTTCTGCTGGGTGGGACATATACAGATTTGCAATTCCATTGAATAAATGAAAATATTACTTACACTAACTACTTGACCAAAGTCCTGCCACTTATTTTTGTACTGGCCTTCAGATCTCGGGGTGGTCACCATTGCACAGTAATCTTTTGCAAGTTGGTTCCAGCATTTCTTCACTTCTTTGGGTAGAACTTTTATGTGACCTCTGCTGGTGTCCAGCTCCTGCCATCTGGCCTTAATTCATCCTGTAAGAAATTCTTGGTCCTTGCACCGCATTTCCTCTTGTATTGCAACTCCAATTCTTCCAATGTTCTCACACAGCACTCAACGTTCTCACACACACAACTAACTATTTAAAAATGGTCGATTGCAGACCGGGAGCTGTAGTGCGCATACACACCCATTGGAATCACGTCAAAAACGTAATTTTTTTTTTCACACATGCGCAGAAGGTGCAGCATCGTTTTTTTAAGGCAGACAGCAGGCTCCACCTCCGAGGCGACTGGACAGGCTACGCAGTGCCAAATTTGAAAAATACAGCGGGGAACCTTGGGACAAATATTTTTGGAGTATTTCTGGCCTAGAAAAACGGGCATATCGCTGGCAATACGCCAAAAAACGGCCTTGGGCAAAATTGAGCCCATTCTTTATAAAAAGTATACTTTTGCTTCTACAAGTTGTCAGTTGGAGTCTCCAACCTTTTAATATACAGTGGTCTTTAGTATCTGGCTGCCCTAGCACCTCTGTAAATGAAATTCAAGTGTGTTGCTTCAACTAAAATAAAAGCAGTTTGAACATTTGAAATGACTTTCCTTAACCATGACTGTAGTCAAACAATATGATTTTACAAAATGATTAACAATGATGGCAATATGATTGTGACATCATCATCTTTGCAACAAGCCTCACTATAGTAATTATTAAGTGCAATTACAAAATGTGGATTTTGAATGAAAGACTAACTTAAAGAGCTGTGCTCATTGTTTACAACCTTGCAGTATAATGCTACTGGGATCTAAATTAGAAATATAAAGGCCCTAAAATTCCAGACTAGTTTCAGCAGCGTTAAATCCATGCAAGCAATTTTTATAACCCACAAATAGGGATGGAAGCCATTTCTACCAATTTTCTAACCCAAATGTGATCTTCCAGAATTTCCTAGCCTGTTATATATCCCTTTGTTAGCTGTGGCGTAGTGGGTAGCACCCTCGCCTCTGAGTCAGAATGTTGTGGGTTTAAGTCCCACTCCAGGGACTTGAGCATAAAATCCAGGCTGACACTCCAGTGCAGTGCTGAGGGCATGCTGCACTGTCGGAGGTGCTGTCTTTCGGATGAGATGTTAAACTGAGGCCTTGTCTGCCCTTATGGGTGGATATAAAAGATTCCATAGCACTATTCAACCAAGAGTTGGGGAGTTATCCCCAATATCCTAGCCAATATTTATCCCACAACCAACATCACAAAAACAGATTATCTGGTCATTATTGCATTGCTGTTTGTAGGAGCTTGCTGTGCGCATAGTAACTGCCACGTTCCCTACATTACAATAGTGAATACACTTCAAAAGTACTTCATTGGCTGTAAAAAGTTTTGGGATTTCCTCAGGTTGTGGAAGGCACTATATAAATGCAAGGTGTCTCTTTCTTATTTGCATGATTCAACTGCTGAGTCCTCATGCACCTAATACACCCTCAAAGCCTCGCTGATAAAGTGCAACAACCCCACTGACACCTGAGAGTCCCTGGCCAAAGACCACCCTAAGTGGAGGAAGTGCATCTGGGAGGCGCTGAGCTCCTCGAGTCTTGTCGGCAAGAGCATGCAGAAATCAAGCGCAGGCAGCAGAAAGAGCGTGTGGCAAACTAGTCCCACCCACCCTTTCCCTCAATGACTATCTGTCCCACCTGTGACAGAGACTGTGGCTCTTGTATTGGACTGTTCAGCCACCTAAGAACTCATGTTAAGAGTGGAAGCAAGTCTTCCTTGATTCTGAGGGACTGCCGATGATGATGATGATGATTAATATGTTAAATGAAAACCAATGGTGCCGCAGCTCTGGGTTTCCTGTATTTACATTCACAATGCAGGAGGGATAAATTAGGATGAGAAATACAAAGCACAGCAGTTGCCAGGATCAGCTGAGATTGGTAGAAATGGGGAATTTTTAAGGCTGAAGACGGCTAAAAGTTTGAGTAGCGATCACTCCAATGGGAACGACTTTCTGGAGCAATTTATTGTTTAGTATTCAGCTTAAACATACTTGAGCTTGCTTTTGACTGCCTGTGGGGAGTGTGAAACCACTGGGATACTTTGCTCTCCGCCCACCCCGCCCCCCCCCGCCCGCCCTGCCCTCCCTCCCCCACCTACAATGAGGACTTCTCAGGAGCAGGTATGTTATTTGCTATGGGCATTCCTGAACATGCCATTATCATGTAGGAGAAGGAAGAATAGGAGAGGATGGTAGAAAGGAGGCAGCATTTAAGTAGGATGCAGATCCTCCCAAGAATATATAGGCAACACAGGTCCTATTCAGATCTGAGTGAGAAGCTGTGTGTTGGAACAGGACTAACAAACTTTTCAAGGAACTTTTTGGAAAATTCAACAAGTTTGGCATCAAAGCAAAGCAGCAGCATGATAGGGCCATCCAATTTTACATGATTTTTAGCTTTCACAAGGTCCATGGTGCAATGGATGACATCCACATTACTTTGTGAGCTCTTACAGTCAATCCCTTCAACTTCTTGAACAGAAAAGGCTTCCACTCCCTGAATGCACTGATTGTGTCTGACAAAATGCAAAGCATCCTGCACATCAACCCGAGATTTGCCTGCAATTACTACAGTGTGTTCATTCTTCGGAATTCAACCCACCCTGAGTCTTCAAGAAAGAAAATCATGTCAATAGATGACTTGAAGGTAACAAGACCTATCTCCTTCACAGCAGCAAGGAGTGCTACGATAAAACACATGACACGACCAGAGTGGCCACTGAGGTCTTAAAAGGGCTTTGGAGGCAGAAGTACATGGAAGGGAGCATCAGAACGATTATCACACACAGGACTCCACAGTGACTACTGCATTAAAGTTCTGATCCTTCAATCGAGTGCTCATCCTCGAATATGATAACACATCAGACATCTTTGCCCCTTCTTGACCATGCCAAGAATAATCACCTGACTAAGTCAGCACAAAATAAATGTGCCTTTTCCTGTATAACTCTATTCTCTATGAATTACAAAACACAACATCATTGCCACCTCAGCCTTACTCTCCCTCCCTTAACATCCCAGTCTTCATACTTTTCACTTAATCTTTAAAAACCTTCTCAGAATTCATTTTTTCAACCAAACTTTGGATTAACTCATAACTATTGCATCATAGTTTGCAGTCTGTTTATGAACATAAGAAATAGGAGCAAGAGTAGGCCACACGGCCCCTCAAGCCTGCTCTGCCATTCAATATGATCATGGCTGATCCGGTCATGGACTCAGGTCCATGTCCCTGCTTGCTCCCCATAACCCCTTATTCCCTTATCATTTAAGAATTTCTGTCTTAAATTTCTGTCTTAAATTTATTCAATGTCTCAGCTTCCACAGCTCTCTGAGGCAGTGAATTCCACAGATCCACAACTCTCTGAGAGAAGAAATTTCTCCTCATCTCAGTTTTAAATGGGCGGCCCCTTATTCTAAGATTTTGCCCTCTAGTTCTAGTCTCCCCTATCGGTGGAAACATCCACTCTGCATCCACCTTGTCAAGCCTCCTCATAATCTTATACATTTCGATAAGATCACCTCTCTTTCTTCTGAATTCCAATGAGTAGAGGCCCAACCTGCTCAACCTTTCCTCATAAATCAACCCCCTCATCTCCGGAATCAACCTTGTGAACCTTCTCGAACTGCCTCCACTTCAAGTATATCCTTTCGAAAATATGGAAACCAAAACTGCACATATTATTCCAGATATGGCCTCACCAATACCCTGTATGACTGTAGCAAGACTTCCCTGCTTTTATACTCCATCCCCTTTGCGATAAAGGCCAAGATTCCATTGGCCTTTCTGATCACTTGCTGTACCTGCATACTAACCTTTTGTGTTTCTTGCACAAGTGCCCCCTGGTCTCGCTGTACTGCAGCACTTTGCAATCTCTCTCCATTTAAATAATAACTTGCTCTTTGATTTTTTTCTGCCAAAGTGCATGACCTCACACTTTCCAACATTATACTCCATCTGCCAAATTTTTGCCCACTCACTTAGCCTGCCTGTGTCGTTTTGCAGATTTTTTGTGTCCTCACACTTTGCTTTACCTCCCATCTTTGTATCATCAACAAACTTGGCTACGTTACATTCGGTCCCTTCTTCCAAGTCGTTTATATAGATTTTAAATAGTTGGAATCCCAGCACTGATCCCTGGCAGCACCCCACTAGTTACTGATTGCCAACCCAAGAATGAACCATTTATCCCGACTCTCTGTTTTCTGTTAGTAAGCCAATCCTCTATCCATGCTAATATATTACCCCCAACTCCGTGAACTTTTATCTTGTGCAGTAACCTTTTATGTGGTACCTTGTTAAATGCCTTTTGGAAGTCTCTTTATTCTTTATTCCTCTTATGTATCTTTTTCTCCTGCAACTCCCTGTACTTTGCAAAGTGCCATGGTACTTTTTATGTCAAAGGCACTACATAAATGTTTGTTGTTGTTTTAGTAGTCATCATATTAGCAGCAGCATCAGCAGGAGTAATAGTATTTAGGTGGATACTTAACATGGGATTAGAAATGTCAAGGTGGCTTTGCTCAACTCACATACACCCTGCACAGCTACAAAAGTTATATTTACATCATCTTTCAGAGACCAGGTATTAAAGTGATAAAGGTGCCAAAAGATGCCCTTAGTATCCTATGCATCACTCAGGCATTCCTAAGCAAACATTTGGCAGTAGGAAGATGCAATCTTAATAACAGACTTGTATTCAATCCAAGACTCTTAGCTATAGCAATTTATAGTATTCATGAGAGTGGCATTACCTTCTGTCTCCACAACAAGGGATCAGAGGATCAAAATGGAAAATATTTTCCTTTTTCCTTGACAGGCTTTTTGGTATAACTGGTTCCCTGAGAGCCTTTCCTAGAAGAGTAGGGACAGTAAAAGGGCTCGACTCTATGGCCCCAAGTTTCCACACGTGGCAAAACAGGCGCCCCTCCGAGCTGGGCGCCCGTTTTTCACGCCGAAAACGGCACCTGAAAAAAAACGTGCTATTCTCGAGCGCTTTGCAGCTCGATGTCAGCTTGGCGCGTCTACCACTCGCGCCGATTTTGTAAGTAGGAGGGGGCGGGTACCATTTAAATGAGTTTTTTTTCGTGCCGGCAACCCTGCGCGTGCGCGTTGGAGCGTTCGCGCACGCGCAGTGTGAAGGAAACATTGGCACTCGGCCATTTTTGTAGTTCTTTGCAGCTGTTCATTTTTTTATCATTTTTTAATAAAAGCACATCGCCCTTCCATGATCAGCACTGAGGTTTCTTGCAGCAGTGAGAAGGCTGCAGGAAGCCTCAGAAGTTGAGGCAGCCGTTTCCCGACGGGCCGGACCGATGGCAGGGGGGCCTCCCCCCTCTGCCATCGGGAATGGCTGCCTCAACTTCTGAGGCTTCCTGCAGCCTTCTCCCTGCCTCCCCCCCGCTGCCGTCGGTCGGGCCCTCACTGCCTTTCTCCCCCCCCCGTGCCGTCGGGAACGGCTGCTGCCGTCGGTTGGTCGGTCGGGCCCTCACTGCCTTTCCCCCCCCCCCCCCCCTGCCGTCAGGAACGGCTGCCTCAACTTGTGAGGCTTCCTGCAGCCTTCTCCCTGCCTGAAGCACTTTCACACAGGTAGGAACATGGTTTATTTAATCTTTTCTTTGCTTAGAAATTTTTATTTAGGTTGGAATTATTTGTATAATATTCGTATAAGTATAACTAAGGATTGATTGTAGAATGTAATGACTTCCCTTCCTCCCCCTCCCCCCGCCCCCCCCCCCCCCCACCTCGTTCTGGACGCCTAATTTGTAACCTGCGCCTGATTTTTTTATGTGTAGACAAGGTTTTTTCAGGCCTACAAAAATCTTCACTTGCTCCATTCTATGTTAGTTTGGAGTACGTTTTCACTGTGGAAACTTTCAAATCAGGCGTCAGTGGCCGGACACGCCCCCTTTTGGAAAAAAAAAATTCTGTTCAAAAGTGAAACTGTTCTAACTGACTAGAACTGCAGAAAACTTAAATGTGGAGAATTGCGATTTCTAAGATAGTCCGTTCTCCACCAGTTGCTCCTAAAAATCAGGAGCAAATCATGTGGAAACTTGGGGCCTATGTGAGGGGGGGCTATGATTTAAGTACCAATGTCAATCTGGCTCTCTCTGCCTTTTCCCTTCCTTCCTCTAAGGAACCTCACATATTTCTCTAGTTTCTCTCCGATCTCCCCTCATGATCTTTCTGAGCTCATCCTGTCCATGAGACCCATTTCCTGCTCCCTTGACCCTATTCCCACCACACTGCTGACTTTCTGGCTCCCATGTTAGCTGACATTGTTAATGGTTCACTTTCCTCGGGTACTGTCTCCCTCTCCTTTAAATCTGCTGTCATCACCCCTCTCCTCAAAAAACCAACCCTTGACCCCTCCCTCCTTGCAAACAACAGCCCCATCTCCAACCACCTTTTCCTCTCCAAAGTCATTGAACAGGTTGTCGTCTCCCAAATCCGTGCCCATCTTTCCCGCAATTCCATGTTTGAAACTCTCCAATCCGGTTTCCGTGTGCCACAATATCGAAATGGCTCTCTATTAAAATCACAAATGACATCCTTTGTGACTGTGACAAAGGAAAACTATCCCTTCTTGTCCTTCTTGACTTGTCTGCAGCCTTTGACATGGTTGACCACTCTATCCTTCTCCAACGTCTCTCCACCGTCGTCCAGCTGGGTGGGACTGCACTCGCCTGGTTCCATTCTTATCAATCTAATGTAGACAGAGAATCACCTGCAATGGCTTCTCTTCCCACCGCCGCACCATTACCTCTGGTGCCCCCCACCGCCCCCACCCCCTGCCCAAGGATCTATCCTTTGCCCCCTCCTATTTCTCATCTGCATGTTTCCCCTTGGCAACATCATCCGGAAACACAGCATAGGTTTCTACATGTACGTTGATGACACCCAGCTCTACCTCACTACCACTTCTCTCGACCCCTCCATGGTCTCTAAATTATCAGGCTGCTTGTCCGACATCCAGTACTGGATGAGCAGAAATGTCCTCCAATTAAATATTGGGAAGACTGAAGCCATTGTCTTTGGTCCCCGCCACAAACTCCATTCCATAGCCACTGACTCCATCCCTCTCCCCAACTCCTGCCTAAGGCTGAACCAGGCTGTTCACAACCTTTTTGTCATATTTGACCCTGAAATGAGCTTTCGACTGCATATCTACAGTATATCTAAGACCGTATATTTCCACCTCCATAACCTCGCCCGTCTCCGCCCTTGTCTCAGCTCATCTGCTGCTGAACCCTCATCCTCTAGACTTGACTATTCCATCGCACTTCTAGCTGGCCTCCCACATTCTACCTGACGTAAACTAGAGGTGATCCAAAACTCGGCTGCCTGTGTCCTAACTCACACCAAGTCCTGCTCACCCATTATCCCTGTGCTCGCTGACCTACATTGGCTTCTGGTTTAGCAACGCATCGATTTCAAAATTCTCATCCTTATTTTCAAACCCCTCCATGGCCTCGCCCTTCCATATCTCTGTAATTTCCTCCAGTTCCACAAACCCCAGAGTTGTCTGCGCTCCTCTAATTCTGCCGTCCTGAACATCCCTGATTATAATTGCTCAACCATTGGTGGCCGTGCCTTCTGTTGTCTAAACCCCAAGCTCTGCAACTCCCTGCCAAAATCTTTCTGCCTCTCTACCTCTCTGAGAAACATAGAAACATAGAAAAAAGGTGCAGGAGTAGGCCATTCGGCCCTTCGAGCCTGCACCACCATTCAATAAGATCATAGCTGATCATTCACCTCAGTACCCCTTTCCTGCTTTCTCTCCATACCCCTTGGTCCCTTTAGCCGTAAGGGCCATATCGAACTCCCTCTTGAATATATCCAATGAACTGGCATCAACAAGTCTCTGTGGTAGGGAATTCCACAGGTTAACAACTCTCTGAGTGAAGAAGTTTCTCCTCATCTCAGTCTTAAATGGCTTACCCGTTATCCTTAGACTATGTTCCCTGATTCTGGACTTCCCCATCATCGGGAACATTCTTCCTGCATCTAACCTGTCCAGTCCCGTCAGAATTTTATATGTTTCTATGAGATCTCCTCTCATCCTTCTCGACTCTACTGAATACAGGCCCAGTCGATCCAGTCTCTCCTCGTATGTCAGTCCTGCCATCCCGGGAATCAGTCTGGTGAACCTTCGCTGCACTCCCTCAATAGCAAGAACGTCCTTCCTCAGATTAGGAGACCAAAGCTGAACACAATATTCCAGGTGAGGCCTCACTAAGGCCCTGTACAATTGCAGTAAGACTTCCCTGCTCCTATATTCAAATCCCCTAGCTATGAAGGCCAACATACCATTTGCCTTCTTCACCGCCTGCTGTACCTGAATGCCAACTTTTAATGACTGATGTACCATGACACCCAGGTCTCGTTGCACCTCCCCTTTTCTTAATCTGCCATCATTCAGATAATATTCTGCCTTCATGTCTTTGCCACCAAAGTGGATAACCTCACATTTATTCACATTATACTGCATCTGCCATGCATTTGCCCATTCACCTAATCTGTCCAAGTCACCCAGCAGCCTTTTAGCATCCTCCTCACAGCTCACACCGCCACCTAGCTTCGTATCATCTGCAAACTTAGAGATATTGCACTCAATTCCCTCATCCAAATCATTAATATATATTGTAAACTGCTGGGGTCCCAGCACTGAACCCTGCGGCACCCCACGAGTCACTGCCTGCCATATTCTGAAAAGGACCCATTTTTCCCAACTCTCTGCTTCCTGTCTGCCAACCAATTCTCGATCCATGTCAGTACATTACCCCCAATACCACGCGCTTTGATTTTGCACACCAATCTCTTGTGTGGGACCATGTCAAAAGCCTTTTGAAAGTCCAAATACACAACATACACTGGTTCTCCCTTGTTCACTCTACTAGTTAAGTCCTCAAAAAATTCTAGAAGATTTGTCAAGCAGGATTTCTCTTTCATAAATCCATGCTGACATGGACCGATTCCGTCACTGCTTTCCAAATGTGCTGCTATTTCATCTTTACTAATTGATTCCAACATTTTCTCCACTACTGATGTCAGGCTAACCGGTCTATAATTACCTGTTTTCTCTCTTCCCTCCTTTCTTAAAAAGTGGTGTTACATTAGCTACCCTCCAGTCCATAGGAACCGATCCAGAGTCGATAGACTGTTGAAAAATGATCACCAATACATCTACTATTTCTAGGGCTACTTCCTGCTACAATCTGGGATGCAAACTATCAGGCCCCGGGGATTTATCGGCCTTCAATCCCATCAATTTCCCTAACACAATTTCCCGCCTAATAAGGATTTCCTTCAGTTCCTCCTTCTCACTAGACCCTCGGTCCCCTAGTATTTCCGGAAGGTTATTTGTGTCTTCCTTCGTGAAGACAGAACCAAAGTATTTGTTTAACTGGTCCGCCATTTCTTTGTTCCCCATTATAAATTCACCTGAATCTGACTGCAATGGACCTACGTTTGTTTTCACTAATCTTTTTCTCTTCACATATCTATAGAAGCTTTTGCAGTCAGTTTTTATGGCCCCAAGTTTCCACATGATTTGCTCCTGATTTTTAGGAGCAACTGGTGTAGAACGGATTATCTTAGAAATCGGAATTCTCGTCATTTAGTTTGCTCCAGTTCGAGACAGTTAGAACAGTTTCACTTTGGAACAGAATTTTTTTTTCAAAAGGGGGCGTGTCCGGCCACTTACGCCTGATTTCAAAGTTTCGTGAGTGAAAACGTACTCCAAACTAACTTAGAATGGAGTAAGTGAAGATTTTTGTACGCTTGAAAAAACCTTGTCTACACATTAAAAAATTAGGCGCAGGTTACAAATTAGGCGTCGGGGAGGGGCGGGGGGGAAGGGAAGTCATTAAATTCTACAATAAATCCTTAGTTATACTTATACAAATATTATACAAATAAATCCAACCTGAATAAAAATTTATAAGCAAAGAAAAGATTAAATAAACCATGTTTCTACCTGTGTGAAAGTTCTTCAGGCAGGCCTTTCAGGAAGCGGTTTGCCGTCGGGACCGAAGGCTGAACGGGCCGGGCCCGAGACTTCGGGCAGGGCCCGTCCCCAGCACCAGATTTACAGGTAGGTGGCGCTGGGTTGGGTCGGGGAGGGAGGTTCGGTTCGGGTCAGCAGGGGGGGGGAGGGAGGGAGGGAGAGGGAGGTCAGGTCGGGGAGGGGGAGGTCAGGTCAGATCCAGTCCGGGGGCGGGGGCGGGAGTAGGGTCGGGTCGAGTCGGGGGGGAGCGGGAGCAGCAGTCGGGTCGAGTCGGGGGGGAGCGGGAGCGGCAGCGGCAGCGACAGTCGGGTCGAGTCGGCGGGGAGCGGGAGCAGCAGCGGCAACGACAGTCGGGTCGAGTCGGGGGGGAGCGGCAGCGACAGTTGGGTCGAGTTGGGGGGGAGCGGGAGCAGCAGTCGGGTCAAGTTGGGGGGGAGCGGGAGCAGCAGTCGGGTCGAGTCGGGGGGGAGCGGGAGCGGCAGTCGGGTCGAGTCGGGGGGGAGCGGGAGCAGCAGTCGGGTCGAGTCGGGGGGGAGCGGGAGCGGCAGTCGGGTCAAGTTGGGGGGGAGCGGGAGCAGCAGTCGGGTCGAGTCGGGTCGGGGGGGAGCGGGAGCGACAGTCAGGTCGAGTCGGGTCGGGGGGGAGCGGGAGCAGCAGTCGGGTCGAGTCGGGTCGGGGGGGAGCGGGAGCAGCAGTCGGGTCGAGTCGGGGGGGAGCGGGAGCAGCAGTCGGGTCGAGTCGGGGGGGAGCGGGAGCGGCAGTCGGGTCGAGTCGGGTCGGGGGGGAGCGGGAGCAGCAGTCGGGTCGAGTCGGGTCGGGGGGGAGCGGGAGCAGCAGTCGGGTCGAGTCGGGGGGGAGCGGGAGCGGCAGTCGGGTCGAGTCGGGTCGGGGGGGAGCGGGAGCAGCAGTCAGGTCGAGTCGGGGGGGAGCGGGAGCGGCAGTCGGGTCAAGTTGGGGGGGAGCGGGAGCAGCAGTCGGGTCGAGTCGGGTCGGGGGGGAGCGGGAGCGACAGTCAGGTCGAGTCGGGTCGGGGGGGAGCGGGAGCAGCAGTCGGGTCGAGTCGGGTCGGGGGGGAGCGGGAGCGACAGTCAGGTCGAGTCGGGTCGGGGGGGAGCGGGAGCAGCAGTCGGGTCGAGTCGGGGGGGAGCGGGAGCGGCAGTCGGGTCGAGTCGGGTCGGGGGGGAGCGGGAGCAGCAGTCAGGTCGAGTCGGGGGGGAGCGGGAGCGACAGTCAGGTCGAGTCGGGGGGGAGCGGGAGCGGCAGTCGGGTCGAGTCGGGTCGGGGGGGAGCGGGAGCGGCAGTCGGGTCGAGTCGGGTTGGGGGGGAGCGGGAGCGACAGTCAGGTCGAGTCGGGTCGGGGGGGAGCGGGAGCGGCAGTCGGGTCGAGTCGGGTTGGGGGGGAGCGGGAGCGGCAGTCGGGTCGAGTCGGGTTGGGGGGGAGCGGGAGCGGCAGTCGGGTCGAGTCGGGTTGGGGGGGAGCGGGAGCGGCAGTCGGGTCGAGTCGGGTTGGGGGGGAGCGGGAGCGGCAGTCGGGTCGAGTCGGGTTGGGGGGGAGCGGGAGCGGCAGTCGGGTCGAGTCGGGTTGGGGGGGAGCGGGAGCGGCAGTCGGGTCGAGTCGGGGGGGAGCGGCAGCGGCAATCGGGTCGAGTCGGGGGGGAGCGGGAGCGGCAGCGGCGGCAGTCGGGTCGAGTCGGGGGGGAGCGGGAGTCGGGGGGGAGCGGGAGCAGCAATCGGGTCGAGTCGGGGGGGAGCGGGAGTCGGAGGGGAGCGGGAGCAGCAGCGGCGGCAGTCGGGTCGAGTCGGGGGGGAGTGGGAGTCGGGGGGGAGCGGGAGCAGCAATCGGGTCGAGTCGGGGGGGAGCGGGAGCAAGAGTCGGGTCGGGTCGAGTCGGGTCGGGGGGGAGCGGGAGCGGCAGTCGGGTCGAGTCGGGGGGGAGCGGGAGCGGCAGTCGGGTCGAGTCGCGGGGGAGCGGGAGCGGCAGTCGGGTCGAGTCGCGGGGGAGCGGGAGCGGCAGTCGGGTCGAGTCGGGGGGGAGCGGGAGCGGCAGTCGGGTCGAGTCGGGGGGGAGCGGGAGCGGCAGTCGGGTCGAGTTGGGGGGGAGCGGGAGCGGAGGTCGGGTCGAGTCGGGGGGGAGCGGGAGCGGCAGTCGGGTCGAGTCGGCGGGGAGCGGGAGCGACAGTCGGGTCAAGTCGGGTCGGGGGGGAGCGGGAGCAGCAGTCGGGTCGAGTCGGGGGGGAGCGGGAGCAGCAGTCGGGTCGAGTCGGGGGGGAGCGGGAGCAGCAGTCGGGTCGAGTCGGGGGGGAGCGGGAGCGGCAGTCGGGTCGAGTCGGGGGGGAGCGGGAGCGGCAGTCGGGTCGAGTCGGGGGGGAGCGGGAGCGGGAGCAGCAGCGGCAGCGACAGTCGGGTCGAGTCAGGGGGGAGCGGGAGCAGCAGCGGCAGCGACAGTCGGGTCGAGTCAGGGGGGAGCGGGAGCAGCAGCGGCAGCGGCAATCGGGGTCCGGTCCGGTGGTGGACGGAAGCAGGAGCGGCAGCGGCAGTTGGGTCCGGGGTGGGGGGGGAGCAGGAGTCGGGAGGAAGCAGGAGCTGGGCGTGGGAGGAGCCTCCTTCACGCAGCCCCAGTGAGGCCATTCGGCCAGGGCTAGGGGCTGCGTGCTTCGGGCCCCTCCCATACAGTTTCGGGCGCCTGGAGCTACTGCACTTGCGTGCCCACTGTAGCGCACATGTGCAGAGGTCCCGGCACTGTTTTCAGCGCAGGGACCTGGCTCCAGCCCCCTACAGCTCCTGCTGCGCCGCGCCGAGGGCCAGAGGACCTGCAGGGAGGTGGAGAATACGGAGGGGTTTTTTAGGCGCACTTTGTGGCGCGAAAAACGAGCGTCCAGGTCGGGACTGCGCCATTCTAGGCGCGGCTCGAAACTTGGGCCCTATGTTGCAAGCAAGCTTCCTCTCATACTCTGTTTTCCGCCCTCCTAAATAAACCCTTTGTCCTCCTCTGCTGTATTACAAAATTCTCCCAATCCTCAGGTTTGCTGCTTTTTCTAGCCAATTTATATGCCTCTTCCTTGGATTTAACACTATCCTTAATTTCCCTAGTTAGCCACGGTTGAGCCACCTAGCCCGTTTTATTTTTACTCCAGACATGGATGTACAATTGTTCAAGTTCATCCATGTGATCTTTAAATGTTTGCCATTGGCTATCCACCGTCAGCCCTTTAAGTATCACTCGCCAGTCGATTCCAGCCAATTCACGTCTCATACTGATATGTCCTTACTACACAGTATAAGTGCACACGAGGCCCATGCTTGAGAGAAGGTCAGTCTGTGACCTGTCCTTTATTCCTTAGCACTCAAGTGATGAAGGTGGGTGGAGCTTCCCCTTTTATACCTGAAGGTCCAGGTTAGGAGTGTCTCCCACCTAGTAGTCATTGTTCTGACAGTGTACAACTTAGGTCAGATTATACATGGGTTACAATGCTGGTTGAATACATGACATCGCCTCTCCCCCCAAAGTCTTATTGGGATCACAGGTTGAGTCTCTCTGGTGGTTTACGCTCTCTTCTAGAGTGCCTGAGTTGGGGCTCCGGTTGTTGGGCGCTGGCCTGAGTGTCTGCTGTTTGCGGTGCCTCAGGCCTATCCAGACTGCCCACAGTGATTGGGCTCTCCTCCCTTTGGTTCTGGTGTTCGGTCATCTGTGGTGGAGTGAACTCTACATCGTGTTCTTCCTCTGCTTCTTCCATGGGATTGCTGAACCTTCTTTTTGTTTGATCCACGTGTTTGCGGCAGATTTGTCCATTGGTAAGATTAACTACCAGAATCCTATTCCCCTCTTTGGCAATCACAGTGCCTGCGAGCCATTTGGGCCCTGCAGCATAGTTGAGGACAAAAACAGGATCATTTACATCAATACATCGCGCCCTCGCATTCCTGTCATGGTAGTCATATTGTGGCTGGCGCCTGCTCTCGACAATTTCTTTTATGGTGGGGTGTATAAAGGATAGCGTCCTTTTCATTAGCAGCTCTGCGGGTGGAACCCCTGTGAACGAGTGTGGTCGGGATCTATAGGCCAACAGGAGGTGTGATAATTGGATTTGTAGGGAACCCCCTTGGATTCTGAGCATCCCCTGTTTGATTATCTGCACTGCTCGTTCTGCCTGGCCGTTTGAGGCCGGCTTGAACGGTGCCGTTCTGACATGGTTAATTCCATTGCCTGCCATGACGTCCTGGAATTCAGTGCTTGTGAAGCACGGGCCATTGTCGCTGACCAAGATGTCCGGTAGACCGTGGGCGGCGAATATTGCCCGTAGACTTTCTACCGTGGCAGAGGCTGTGCTTGAATTTAAAATGACACACTCGATCCAGTTGGAGTAGGCGTTGACTACAACCAAAAACATTTTTCCCATGAAAGGACCTGTGTAGTCCACATGGATGCGTGACCATGGCTTGGCGGGCCAGGGGCTAAGGGGGGCTTCCCTGGTGCGTTACCCAGCTGAGCACACGTGTTGCACCTGCGAACACAAAGCTCCAGGTCTGCATCTATCCCTGGCCACCAAACGTGTGACCTGGCAATTGCCTTCATCATGACAATGCCCGGGTGCTCATTGTGGAGTTCTCTGATGAACACCTCTCTGCCCATCTGGAGCATGACTGCGGTTTCCCCACAGTAGGCAATCGGCCTGAATCGAGAGTTCATCCCTGCGCCTGTGAAATGGTTTAAATTCCTCAGGGCATGCCCTGTACGTGGCTGCCCAGTCCCCATTCAGGATACATTTCTTGACTAGAGACAATAACGGGTCTCTATTTGTGCAGACTTTAATCTGACGGGCTGTCACGGGTGAGCCTTCGCTTCCGAAAGCTTCAACAGCCATGACCATCTCAGCAGCATGCTCGGTAGCCCCCTCAGTAGGAGCCTGCTGAGTGCATCGACGCAGTTTTCGGTGCCCGGTCTGTGCCGAATTGTATAGTCATAGGCGGCTAACGTGAGTGCCCACCTCTGTATGCGGGCCGATGCGTTTGCATTTATGGCCTTGTTGTCAGCCAAAAGGGACGTTAGGGATTTGTGATCTGGCTCCAGCTCAAATTTCCTGCCAAACAGGTACTGGTGCATTTTCTTTACAGCATATACACATGCAAGCGCCTCCTTTTCTACCATCCCGTAGCCCCTTACTTCCTGGGACAGACTTCTGGAGGCATAAGCTACCGGCTGTAACTGACCCTTGACATTGACATGCTGCAACACACACCCGACCCCATAGGACAACGCATCGCACGTTAACACAAGTTTCTTACATGGGTCAGATAGTGTTAACAGAGTGTTGGAACATAACAAATTGCGTGCTCTATTAAAAGCCCTTTCCTGGCTGTCCCCCCAGACCCATTCGCGACCTTTGCGTAGGAGCACGTGTAGCGGCTCTAGCAGCGTGCTCAATTTGGGAAGAAAGTTACCAAAATAGTTCAGGAGCCCCAGGAACAAACGCAGCTCCTTCGTGTTATGGGGTCTGGGTGCTCTCTGGATCGCTTCCATCTTGGACGCAGTAGGACTGATCCCGTCTGCTGCTACCCTCATCCCCAGGAATTCTACCTCTGGAGCAAGGAAGACGCACTTCGTCTTTTTCAGCCGCAGCCCTACCCGGTCCAGTCTGCGTAGCACCTCCTCCAGGTTGTGGAGGTGTTCTTCAGTATCGTAACCCGTGATGAGGATGTCGTCCTGAAAAACCACCGTCCCTGGAATCGACTTGAGGAGGCTTTCCATAGTTCGTTGGAAGATCGCGGCGGCCGAGCGAATCCCGAACGGACAGCTGTTGTACTCAAACAACCCCTTGTGTGTCGTGATGGTGGTCAGCTTCTTCGATTCACTCGCCAGCTCCTTTGTCATGTAAGCTGAGGTCAGGTCCAATTTTGAAAAAAGTTTGCCACCGGATAGCGTCGCAAAGAGGTCCTCCGCTCTCGGTAGCGGGTACTGGTCTCTGAATGACACCCGATTGATGGTGGCCTTGTTATCACCACATATCCTGACCGTCCCATCCGCCTTGAGCACCAGCACGATCGGGCTCGCCCAGTCACTGAATTCGACTGGCGAGATGATGCCTTCCCTCAGCAGGCGGTCCAATTCGCCTTCTATCTTTTCCCGCATCACGTACGGCACCGCTCTGGCCTTGTAGTGTACTGGCCTGGCGTCCGGGTTTATGTGAATCACTACCTTGGCCCCCATGAAAGTGCCGATGCCGGGTTGAAATAATGAGTCAAATTTGTCCAGGATCTGTGAGCATGATACTCGCTCCACAGAGGAAATTGCATTGACATCGCCCCATTTCCAGTTCATGACAGCAAGCCAACTCCTCCCCAGTAGTGCGGGACCGTCCCCTGGGACAATCCAGAGTGGCAACCTGTTCTCCGAATCTTTGTGGGTCACGACTACTGTGCCGCTGACTAGCACCGGAATGATCTACTTTGTGTATGTCCGTAGCTGTGCGTCAATCGGCGATAATTTTGGCCTCCTGGCCTTGGACGGCCACAACTTTTCGAACTGTTTGATACCCATCAGGGACTGGCTGGCTCCCGTGTCTAGCTCCATTGATACTGGGATGCCATTGAGGAGCACTTTCATCATTATCGGTGGCGTTCTGGTGTATGAACTGTGTACGTGCTCCACATGAACTCGCTGAACTTCAGCTTCCAGCGATTTCCCCCAGCGTTCACTTCTGCAATTTCTGCAGGTATTTTGCTCATCTCTGCAAACTCCGGCTGAGTGTGTCTCCACGCCTCCAACATGAGCTGTTGTTTGAAACAAAAGGTCCCTTGCCAGTCGATCGTCCCTGACTGCCCCGTGACTGTCCTTGAATGCGCCATTAACAGGTGTTGATGGCCCCATTACTGGCCGCATTGTCCCTTGCAATGGCGTGAATCGCCATTCAGCTTGCCATTGTCTCTGTCAAACTCCCCCTCTGGGTTCGACTACATGTTGGGGCATGCCCGATTGCCCTTGTCTGCCTGGAGAACTGTGTGCTGCTTTAACAATGTTGAATCTCTGTCCCAACCATTCCTTAACACAGTACCTCTCGTCTGTTCTGCAAGTGGCCGTGCTCGCGTGGTTTAAATCCCAGTTTCTAGTCGCCATTGATACGTCCTTACTATACAGTATAAATGCACACGAGGCCCATGCTTGAGAGAAGGTCAGTCTGTGACCTGTCCTTTATTCCTTCGCACTCAAGTGATGGAAGTGGGTGGAGCTTCCCCTTTTATATCTGAAGGTGCAGGTTAGAAGTGTCTCCCACCTAGTGGTCATTGTTCTCACAGTGTACAACTTAGGTCAGATTATACATGGGTTACAATGCTGGTTGAATACATGACACACACCATCGAAGTTACCTTTCCTTAAGTTCAGGGCCCTAGTCTCTGAATTAAGTGTCACTCTCCATCTTAATAAAGAATTCTACCATATTATGGCCACTCTTCCCCAAGGGACCTCCCACAACAAGATTGTTAATTAGTCCTTTCTCATTACACATCACCCAATCTAGGATAGCCAGCCCTCTAGTTGGTTCCTCGACATATTGGTCTAGAAAGCCATCCCTAATACACTCCAGGAAATCTTCCTCCACCACATCGCTACCAGTTTGGTTAGCCCAATCA
Organism: Pristiophorus japonicus; assembly: GCF_044704955.1. Classification (NCBI taxonomy): domain Eukaryota; kingdom Metazoa; phylum Chordata; class Chondrichthyes; family Pristiophoridae; genus Pristiophorus; species Pristiophorus japonicus. The sequence goes on from NC_091980.1 coordinate 211,435,349, forward strand.
ATATGTAGATTAAAGTCGCCCATGATAACTGCTGTACCTTTATTGCACGCATCCCTAGTTTCTTGTTTGATGCTGTCCCCAACCTTACTACTACTGTTTGATGGTCTGTACACAACTCCCACTAGCGTTTTCTGCCCTTTGATATTCTATAGCTCCACCCATACAGACGCCTCATCATCCAAGCTAATGTCCTTCCTTACTATTGCATTAATAGAGGGAGGAAGTGGGATCAGTGCTTTGGGGGGAATAGAGAGAAGGAACTGGGATCAGTGCTTTGGGGGAATAGAGGGAAGAAGCTGGAACCAGTGCTTTGGAGAGAAGAGGTGAAAAGCTAGAGCAGCACTTTTGGGCAGGAAGATGGTCGAAGTTGGAAGTGTCGATTTAGCATAGGAATTAACTGATAAGGAGTGGGGGGGCAGAGTACTTGCATGAAATTGGCTCAGAGAATGACAGAGTGGACTCTAGGGAGAGAGGAGTACTCGCTTAACTGTGTTGAAGGAGATGAAAAATGCCAGGTTGAATTGAAGATGGAGAGGAAGAAGAGAGCCAGTATGAACTGAAGGTTTGGAAATGAGAGTGTCTCTCTGGAAAGGTAAGGAATTGGATGGGGCACAGTGTCTCTGTGAACTGTGTCCAGAGGGGATAGATTACCTCTGTGAACTGGGCCAGGATGGGGACGGGGAGCGGGAGGATTGGATGTGAGAGAGTGACTGTTGCAATATCTTTTGGGGAAGTGATGGTTTGGTTGGTCGAATTAAAATCCTAATGTCATTTTATTTTTATTTTTTTCAAGATTCAATATCTATCAATTATGAAATGTAAAAGTGCTTAGAATTAACAGAATGCATCATTCTCAACAGTAAAATTATATTGTTTCCAGAGAGGGCAGAATCCTGGATTACCACCCCTCCCACACACACACACACACACACACATTTTAGAAATATGGCAACAATTTTGTGATTTTCCTATATCTAATTTTCCCTTCAGGCTTTCAAGTACTTGTATGTTTTTTTCCCATACAAGAAGGAATTTTCTGTACCTACCACTGTTCAGGTACAAAGCCTGTGTAACTATGGGTTTTCATATCTCAAGGCTGTTTTCCATCTGTTAGTTCCTTGAGCGGTGTGTCAGCTTTTTTGAAGCTGGTCAACTCTTGCTGCTTTTTTATGTAGGCATGTACTTGTGTAATATTTGTAACAATTTCTCACAGTCTTATAGTTCTATAGTTCGCCTCACATCAGAGATGATGTCTCAATGTGCCTCACAAGACAGAGGCAAATGAGGGATGCTGAGCAGAAGGAAAAGGAGAGGAGCCCTGAGGTCATGGTTGAAGAGAAGGGGTGTTGTGGAGGTTTCTGAAAGTGGGGATTGAGGTAGCAAGCTATAGGTTATCTCAGGAAAAAGTTCCAGAGGGTAGGGGTGGAGTCATTTAAAAATTACCTCCCAGTGATGGAGAGGAGGGAGCAAGAAACAAAGGCAAACCCAGTGTCAGAGAAGCAGAGGATACTCTTGGGGATAATATAGCTGAAGCCGATCAGAATGCGTAAGAGAGAAGCCTTAGAGGCATTTGAAAGCTGGGGGTGAGGATTTTGAAGTCAGTGCTCAGGGCAACAGAAAGGCAATGGAGTTTAGAAAAAGGGAGCATTTTTTGTAGAGTTGGAGGGGGAAGCTGGCTATGAGAGCATGAGAGAACGTGAGTTTCAAGCTTGGACTAAAGTTTCAGCAGCAGTGGGGAAAAGTTGTTGTAATGTATTTGTTTCGTGGGTTCCTTGCTTAAGAATTCATAGCAACACATTGCTATTAAGAACTAGTTGGTTTATTAGCAAAGGTTTAATAATCACACTACTCATTACCAGTTCATCCAACAGGCTCAAAACCACATGCCTCATCGTGGATCCCCTGAACCCAACTGACTGAGGTTTTATTGAGTCTTGTGACCATCACATGACTGGCTAAGTTACTCACAATTCAACAGCTCTACAACTATTTTAGTTGCATCCATAAATCAAAAGCCCCCTATTTAAAGGGTTAAATTAGATGGCAAACTTTAATACAAGTGCCCCGTGAGTAAAAGGGGGTGGGAAGCACTAAAACCGACAAATGTAAACAAATTAAACTTCAGATATTGTGGTTCAAATTAAAATTTGGTTGCCGGGAGTGATGATGCACTCCAGTCCCTTCGGCGTCCACCTCTCGCAAGAAGGCCGCGAGCGTACCGGTGGACACCGTGTGCTCCATCTCCAGAGACACCCTGGCTCAGATGTAAGCGCGGAAGAGAGGCAGGTAGTTGGGATGAACGACCCCCTCGACCGCCCGCTGCCTGGACCGGTTGATGGCCCCCTTGGCCATGCCCAGGAGCAGTCCCACGGGGAGGTCTTCTGACCTGCCCGCTCCCCTCTGCACAGGGTGCCCAAAGATCAGGAGTGTGGGACTGAAGTGCAACCAGAACTTGAGGAGCAGCCCCTTTAGATATTGAAAGAGGGGCTACAACCTCGCACACTCAACATACACATGGAACACGGACTCCTCTAAACCGCAGAAATTACAGGCGGCCTGGGAGCCCGTGAATCGACTTAAAAACTTATTGCACGCGACTGCTCCAGGCCAAGTCCCCATTAAATAGAGGTTGGACTCCTGCGTAGAGTGCACTCCATTGGGGACCCCCGCCTCCTCCGGACGGCAAGATGGTGCGCCATGGTGTGTTCGGACGACAGACGAGGATGGCAAAGTGCAGAGTGTGCAGGAGCAGCCCGTACAGGAATCCCCTCAGCGCAGGACTGAAAGGCACGGAAGAGACTTCCCGGAGGAGGCTCAAGTTGCGAGGCGTCGGCTCCCGAGGGAGGTTTCGAGGCTTGGCGCCGATGAAGAATTCCGTCCGGACGGGGTCAGTTCGGATGGGATCGCCCCACGTGCTTGAGCCTCCTCAACACACCTAACGGAGTCAGGCCGCAATGCTGTTTTTATGACTCGATGGCATTGGCCGCGCGCCGGATGTCAGCCCAGGACAGGCGCCATGCCAGCTCATCTGACGCCATCCAGTGCGCTCCTCCGCCATCGAGCAGGTCCCTGACCCTGGTCACCTTGCCAGACACAGCCCTCTCATCCGGCTGCCAACTAAAACCAGAGTCATGGAGGTACTGATTCCTGAGCAGTGGCTCCCAAAGGACAGCCGCCACTCCAGACGGGGGAGAACTGCATTTGGTGGCGACTCTGTTCCAGACCCTGATGAGTTCCTGGTAAAAGACAAGCAGCTCAACAGCTGTACAACTCTTTTGGTTGGCTGTAAACAAATGAACCAATTAATCAAGTGCCCCCTGATTAAAGGGGGTGGGTGGGGGGGAACACTCCAAACATTTTTCAAGTGCCCTTTTTTGTTTTTTATTGTGGGTTTTTCTTTGTGGGTTTTTTTTTGTGATTTTATTGGGCAGTAAAACAGAAATATATACAAGTGCCCCCTATAAAAGGGGAGGGGGACACTAAAACCCGGCAGTAAAACAAATTAAACTTTAAAACATATAAAATCAAATTAAAATTTGGTTGCCGGGGGTGATGATGCACTCCAGTCCCTCCGGCGCCCACCTCTCGCGGAAGGCCGCGAGCGTACCGGTGGACACCGCGTGCTCCATCTCTAAGGACACCCTGGCTCGGATGTACACGCGGAAGAGAGGCAGGCAGTCAGGCTGAACGACCCCCTCGACCACCCGCTGCCTGGACCGGCTGATAGCACCCTTGGCCGTGCCCAGGAGCAGTCCTACAAGGAGGCCCTCGGACCTACCCGGGTGCCCAAAGATCAGGAGTGTGGGACTGAAGTGCAACCAGAAATTGAGGAGCAGCCCCTTTAAATAATGGAACAGGGCTGCAACCTCGCACATTCGATAAAAACGTGGAACACGGACTCTTCCAGACCGCAGAAATTGCAGGCGGCCTGGGAGCCCGTGAACCGACTTAAAAATTTGTTGCACGGGACTGCTCCATGCACCACCCTCCAGGCCAGTCCCCGATAAATAGTGGGAGGACTCCCGCGTAGAGTGCACTCCATCGGGGACCACCGCCTCCTCCGGACGGCAAGATGGGTTCCCGATGGAGTGCACTCTACGCGAGAGTCTGATGAGTTCCTGGTAAAAGACAAGCAGCTCAACAGCTCTCCAAACCTGTGAGCATACTCACAGGTCCATACATTACAGTAGTGACAGAGGTGGGCAGTGTTGCAGCGGAGCAAGGAACATGAACAAATCTGGGGAAGGAAGCTCAGCTTACGACCAATTAGTACTCTGGGGTTCCACAGATCCAGACAAAGTCTTTGGTGCCAGCTAGGGATGTAATGTCTCTGGTGCGACGGGTAAGGACAGAATCAAGGGAGGACTCTGCCATGGTGGTAGATTTCAGAGACAAGGCATTGGAGTATTAAATGCATTGCAGAGATGACGAGAGACAATGAGCTAAGGTCACAGTTGCACAAAATGTTTTGACTTTAACCAGTGTAGTCTCAGTGCCATGGCAGGGTAGAAGCTGGATTGAAGATTTCAAACAGGGAATAGTAGGAAAGGTGGGAATGTAGCTGTGAGTAACAAATGTCTGAATCTGCTTTTACAGAATGACCTTATCTGTTATTTTAGTTTAGTAATCCATCTATTATTAATATTGCACATTGTGACTTGAACCCATTAAGCTTTACTTCTTTTCCCCTCCTCTTTGGTTCCTCAGTTCAGATTGTAAAATCAAAGCATGACATCACCTAATCATACCCACTGATTTACCTTGTCTTTTTTACACTTTTCAACCTCGATGGTGACTCAACTTATGAACCTTGGGCCTTTACTCTTCTTTCTCAATAAATTACAAAAAATAATTTGATGGAGCGTTTGCCTTAATGATCCTTCTTGGTAGTAAAGTTGCTGCAGTTCTATGTTCATCAAATATATTGGGGCAGATTTTGCATTTGGCGGTGTACCTACGGAGTAGGTTGCCGGCATTCGAATAGAATACGAACTTACCTGATGGGAACCCTCCTTCGTGAACCTGTTCTCTGACATTGCGTACTGGAGGGTAGCCTAATGGCCCACAGATCCCAGGGGCGCACAGTGTGCGGAAGTGTATCTGGAATCTGGAATCACATGGGCCTGGTGCTCCAATCAGTGGAAGGGCTGAGTTTCCTCTTGACAGATATGTGGGAACCAGCATTAGGCTTTTACAGTGAATTGTTCAATGGGATATGATAATTGGCACACAGGGGAATAAAGTTACAGTAATATAAGGCGACAGAGGAGAAAGGAGGGTGCAGACTGACACCTGACCTACTCCACTCACAGAACAGGCATGGTCAATGACAACAGCACCATACAGTGACTTTAAAAGCTTTAATGTCAGGAAATAAGATATAAATATATAGTTAGGTTTAACATTTCATTCTTTATCTGGGATTTAGTATCGGTTGAATTCAGATTGCACCATCCAAAAAAAACCTGGCAAAATGACAGCACCAAGCTTCAACATCAGGATTTCAATAAAATGTTTAGACAAAACAAACTAACAATTTCCCTTTTAAGTGAGCTAAATTAGCTAAATACATGCCGAATGATGCTTTGGATTTTTTGAGGCCCTGGACCTGTTTGCATCAGCTGTAACATTTTCATCCATAATTGCTGGGCAGTTGGTGGGCAATTAGCCCAACTAGTCACCAGCAATTGGGGTTTCCAAGGCAGAGTGAATGATCTGTCAAGTCGTGACTTGACAGATCGCAAGTTCGGGATTGAATGCATGCGGAAATCCTAAACTTGCGGTCCATTTTAAAGACACGGGAAAGTAACTGAAATAACATTCCTATCAAGGACTATGGGCCCATGTTTCCCTAAAAAAAAATGTCGCTCACTTACCTGGACGGCCGTTTTTATTTGGCCCCTCAGCGCTGAAAATAAAAAAACGAAGTCTCCTTCCACCATTGCGTACCTTCTGGCGCCAGCACTACCTGAGCTGAACAGGCAGGGCATGGCTTCAAGTGTGCGCCGGAACCGTACAGCGCATGTAGTCCAGAAAAAAAAACAAGCAAGTAATTGCGCATGCGCAACTTGCATGCGCAAAGAAAAAAAAAAGTTTTTTTTAAATGCACGGTGCATGCGCACAAAAACAAAAAATAGCAGTAGGGCCATGTGGGTGGAGGACCTTCGGCCGGAGGCTAGCAGCGGCTGCAGTCGAGGAGGAGAAACGACAGAAGGCTGCCCTTGCTGCTCACAGAAGAAAGCTTCATTTTTTCAGTTTCTTTGAAAAAATCTGGTGGATGTCTCGGAAGATGGAGCCTGGTGGATTAACTTTGAAGAATTTTTGAAGATTTTGGTTGATTTTGGGACCCAGAAACATTGATGGAAAAAGGTTAATTTTTAAAAATTTTATGGCCTGAATGCAGTTTAACATCGCAGAAGCAGCGTTATTGGTAAGTTTTCATGTAACATTTTTATTTGTATACTTACAGGTAATGTAGTATTTTTAATTGTGCTAAAAGTTAAAGTATTAGCGAGGGAGTCCATTCGGTCGGGGATAGGAGCGGGCCAGCGCGGGTTTCTCCAACTCAAGGTAAGGCTTTTTCCTACGGTCTGTGCGCCGGGTTAAAAATTTTCATAGGGTGCAAACTTGGCCTTGAGCCCAGAAATGGCACGGGAACCTTCTTCACAGGTACACCAGCGGCAGAATGATTGGCACCAAACATTCTGGCGCTGGTAGTAGGACCCAACACTGGGGAATCTTTAAACTGGCCTTCGGCGCCAAAAACTCACTGTGCATCGAATAAACGGTGCCCAGTGCTGGGGAAAATTTGTGCCAATGTCCTGTATGTAAGCTAGCTGAGAGGAATGCAGTAGTAGGTTCCTGACCTGACTGTATTTCTTGGGCAATACGTGGTAAAACAACAGATTGCTGCATCAGTCCATCCAGGAAGAAAATGGGTCATACAAAAGCAAAATACTGCAGATGCTGGAAATCTAAAATAGAAACAGAAAATGCTGGAAATACTCAGCAAGTCAGGCAGCATCTGAGGAGAGAGAAACAGAGTTAACATTTCAGGTCGATGACCTTTCATGAAAATGAGTCATGTTGGGTTCGGGAATTAATTGGATTAATTATTATTTAATAAAAAAATTTAAAATATTCCTTCAGCACTGTAAGCAATATGTTGTGCTCTAATTTATAAATAATAAAAGGCAGAATGCTGCTGATTTGGTAATGTGATAGAACCTTGAATGCACTGGGCCGAAGAGTGTTAGGAAATGAGTTTGCAACTGTGATTCCCCCATGTGGGCAACTTCCTAATTTTAACTGTGGTTTCAAGGAGGGCGGTCCCTCAGCAAAAGCCAAACACCACCTACAGAAGGAGAGGAATATCAGTTGAAGAGTAAGCCATTCTAGACCATATTTCTCCTGGCTACATTGGGAAGAGGCCTGGAAGAGGCTAGGCCATTCTCTGAGCCAGAATGAATTGGCGGAGAGAAATATAAATGATCTTACAAAGAACAACAAGGTATTGATTTATAGAATGCAGCAATAGGATTTCTCTCAGTTTTGAAAGAATAATCCCTTGATCTTGTCATGCACTTTGGAACTTGTGGAAATGTTGAGAGTTCACACTCAAACCTGACAGCTCCTTCTAACTGTCCTTCGAACCTAAGCGAATGAGGCAATTAAATTGCAGAATGTGAACGTTTTTATAACAGTTCTAGCGAACAGGGGTTCAATCCTTACCATACAGAATAAACCAAACTCCCTATGGTTATTGCAACAAATGCTGTGAGTGAAGCTTCAAGGGTTAAGAGTCAATTATCTTTTTAATGAAAGTTACAAAACCTTGAGTCTGGTCCCTCAGGCAGACATACAATAAAGCTGTTAAGCCAACTTTCACCCCCTAAAAGGGAAAAAGATCTGATTGTCACAAAATGCTTTCTTTAAAATAGCCAGATGGAACATGCCCAGTAGGTTGAAGATTTTTTTTAAAAACACATATGTTAACCCTCCTAAGGGGACCTTATGGGGATAACATGATAGCTCCATACATCTTTGTTTCGCTGCCTCAACCAATCTAAAAATTCTAATGTGTACCCTCTAGTTACATTTTCCTTATAACACAGCAAGACTGTTGTGCAGAGGATGCTGCAGTGGTGCATGAAGTAATGATGAGCGAAGGTGGAAGCAATATGTGCTCATGTGAAAAGCTTGTCCTTGTTGCAACATTACTCATGCATTTGTCAGAGACCATGTAAAGAAGTCATAAGAATTCAGCATTGAAAAGTGGACCAGTTTATGATCACATTAATGGGCCATTTGTTCTAAATCTGGACACCAGACTGAAAAGACCTCTACAGTTGCTTTGCTCCTTTGTTTGATGCAAACAGCTTTATTGTTGAGGAATGGGGCGCAAGGTTTTGTGATATTCATACCTGCACATCAAGTTGCTAGCTTTGTTGCCATGACATCTCATTTACTTTTATTTAAAATATCTCCTCTGTAATATTAAGATAAACAGTAAACATTGTTAAAATAAATTAAATGTTACAACAAAGGAGCAAAATCTCATTTTCTGCTTGAGGTGCAGGAAAGTATTACGTTTCTTTTGGTCTCCCAGAGATTCAATCTAATTTAATTCTCTGTCATTTCTAAATAAACACTCTTAAAACCTTTTTCATCCTTGGGAATAAGGATGATAGGGGTAATCAATATTTCTAGCATTTTAATTAAAGCCGTTAGTGGAATAAATCAATTTAATTATCTGTTAATGAAATACAAGGTCATTTACCTGACAGGAACTTTGAAGGTGGATTATTAGAAAAAAAAGCAAACAAACTCCGTGTCAGAACCATTTAGATGCTGTCAGATGTAAGGTTAACAAAACTTTAAGACTTTTTCCTTTTTTTGGAGGGATTTTCAACTTTTCATTTATGAAACTGTGAAGGTGGTAGAAAACAACTGTGAAAACACGGATGTGACCTCAATTAAAGCTTTCTCTTGTAAATGTTGTTTTGTAGTCATGAGAACTGAACTGAAAGTCCTTGATGTTTAAGCTGATAAGTCCTCAGGTTTAGCTTATAAAAGGATAAAGAAATTTTAGATTACCCTGTATTTATTACAAATGTACCAAAGCAAAAAAGACACAAGGTTCTAATATAATATCACATATACATCACAGAGCACCTCCATTACTGATATAACATTGCCTTGCTTCAGAATTTTAGCTCAAACTGTATCATTCTACGATGGAATTTCTCAGCAGAAGTAAAACAGATTTTAGCCGAGTCAGAAATATGTAATTTAGCTGTGTACAAAATCTCGGTGTACAATACGATGTGTCAAAGGCTTGTATGTTGTGTGTTACCTATCCTTTCGTGTAGGTTGGAGGTTCTTAAAACCACTTTCTGGAGCCTTTGTTCTTGCTTAACTTCATTACTCAGTCTTCCTGGTCAGTGAAGTATATCTCTTTATCCCAGTTCTCACACTGATCTTTCACAATTGTTCTTTTGTCTTTCATTACCAGATATTAAAATCAATTTCCTTCTATTACTAACCCTGCTAACTCACTGCAAGCTTTTAAAATCAATGACTTTCACTATCTCAATTATAATACTCTTTCCCCATAGACATTAATTTATTCTGCAATAACCTGATAAATTTAGTCTATTATGTAGGGAAAAGGGTTTTCAGCAACATTGGGAGATTTGTACGATGTGCAGGCGTTGACCAGTAAATCAGTCTAATTTATGTTTCTTGTAATATTTAAATAGTGCAGTACACTTCAATGTTGAGGTTACCTTATTAATGGTGACAATTTTTTATTTTAAAAAGAGTCATATATTTTTTATAGGGTATTAAATATATTCAAAATACTACAATGGCTCAATATCAGATTTTTTATATACATTGTGCAAAATCAATTTTGATATTTTTTGTAGTCATGTCATGAACTAATAAAGAGTGGCACCGGTTACGAACAGCTACCCTGGTATTTGCATTATGGATTCCTGCTAAATGTTCCAAAAGCACTGTTCACTTCTCAGTAGCCATAACAAATCTCTTTGCCAATTTAAAATATAATTTGAGAAATAGAATTTATTTTTATTCTCGGTGCATTCTTAGCTTGAGAATTTTAGCTGTGACATTAAGATCAGCTTTTTACATGTCATCTAATGCATTGCTAATTAAGGTTTGCATGTTCATTAAAGCTTAGGCCAATGTTAATTACATATATTAATGGAATCTTGTGTAACACCTGCCTAAAGCGATGGCCTTTAATCTTCCAAATATCTCAATTGACGCTGCTGTTGTTATGAGTTTTCCATAATTTGAATTCTACATACAACCATATAGTTTCTCGATCATCTTTTGCATATTTTTCCAATGCATATATTAAATGCATGCCTGTAATTTTAAAATTCTGAAGAGTTTATTAATGCTTGTCACTGGAGGCACTGCATTTTTTTTTATCTCTCTCTACAAAATATATGTTACATTGACCATCTGTTTCTGATATAGTCCTTTCCTGTTTGTTTAACTCCTGTGGAGTTTTTTCAAATGCTTCTCTGTTAGCTTTAAAGTATACTTGAAGACTTTCTATTCATTGTTTCTAACTGCACAAAGGCAGAAAACATTTGGAATTTTATTACTGTTTTATTCAAGACAATCCTTGAGCAAGAAAATCCTTTTACACTGTGTCTGTCTGTTACAATGCCCAGGAAAGGAGTTACTATTGTGATTTTTAAACCACTAAAGGTTTTTAAGCACACATTTTCATCCATTGATTTGAAAGATTTCTACTTATTTCTGAAAATTGTAGTTTCATATTTTGTCTTTGTGTTGATATTTGCAAAGCTGATACACTTCTATTTATTTCCATCAACAGTAAAGATTGAATTATTTAATATTAGGCAGAATATTTGTAATTATTGACAGGTCTTGTCAGAGTATACTTAACTATACAATTGACTGACATATCACTGTAATCTTCAATGATGTATGAATGATTGATGTTTACATATGCTATCACCAGAGTACATGTTAGAGCTTACAGCAATCAGAAAATTCATTGTGAGCATACAGAGCAGGGTATGAATAGTAAATGATAATGGTTCCTACTGGCAATGCTTTACATACCTCCTCTGATTGACAGAATACCCAACAGAAAATCCACAAGGGACATCCAGTTCAGGAACTTTCTTGCAGATAGTAAATTGGTGTTGGCATACACACAAAATAAATGACATGATTCAGCAGATTTCAAATCCAAACCCAAAACTCTGGAGACAGAAGTAAATATTCATCAAACAGTTGAACTTTAGATTGATTTTATTTTGCATCAGCAGCACTGTGTTAGTTTTAAGCCAACCTCGGAAATCAGGGATCTCAGTGCAATGAATGTGACCCATGTGTTTTGTGCCTTTTTTCTTCTTTTTTGTGCATGTGATTCTCTTTGAAATAGGGATATTGGTGCTGTACAGTCTCATTTGTACATTCCTTAGCAGTGAGCCAGGATGCTACTGCTTGTGGGTAGTCGTAGTTTGGATTGGAAGCTTTAATACCTGCTGGCTTAGCACATATTTCTATCTTGCACACAGATTTCAATAAGTCAGTAGATCCAGTAGGCTACGTATGGAATGGAAAATTTCAAACGGAGCATTAAAGGGATCACTCTCATTAATTTTGTTGGGAAGGGAAGTACTACTTAAGAATAAATGCCTTTTATTTTGGTCTAAATTCTTGAGACTACGAATCAGTAATTACCGAATGGCAAGCTTCCAACTCCATCTTCTCTTCTGCCGTGTTTAGTAGGTTGTTGCACACATGATCACTAGGCATGCAATGCATAAACCATTAGCACATACAGTGTTTTGTTTTGCATTTGTTATCTGTTTAATGACAATAACAAGACAAATGTATCTTTTTTTTTAAAGAAAAATGTCTTCAGGTTAAAAAAGGAAAAGAAGTACTAAATAGCAAGTAATAAAAATTTCTGGATAAATTTGACCAGATGTGGAAGATGTGGATGACTCCAAATATTTAAGTAAGCTCTGGGCAAGTTTATAAAATGTTCAGAAGGCCCAGCAGAACCACTAAGCGCCTTGGAAAGCTGGTTTGACATTGCACTGGTCCACTGCATCCAGTGTGAAACTCAAGCAAGACTGCCTCCTCTCGGGATCGCACTTCGCTCTTTTGTGGGCTCTGGTCAGGGCCCAAAGGCAGACTTATACGGCAACTTTAGTCTTCTTAAACTTTAGCAGAAACTACTTTGCAGTATAAGTACTAAATCCCAAGCCATACCATGTTCCACAGAGTAAAAGGGTAAATTTAAAACTTCTTTATGAGGAATTGTGTTGTCTGAATCTCTTGATTCTGACTACATATCAAAAGTCCTATATAAAAGAGTTTTCCAAAACTGTTTATTGTCACTAGAGGTACAACTCACTGGACTATTGTTTTGAAACAGTTTATAAGTGGTATAAGTAAAGTATTGTAATACTAACTTTTTAGTGTCTTTTTGCTTTCTGGTAATTATCTTTCTTGTAACTAAATCTATTCATGTTAGCCTGAATGGAACGTTCTGACAATGTGGCATTTATTGCCTTTTAGAGTAAACCAGAGAATGTGGTGAATGTCTAATGTGGTCTTTGGTCCATTATACCATAATTAAGGAGTAATTGTGTGTCCCATGGCACACTATCCCACTCGTTGGACAATATCTCACTCACAACGAGCAGAACAGTTCAGGTTGTGCCCCTCCAGTGTGGCCACAAAGCAAAAGTGTTGTGAGAAAGCCTGAGCTGTAATATTCATGATTAATTTTTATAGAAGTCTGTTCTGTTAAGTGTGTAATTTCACAGGACATTTTCTTTTAAGTATAGTTTCACAGATCCCCTCCCGCAGTTCCTCATGTTACAAAAGCTAATCTGTTAATTGGTCAATTATCTACTGGAATCCAGCCAATAAAGATACCACACTCTCAAGCCCTTTAAACATTTCCACGTGGATTATTAGGGTAAATAACAACCTTTTATTCATACATTACTTGGTGATTGGTGTAAGCAAATTATTCACATTATCCTGAAATAATGGAAATAAATACTTTATTTGAACAGTGGAATTCCACACTCTGTTAATGCTTACATTAAGAGGAGTGCATGTGGGGAAATCACTTCGATAACTCACAGGAGTGCACTCATCAAATACTAGATTTAAAGCATATATATATCTCAGGAAAATGTGAATAACTGCTACATTTTGCAATTTAGAAAATTCAGCACCCTTTATGTCCTCGCCTCTGAGTCAGAAGATTGTGGGTTCAAGTCCCACTGCAGGGACTTGAGCACATAAATCGAGGCTGACTCTCCAGTGCAGTGCTGAGGGAGCGCTGCACTGTCGGAGATGCTGCCTTTCGGATGAGACGTTAAACCGAGGCCCCATCTGCCCCCTCAGGTGGCACTATTTTGAAGAGCAGGGGAGTTATCCCCGGTGCCCTGGCCAATATTTATCTCTCAATCAACATAACAAAAACAGATAATCTGGTCATTATCACATTGCTGTTTGTGGGAGTTTGCTGTGTGCAAATTGGTTGCCACATTTCCCACATTACAACAGTGACTACACTCCAAAAGTATTTAATTGGCTATAAAGCGCTTTGAGACGTCCGATGGTTGTGAAAGGCGCCATATAACTGCACGTCTTTCTTTTTTTCTTTCAGAATGTTTCAAAGTGCTTTATAGGCAATTCATTACTTTTTTGAAGTATAGACAAGCACAGCAGCCAATTTACACTCAACAAAATCCCATAAAAAGTGAATCAGATAATCTGTTTTATTTGGTGATATTGGTTAAGGATATTGGCCAGGATACCAGGATCTTTTACATTCTCCTGAGAAGGCAGATAGGGCTTTGGTGTAGCATTTCATCCACAGCACCTCTGACAATGCAGCACTCTCTCAGTACTGCATTGGAGTGCCAGCCTAGTTTATGTGCAAGTCCTGGAGTGGACTTTGATCCCACAACCTTCTGACTCAGAGGTGAAAGGGCAATCACTCAGCCAAGATGACAACTGCGTATATGGTTGAATGGCATTGTGTACAATTGTAGCTATGCATTGCAAGTTGGAGTGCCAGATTTCAGTTCATGCCCGTGGTACCCTACAGTTTGAAGCCTTACCCCGATCATTGGGGAATGGTAACTTCCTATGAGAGTGGAGGAAGAGTCGAAGAGGGAACCAGTCTATAACACTGTCACACTGCTTCTATAGTACTGCTAGCTATGATGACTGGGGGGACAGTGCTGTGTGGCGGGGTCAGGTTGGTGGAGGACCTTTGTCTTATGGATGTTTAGTGTAAAGCCCATGCTCTTGTATGCCTCGATGAAGATGTTGACGATGGCTTGGAGATCGGCCTTTGAATGTGCGCAGGCGCAAGCGTTGTCCATGTACTGTAGTTCGATAACAGAGGATGGGATGACCTTGGATCTAGCCAGGAAGCGACGAAGGTTGAACAGGTTCTCATTGGTTCTGTAGTTTAGTTCCACTCCAGCGGGGAGTTTGTTGTGAGTGAAATGGAGCATTACAGCGAGGAAGATCGAGAAGAGCGTTGGCGCGATGACGCAGCCCTGCTTGATCCCGGTCCGGACATTTCAAGAACACCCTCAAAGCCTCCTTGATAAAGCGCAACACCCCCACTGGCACCTGGCAATCCCTGGCCCAAGACTGCCCTAAGTGGAGGAAAAACATCCAAGAGGGTGTTGAGCACCTCGAGTCTCGTTGCCGAGAGCATGCAGAATCAAGCGCGGACAGCGGAAGGAGCGTGCGGAAACCAGACTCCCCACCCACCCCTTCCTTCAACCACTGTCTGTCCCACCTGTGACAGATGGACTATTCAGTCACCTGTGAACTCACTTTTAGAGTGGAAGCAAGTCTCGATTTCGAGGGACTGTCTATGATGATGATGATCATAGAGCGATATTAGCAGAGGGAGGCTTGGAGGTAGGTCTGCCTGCCCACTGTTTCAGTTGGGGGAATAATGTTCAGCATTGGGAGGAAACCCCCAAAAATAGGATTACAAGAAATATAACCACAAAACTGAAGAAAGAAACTGAGGTTGAAAACTGGCAGTATTGCAGTAGAATGTTTGACAGCAGTATTTTCACAATGCAGGTAAAACATTACTGAGATTGTTAAGAAGGTTGCAACCTTGATTATCTTTACTGTGGTTTGTTTTGCATTCATGTTGAAAACCATTGTACCAATATCTTGGGACAAAAGTACTGAATTATCCTAGGATATGGGTAAATTAATTGCATTGTGAACAGAGGTTATGGAACGCAGTTTGACTGAATTGGGAATGCTAATGAATGCTATTGGGGAAAGGTTTGTGGTCTAAAGCCAGATTTTAAAAGTACAGAATTGAAACAGAATGGAAAACATTGCAGGTAAAATATTAATAACTGTGGAAGCGGCCTGGGATTACCTGAAAAACTCTGTCCTAGACTACAAGATGATTGTTGTAAATTGCTTCTGCGTGTAATTTGCAACAATCAGGGCTATGCAAGAGAGCTGTGCTGATGGAATTAAGTGATCTAAGCCCTTGAAACTCTGGTGACATAAAGTTGAATGAATAGTATTGTAATACCAACCAAGTGAACAAAATTCTGACATTGTAAAATCACTCCCACATTTTGCCCTGACTTGGCCTTGGAGACAAGAAATTGTAAGCAACCTTAATTGTTAACCCACTGAGTACTGCATTTCATTTGGATCTTGCTAAATGTGAGCCTGCATTCTGTAAAATTATACAGTTGAATAGCACACAAGGGAGTGAGAATACATTACTCATTTTGTGAAAAATCTAAGTATGCCATTTTATTGATGCAATGCCCATATTCTAGCAGGATCCTCAAAGGATGGTATCTGAAATCCCTGCATTGAAGGCTAAGATTACAGAGAGCATCCAGAACTGTTTGATGAATGCTGAGCTATTTATGTTTACTCGTTACATGCCCCTCTGTTTCTAGGGAGAGATACAGCTTATCAACTTGGAGACCAGGAGAGATGCTGTGGAGCAGATGTCACTGAAGCTTTATAGCGAACAGTACACAAGCAGTAACAAACGTAAACAAGAATTTGCTGCAATGTCAAAAGTCAATCGGGTAGATACTTACAGGTATGGAATTTACTGCAATTTTTTTTTTAATATCTAATAAGAATCGATAATCATGGTTGTACTTAAGTACACATCCACCTTTATGACTAAAATATACAGCATCATTCAGTAGTATGCCCATATAAGGCCCTAGTTCATTAAGCAAGCTTACCCAAGATGTTAAAACAGATGATAAACTGACAAACTTGAAGCTAGATCTCAAGTACCATTTTATGGGGCCCCCAAGCCTTTGAATATATGTTGATAAACACAGGACTTTGCTGAGCTTAATATTATGCTTTTCATTTCTTCACATTTTGTTTACTTTATATGAAGCAAAATATTCTATTGTGATATTGTATTTAAGAATGCCAAAATAGCTGCTGTTTGAAGCTGCTTTGAGCTTTTGGATTTCCTCCTTCTGAATGGTTTGTACCTCAGCATGTTTCAACAACAGGGGGGAGAGTAACAAGAGGCCAGTAATGTTGAAAAAAGATAATCTTGTCCAGCCCAATCGCATTTCAGGTATTTCCAAGGGACCTGCTGTATATGTTGCTCCTCGTGATATAGCTCCATCAATGAATGGAATAAAAGAGCGAAAACCATACATACACGTTGCGCGCACACTTGGGGCAAGAATTGCTCTGGTCTCTGCATGTTGCAACATCATAAGTGCATTCAAAAAGAACACAATTATGATTACACTACACATAACAACCAGAGCAATTCTGTCCCTCCTCCCCACGTGTCCTTATTTTATTGTTTTCCGCTTTTTATAACTTATTTGATTTATGACAAGAAGAGAATTATATAGCACCCAAAATTCCAGTACTTTGGGGAGCAGAAGTAGAGTAAGAAAGAAAGAAAAACTTGCATTTATATAGTGTCTTTCACAACTTCAGCTTTACAGCCAATTAAGTACTTCTGAAGTGTGGTCACCGTTGTAATGTAGAGAACCCAGCAGGCAATTTTGTGCACAGCAAGCTCCCGCAAATGGCAATATGGGCATGCCCAGAAAATCTGCTTTAGTAATGTTGATTGATGGATAAATATTGGCCAGAACAATGGGGAAAACTCTGCTGCTCATCTTTGAATAGTGCCATGGCATCTTTTACGGCCACATAAGAGGCAAACAGTATCTTGGTTTAACGTCGCATCCAAAAGATGGAACCTCCGATAGTGCCGCACTCCTTCAGTGCTGCACTGGAGTATCAGCCAAGATTTTGTGCTCAAATCTCTGGAGTTGGTCTTGAACTCACAACCTTCCGATCCAGAGGCGAGAGTGCTACCACTGAGGTACGGCTGACACCCTGATGGTGTAGTTCGGTGTAGGAGCTGCATTCTGGATTGTAAGTCAGATATGTCAGTTATACCCATTCTATAATATGCACTAAATTCCAATGGAACTGGGTACCGGCAGAAGATATGTCCAAATGGCAAGTGACAGGTAACAAGGGCAAAAGCTGCTGTCCCAGAAATGTCATCATTTATATCAGAATTACCCGTGACTTGCTAAGTCTGTAGAAAAGAGGGGCAAGTTAAATGCATAACCTGTCAAAGTAGGAAGTGACTGAGTTCATAGGTTTTGAATCTCCTCAAACTTTGTCCGAAACATCAGTTTTGACTGAAGCAATGCTGTGCTGCTAAGAAAGGATTCTGCAAACTGCCTTCCAACAGTTTCAGGCAGGAAAATCTCTTTCTTCCCACTCTTGAGAAGGTTATGGGTTCAAGCCTATTCCAGAGACCTGAGCACATAATCTGGGCTGACATTTCAGTGCAGTGCAGTTTGTGGGACCTTGCTGTTTACAAATTGCCTGCTACATTTCTCTACATTACAACAATGGCTACACTTAAAATGTACTTCACTGGCTGTGAAGTGCTTTGGGGCTGTCTTGAGGTGATGAAAGGCGCTATATAATTGCAAGTCTTTCTGTCATGGTCCTTCCCATGGGAGGTTTCTATGGGCATCCCAACTATATCCTTATAATGCAGGTGGAACAGGAGTAGATGGATGAGGAAGGCATACAGGATAAGGCTGCACAAAAGAAGAAAATCAACCTTCCCAACGGAGTCCACAGAACATGCTACTCCTTTGAAGATATCTCAGAAGAGGTCTGCTGAAGATGGCAGTGGTTCAGTAAGAAGACATAAAAGGAACTCTCTCCCCTTGCAAACTAACTTCCAAACGACATACTTTGGAACAATGGACTTCCTATCAACAAATGGTTTTACAGTGCACACATGTATATATTTACAGCAAGTGTCGCACCTGGCCCTAGTGCCACTGTGTTGTTCTTAAACCCATTGTGCTGTGCCAAAGTGCTACCTGAGTGTGAGGAATGGCTGCAAAGGGCCATCAAAGGCAGATGAACTAATCCTTGAATTAGACAACAGCATCCACACCCTGCAGCCATGACGCAGTTGCTGTAGAGAACACGTAATTGAAATAGACCATGGACAGTCCGAAGCACAACACCCAGGGCTCAAGCTCCTGCCTTAAAGAGGTGTGGAGGATGATCACAGGAGCTCTGATAATAGTCGACTGATGATGATGAGCTATACAAAACAATGCATAAGGAAAAGTTAGGTTTTTTGATCCTCATTCCATCCCCTTGCACAATTCCCCAGGCAGGGGCCTGCAAGCTCCCAAGCCACTGATCATATAACCCTTAAACTAGCCAATCGAAGATGTGTAAGTGTTGGTCGAAATGACTGAAATTTTCTTTCTGCCATTGTGGAGGAGTACTTTCTCTCAACTTGATATCTGCCCTGGGAAGGTGGCTAAATTGGGAACTTGCTAGAAGGGGAATCGTATTTGCCCTCCAGCACCTCCGCTGTTCCTCATTAGTCAGCCTAGACACTGGTGTCAGCAGGCCATTCCACTGTGGAGTCCACCACAGCCAAGCCTGATCATGCTGGCATCACTGAAAACCGATCAGGAGAGGGAACCCTGCCAACATTCTCCTCTCTATCCCAGGGCACTGAGACTAATTTTGGCTCCCTTACAACCACCCCATCTAAAATCAGCTAACTCAGCATAGATTGGAGATTGCACTTGGTCTGTGTGGCTCAGCTAATCCCTGTCTTCACCAGCTAAGCCATCAATGAAGAATCTAAGGCTTGCACTTAACTATGAAAGTGCTGTTAAACTTTTGGGAAGGTACATTATGTAGGAGCAGAGATAATCCATGGAGTACAGAAATTTATCAAGCACTAGCATATTTTTTTAAATAACATTAAATGATATCTCTTGCGACACTGTGATTTATTTGAATTAAATTGCATTAATTTTGTCTTGAGAAAATTATTTAATTCAATGTTTTTAATATCAATCATTTACAGAATGCCAGATTATGAATTAGAGCCACATAAAATAAATTGAATTTGAAATCCAACCAAAACTGTGCAGCATGTAAACTTTAAAGATCACGTGCAATTTATTTTGATACATGTGCAATTGAGCTACATGCATAATACACTCTTTTTTAGGAGAAACTAGTTATTTATATTCTGAATATACTTGAAGAGATCAAAATTCCATTCGGTAGTTATAGAAGAACTTGTATTCTGCACATATTTTAAAAGGAAACTGCCTCAATAAATCCAATGTGCTGCTTTAGTTTACTCAGATAGAATCTATATGCAAAATTGTGTGAAATTCATGATTTGAATTACCTAGGACATATATTTTGATGTGAAATCTCAAAGAATTAATTCTGTTTCTCATTGAACAAATAGATCATTATAGTTGCAGCAGAAACAATTCCTTTTTTTTTAAATAAGAGTTGCAGAATAGAATTTCTTTGTTCCCTTCTACAATTAGATCTATTTTTATTGAACCAGGTTTTGGAATCTTTTTGAATGTGGCAGAAAATCATTCTGTAGAAGAAGATTTTTATTTCCATTAATTGTTATTGAACGATACAGTTCTAAAAACCTGGCAGAATTCAATGGTTAATTTTTCTTAAGGGTCATTCAATGTCCAGTGCTGTTGATGCACATCGATGTCAAGAATGACATTTATGTAAATCTTGAGAACTGTGCATTATCTTGTTGATGTCTGCACTTTTCACAATTACCACTTCTTACTGCATCAGAGTGCTGGAGCTGAGTTGTAAACTAGAGACTTTGCTTAACTCCGCCGCTGTGCTTTGAACTGAACATGGCTTTAATCCTTTTAAGCTCCTCAATCTAATGATTTATTTAGCTGAAAACCGTAATGATCACCCTTTGAATTTTAACGATTACTGTCTTTTTGAGAATTCCACATTTTGACTTTTTGGCCTCACCTTTGCATCAAACATGTCTGTGGGGAACACCTGTCTTGTGCTGCATCCAGCCCTTTTGAGTGGTTTGGCATACTCACTCATGCCCAACTAAAATGTCTGTCTGATATACTTTCATCTTCTTATAAAACCTTTGGCTGTAGGTTTGCCTTCAGTGCTGTTGTTCCCCTTGTGTACCTGATACACATCTATCTAGTCGAGATGGTGCTGAAAAAGACTATATTGAAATGGAGTATGTTAAACTGGTTTAAAACAAGAAACAGGCAATGATTGACATTTCTGCATAATATATTTTATTATATTTTTTCCCTGTACATTGAAACAGTGACAAAGTAATGGTCATGGGTTTATAATTGCTGAAATCTAATTATCCGAATGTTTAGTGTTTTTGTTTCTCTGATGCATTATTACCTTATTTTATTAATCATGTTGTGCTATCTACTTATATTAGAATTTAATGAAATTTTGCTGACTAGTTTCAAGTTTTAATTTTCTCTATAACAAGCAATTACATTTTCCAGTCAGAATTCATTCAGGAATATATATTTTATTTATATAATGCATAATGCATTTTTAATTCTACTTTCCAGCCTTCTGGACTTTGAATCAGAATACCAGGAGCTCTGGGATTGGCTGATTGACATGGAATCCATAGTGATGGACAGCCATGACCTGATGATGTCAGAAGAGCAGCAGCAGCATCTTTACAAGGTTAGAGCCTATGTTACTGTCTTTACGTGGATATGGAAAATCTGATTAGCCTGACAAGTCTTTCTCTCGGAGGACATCTTGACGCTCATTGTATATATCATGGTGCCTATTAGAATTCCCTTCCCTGTCCCCAACTTCATTTCCATCTCCTGCATGCCAGCAGAGAGTGCAGACATCATAATTGCCAAAGAGGTCCCTTTATCACATTCTATTAAGTTTAATTTTATAAAGGAATGAAGAATTCTTCCCATAGATGAGTAGAAATAAAGGAGACAGGATTAATAAATAGACTGAAACAAAATGAATAGTCAATGAAAGTAGGGGCTCTACTTTACAGCATGTGTTTTGATTTGAGGTTTCAGACAGATTAGTCTGTCCTTCAGAAGCTCAAAGAACAAAATTTGCCAGGAGTCTAGTTTATCGCTGCACCAACACTAGTCGGCTTTCAATGAATTTTTATTCATAATAGATAAAACAGCCCTTATTGCTTTAAGTTGTTATTTTATACATGATTTGAACAAATATTTTAGACTCTAATATTAATTTGAATTCCCTCAAATAATAAATGAGAAATATATATTTCAGCACCTTTCTGTTACATCGCCTATTAAATATGCTATTTATTATAATATTACTATATTCTTTTACTGATACAAAATTTCAAAGCTAGTGCTGTAGCTGTGATGGCATTTTAAAGCAGAGCAGGGGTAATATGTTAGAGCATTTCAGGGGTTATTTTCAGCAGAATCTCCACAGCAGTAAATCTGCCTCGTTTAGGCTATCTTTTATTGTTGTAATTCTGACAGTTGTCATCCCTGAATTGCTTTGAACATATGGCACATTTCAAAGAGCAGATTGTGAATCGTAAAGGAAAAAAATTAATAACCACCATCAGAATTGACAACAGGATAATGACAAGAAACAACCACCCTCTGGCTCTTCTAGTAATTTTTCATTTTTATACAAGGAATGGAAATTCAAGGTCAACCAGAAGCCTATCTTTTATCTTAGGGGCTTCATCTGAAGTTACTATCATCTTTAAGAGTGGCACCAGGAGAAAGATCTCAAGTCCAGGTTTGCACATTATCAGTTACAGTGAGGGAAGCAGCTAGGGGCATTGTCTGTCACACAGCCAGCAGGGAGTCAATGCCACTAATGCGTCGCTGGTGTACAGGGGTGGTAGATAAGGGGCAATCAGATTTTGTATTTTTGAGAAACCGTGAGGAAAGGAAACAGACCACTTGCAGCAACCAGCACTGGGAGAGAACCAAGGATAGCTGTGAGAGCAAATCACACACACATTCTCCAGGGGCATAACTCCATACATCAAAAGAGAATTTTTGAAGCACAGTAGTAAGCACAAAGGAGCTCGTGTATTCTTTGATTTTCATTTGAATGCACCACATTTGGGGTCCTTCCTTTACCTGGATGAAACGGACATGCTGCTAATTGGCAGTGGGCAGTGAGGCACATACAGACTGAAAGAAGCAATTTCTTTAGACTTCAAAGTAGCCCTTAGCATAGGAGTTGTCCAGAAGAATCAAGTACTCTGCTTCATTTGCTGTTACTATCTACTCACAGCTTCATTTCTCACCTCCATTGAACTTTATCTTTCCAGTCCCCTTTCTTTAGTTTTTGTTTGTGTTAACAGCTGTTATAAAGGAGTTATTTTTTTACTTTTTTAAGAATATAGAGGAGTTCCTCCGACCAGTATTTTCCCCTGTAGATGAAGGTTTTGGCGATCTAATAAAATGCAGGTTTCTGACATTCTGCAGTAAATTTTCTTCAGAAATTCTGCTAATTGATAATATGCAGAATTTTGGCAAAATAATAAAGATTGGATTTAACTTTAAGATCAGCTTTGTGAATAAGAACCTTTGAATCCACTTTCTTCTTTGTACACGATGAAAGCATGCTCAACTAATTTGGAGTTCAAAAGCAGGCTGACCAACGGCCATCTTGCTCACCGCTTACGATGTGTAGCATTGTGTGATTGTCATTGCGATTCAGCAAGTGCAATTCATTTAAAGGCATACTACACCCTCCTTGATTAATAGTGTCTTTATACTGTGTTTTCAACTGAATTAATTATACCTAGGCCTTTAAATTTACCACAGTGTTTAAACATTTTGTGATTGTAATTTTCGACAGATTTTTACTTACCAGGCCCCAAAATTAAGAGCTCTCTCCAGTCATCTCTTCCGTAACTACATTTCCATCTGTGCTAAACCCATGGGCCCCAAGTTTCCACATGATTTGCTCCTGATTTTTAGGAGCAACTGGTGTAGAACGGAGTATCTTAGAAATTGGAATTCTCCAGATTTAGTTTTCTGCAGTTCTAGTCAGGTAGAACAGTTTCACTTTGGAACAGAATTTTGTTTTCAAAAGGGGGCGTGTCCGGCCAGACGCCTGATTTCAAAGTTTCCACAGTGAAAACGTACTCCAAACTAACTTAGAATGGAGTAAGTGAAGATTTCTGTACGCTTGAAAAAACCTTGTCTACACTTTAAAAAATCAGGCGCAGGTTACAAATTAGGTGTAGGGAACGAGGTGGAGGGGGGGGGGGGAGGGGGGGGAAGGGAAGTCATTAAATTCTACAATCAATCCTTAGTTATACTTATACAAATATTATACAAATAAATCCAACCTGAATAAAAATTTATAAGCAAAGAAAAGATTAAATAAACCATGTTCCTACCTGTGTGAAAGTGCTTCAGGCAGGCCTTTCAGGCAACGGTGTGGCTTCAGTGTCTCGACGGCAGCGGCAGCAAGCAGCCTTGGTGCTGAGCTGCAGTGCTTGAGGCAGGGGTGTGGTGTCAGTGTCTCGTCTCGACGGCAGCGGCATGCAGCAAGCAGCCTTCGAGCTGAGCTGCGGTGCTTGAGGCAGGCCTTCATTCCCTGCGAAGATGCAGCACCCGGATGGACTTGAGGCCATTCGGCCATGGGATTGCAGCGGCGTCAATGGCTGGCCGGGAGCTGAAGAAAGAACAGCAGCAGCCTTCGAGCTGTGAGGGGGACTGACTGTGGCCATTCGGCCATGGGATTGCAGCGGCGTCAGTGGCTGGTTGGGAGCCGAAGAAAGAACAGCAGCAGCCTTCGAGCTATGAGGAGGACTGACTGAGGCCATTTGGACAGGGAGAGGTAGCCACATCGACATCTTTATATTTAAATTTGCAGAATGGGTGCACCACATATTATGCAATGGTTTGCTTCCTCATGCAAGAAATTCTTTGTTCTTGGTGGAAGTTGATCCATTGCAAAGTTGAATTGGCACTTTTATTTCTCCAAACACACAGTCCTTAATTTGCAGGCACCGGTTCTGCAAGTTTAGCAGTGAAAAGCTGAACTCACTGATTTCAGCAGGTGATTTATTCAGCAGTGCTGCTAAAAGCACTCCTTCACACACAGAAATATCAAGAAAATTAAAATACAAGCCTTTGCAGGGGTCCAAGAAACAAATCTTCACTTTTTCTGCAGTACTTTTAAAAATGGCCGAGTGCCAATGTTTACTTCAGACTGCGTGTGCGCGAACGCTCCAACGCGCACGCACAGGGTTGCCGGCACCAAGAAGCCTCATTTCAATTGTACCCGCCCCCTCCTACTTACAAAATTGGCGCGAGTGATAGGCTCCGCCCCCTGTGCACCGCGCCAAGCAGACATCGAGCTCAAATACTGCACTTTTTTTCCGCCGCCGTTTTCGGCGCGAAAAACAGGCGCCCAGCTCTGAGGTGTGCCTTTTTCGCCACGTGTGGAAACTTGGGGCCATGAAGAGCAACAATTTTGCTCATAATACTTTGTGGTGCTGCTGATGGGGGAGGAATGGGAGAATCTCTCGACAAAGTTCTATTTTACTTCTCTTAAGCATATGTCATTCTGATGTTGCCTTGCATCTATGTGTAAAAGGTTGATTTGTTTATTGAAATAATGTAATGTGATTAGCTAGTGAGGGGCATTATTCCCTAACACAGTGCTATGTTCTGAGACTGTCATTTGAATTTCAGATGCAGCAACATTCACATTCTTAAAGAAATCATGCATTGACCCATCTACTAATGGGTTTATTGTAAGAAAACAAAGGTTCTGTTATGGAATGAGATCCTCAAGCCATCCACTTAGTGGTAAACCTTTGAATTCATGCTCCACTGGCAAATTGGTAATGGACCATGAGTCTTTCAAAAGTGGAAATTAATCGTTTTTTGTAATAAATATATATTTTAAATCCATTTAATTTTCTTGGTGTATGCAAAGATGTTGTTTTGTTTATTTTACCTTGACGCACAGTCGTGACATAATTTCATTTTTACAACATGGCCTGATGGCAACGTTGAATATTGCAATCTTAATGATGTTTATGTCACTACCAATCCCAAGTGGCTTTATTCCCATTGAATAACAGGCCCTGTCTCCATTTAATGGTTTCAGTGAAGCATATCCTTTCAAATCAAAGTAGCTTTGAAGTACAGCACTGTTTACCCCAAGTTTACTATCACCTTTGATATGTCACCCAAAAGGCTAGTCTGAAACTTTATCTTGTTAATTTTCTCTGCTTCTGTCAATGATTCTTCTGGCTCCAAGCCTTCATCATGTTGCCAGCTATTGCTATTGTCTGTGCTGTTATGCATCGGATTTTATTTTGTCAAGGTGTAGGCCAGCACTCATCATGCTTCTCTGCCAGATTTTAGATGCAGGTTTTCAAAGTATTTCTCAATTATACATTTCCCTCCAAAAGTTTGCTTTTTACCAGAGAAGTATTTGCATAGTTTTTCTTTAGATATTTGTGCAATGATTTACTCACTGATTGTATTTAAGCCTGATGTTCCTATCGTTTGATTCTAGTTTCAGCAGTTTGTTTAGCACAGATTCTGATTTTTTTTCCCCATAGTTGAAGCCCCAGCTATTATCAGTTGTGTGAGTTTGCTGTCACTTCTAAGTGTCTGATGCCACTGCAGCTCCACAAACTCTGAGTTCACTCAATTTCCGGCAGTCTGATCACACAGCTGCAGCTAGTTTTTTTTTCTGAGTTTTACCACTCAGCTTGAAGTTCTGGAATGTACTGTATTCTGATACATCAGAAAATGTAGTCCTAGTTAAGAGTTAACTTTGATTTGCGTTATTCATTGGCAAAGCTCGGTTGAAGCTTGGTAGAATGCAGGCTTAAAACACAGAATAAATGATACACACTTTCAGACACATGTAAATGAATTTGTGATATATTTTGCATTTCACTAAAGTTGGCACTTCCCTTGGTAGAACTCTACAGCAGGTTGTAAAATAATATTAATTATTTTCTCATCCTCTGCAAAAAGAGTACAGCATATATTCTTGCTTTGTCAGAGTCAAGAGAAATAGTAATCATCGTGGAAAGAAGACTAAAGGGTGAAGAGGGGAAACCAAGTGCACATATCTAATCATATCTGTACTTCATATTAGATATTATCTTCAACCATCCAGAGCTATAGATATTATACTCCAAGCGTGCTATTGTGTCCAGGTCTTGGTACTATTGCAGCTTAATTAACTTGGACAGAAATGCTGGAAATGCATCACGGGTCATGTTCAATCTGAGACATTAACCTACCTTTCTCTTTCAGATGATGACTGACCTGTTCTGCATTCCCACTTTTTATTTCAGATCTCCACTGATTTAGCTCTGGTTTGTTTGAACTTTAATTGTTCCTTTAGTTTGATGTTACAGTTACGCAGTTCTCAAATGCCATAGTAGCTGACTTAGTCTAGAGTACAGAATAGGGAACAGATGCCTGTTGTTACTGCTGAATGTACAACAAAATGTTTTTTTTTAAATGTGTAATCTGTAACTACAGCTTTTATTTAGTCCAGGGTCTGAAACCATGATAAAATATCTGGCTATTCAAACTCATTTCGTCTGGAGTTGAATTTCTTTTTTTCCCAATAGCTATGATCAGTTCTCAGATGTTATAGCAGCTCACTTTTCCTGTTCATTTCCTCTGCAGTTTTCTTGCCTTCCCTTCCCTTCTGTAGCCTTTAATTCCCCACTGGAGCATGGACCTTGGGCCATTATCGCTCTCCCCTTCTTGCCCTCTTATCCAGTGATCAATTTCTACATGTGAACCTTGGCAATGAGCAGGTTATTTTGTCCTGTCCCCAGCTGATGCCCACATCAGAACATGTCCTGCAGTATATTCCTGAATAGCAATGAGGGCAAGAACCCTCCCTAACTTATGGAGTCGAGGCCAATTGTCGCCCCATCACCATCAACCTGTCTGAAATTAGCTAACTGAAGACAGACTAGTGATCAAATCTACATGACTCAGCCACCCACTGAGCCCTTAAAGGAGCCGAGTGCCTCATTTAATATTGTGATCAATTGTCTAATGCTGTAGCAGCCAATTTATTTTTGATAGTCTTATTTGCTAATCTCTTTTTAATGGCTAACCCTCTTCCCCCTCCCCCCACCCCTGCTATTTTATGGCAGCCCCAGGTTTCCTCAAACCGTAACTCTTTCCAACTTCTTGATCAGGTAGATGGAGCAATCGTGTTCATGGACATTTCCAAAACCCCATCAATGATGCTCCTTTGTTAACTAACCAAGAGGTGTGCTTAAGCAGAAAGTAAAGGGATTTATTTTGTTTTCTCTGTCTAGATGATACAACTGAGACTGCCAATTCTGTCCCCAGCAGAAACCTCAGTGTGAATGGCATTGGATACTGGGATTTGAGAGTCCAACATTCTCGTGTATAGCTACTGAACAGCATTATTACTACTTTTCCTGTGTGTGGCAATGGCTATGGTCAGTTAGCTGATTCTACTCCTGCTTGTTCATTCTAGAATGGGACTGCATAGAATTCCAGATATGTTTGCCATCAGCCTTGTCTTAAACAAAACCGTTCAGTTTTAGAGTGGGCCGGTTGGAAATTTCTAAAATGTAAACTGGAGGCCAAATGTGCAGCTTTTAATATA
This sequence comes from Pristiophorus japonicus, assembly GCF_044704955.1. NCBI lineage: Eukaryota > Metazoa > Chordata > Chondrichthyes > Pristiophoridae > Pristiophorus > Pristiophorus japonicus. The sequence goes on from NC_091980.1 coordinate 211,463,426, forward strand.
ATATAATTCCTGCTTGTTTCTGTGCCTTATGATGTGGAAACATCAATTATGAAGATATAAAACAAAGTTGTGTAGTTTTTTTCCTCCCCTCCTGATAGTGTTGATTCCTGTTAGGATAGTATTTTTCCAGGGAGGTCACCCTCAGGTACTTCAGCCAAGCAGTCATTCTTCACATCTGGGACTAGATGGTGAGCATTGACAGGCTATTTAACCATGAAGAGGGGAAGCATCACAAGAAAACCAGAACCTGCCCTCACCCAATATTCAAACATGCACAGAGGGCGACTGGGTATCAATCAGGAGGGAGAGCCCTGCCTGATTCCCCCCTTTCCCCCCCCCCCCCCTCCCCTCTAGTGGAGGAGTGCTGAAATCAATTGCAATATTTCTGCTATCGAACCTGGCTCAGATCAGCAAAGGCTCAATATAGACCAGTAATTAAACCTGGGACCTTCTGAGCTGTGAGGCTTAGTTGCATCATGGTGGCCTATTATCAAGATTTTGAGTGTTTTCTCCTGTGAAGCGCCTTGGGACGTTTTACTATGTTAAAGATGCTATATAAATGCAAATTGTTGTTTTCAATTAATTTTCATCAGCTGCAAAAACAGCACTAGAACTCAAGACATGATCACACCCAAGTCACTTGCCTATCCTGCTCTTTGTTCAGTTTTGAACCTGGCAAAATGCAATAATCCAATGTCCAAGTCTCTGAACAGTAGCACAAACTGTGCTGTGTTTATATTGCAATGAGACAGTTGATTGGCTAAATATTGTGGCAGGTTCTTTTGATGTTGAGATAAATTATTTGATATTAGTTGTTAACTTCTACATAGAGTAAGTGCTTGTTTTTTTGATCTTCCATCTGCCTTGTTGGGACCTTTAGCTTCTAGCAGTCATGTTTGGGCTTCTTGTATCTCACACACTGAAATCCGGTGTTCAGAGAAGAAGTCCTGATTTGTGAAATTTCACTCACAGGTATGATAACCGTGATCAGCTATTTGATAATTATATTTGTAGTTCAAACCAATAAGCTGCTTCCGCAAAGCAGTTTGATGCTATTTCTGCTCATTCACTACCCTTCCATAGTTGTCATTGATTTGCTGCATAATTTCTGAATTTTCTGCAGTGATTTGAAAGTTATGTGACTGTGTGTGTAATCTGCAATAGCATTTCAAAACAAAACAAATGTCTTCAATGGATATCATCTTCATAGGCAGTCCCTCGAAATTGAGGAAATCTTGCTTTCACTCTAAAAGTGAGTTCTCAGGTGACTGTACAGTCCAATACAGGAATTACAGTCTCTGTCACAGGTGGCACAGGTGGTTGAGGGAAGGGATGGGTGGGGAGTCTGGTTTGCCGCACACTCCTTCCGCTGTCTGCACTTGTTTTCTGCATACTCTCAGCAATGAGACTCGAGATGCTCAATGCCCTCCCGGATGCTCTTTCTCTACTTCGGGCGATCTTGGGCCAGGGATTCCCAGGTGCTGGTGGGGATGTTGCACTTTATCAAGGAGGCTTTGAGGGTGTCCTTGAAACGTTTCCTCTGCCCATCTGGGGCTCATTTGCCATGTAGGAGTTCCGAGTGGAGTGCTTGCTTTGGGAGTCTCGTGTCGGGTATGCGGACGATGTGGCCCGCCCAATGGATATGCAAGAAAGATGACTACTGTATCTTTTTCGAAATCAGACACTGAATTACAAAGCAGTAATTGAGTTATCCAACTGTGGAGCAATCTTCCAAAGTACAAATTGCATAAGAAATGATCTCTTCCATTAAAAGAAATTGGTATAAACAAGCTTTACTAGATCATAAGATTGAAACTAGTTCTATCTAATATTGATTTCGTGGATAGTAACTTCAAGCAGTATTTCATAAAACACTTTTTACAGTGTTTTAAAATGATATTTTACTGGATTGTATTTGTGCAGTTCTACTTAGCAATTGGATATATAGAAGACACTTGAGTGAAGTTTCTGAAGAACCTACTGTATTTCCTTGAGAGATTTTGGTTGTATTTCCTTTGGGTTTCTTCCTGCTCTCTGTGTCTCACTCTCTGCTCGGTATGCTTTGACCCTGAGTGAATCAAACAAACCATGGTGAAAGTTTCCCTCATTTGCATCACTGCTAGACAGTCCTGTCCTGCTCTTTGCTGACAGGAAATCACTGCCTTTGTCACCTTTTTGTGCTCTACTTGTGGCAGAGAGTGGCCATGTGACTGGGAATAATCCCAACAACTGTTAAGACATAACTCCCTCTGACACGTTTCTTTCAAACCCCAAAGCCGTTTATAAGAATCAATCAAAAAGACAAAGCTTTGAATTACGAGGTAAAGAAGATTTGAACGCTGATGGGGATGTATGCTACGATGCAATATTACTTTTGAAAAGTCATAGTATAGCTCTTAATAAATTACATGAAAGAATGTAATCCATCACACTGCTGTGTCTCTTTAACATTCTCACTCTTATCAAGCATGTGACCGTGTCCATGTCCACATCATGACTTTATTTATATTAGTGTGATACTATGTCCTGTAAAGAGACCAGCATATTAAAACCCAGAATACTTCAAGAATAAAAATTATCAGCTTTTTCGAAAGACAGGTGCAGATGTATAAACAACACAGTGTGGTCTAGACACTTTGAAAGGAAAGAGCTTAGATGAAGGGGAAGCTTTACACCAGAAACAAAAGCAACTGTTGGTTTTTCTCCAATGTGGCAACCCAAAAGAGGTTTCCGTGGAGATAGAAATACACTTCTGAAAACAAGATTTATTTTCAAAAAAAGATTACAAGAAAAAAAATTACCCTTTCCATTTATTCCCAGGAATATATTAATCCAGAATGTTTTAGACATTCTGCCTATAAAGTTAGCATATTACTTAATATTATTATTAGCCTACATCTTTATTAAGGTGTACTACATGATTTTCCGATCAAGAGTGCTTGCTGTAAAACCTTATCAGGCAATAGTTGTATTTTCTTTATTTTGGTTAGAATAGTTTGTGGTATCAAGTTAAAAGTGTTTACTCGTGGGGAAAAATATTCTGAAACTAGGATCTTATCCTTTCAATGAAATACATAATTAGTAGTTTTTTCAAAAAATAGAAAATGCTAGACATTGAGATTAGACATTGTAAAAAGCTAATATACAAGATTGTCACAGTTATGTAAAGTACCTTCAGAAACTGCCTGTACATCTCAGCTGGAGAAAAATTCCAGTACACTTGTGCATATTTCCTACAGTTAGTGAGTTACAAATGTGATCTGTTTAAAAGGCATAAATAAAGATCTTTCTAATAATGAATGAGAACTGGTCTGCCTGCATGCATACACTTTTGTATAAATGAGCCTCCACTACAGGAGGCTAATTCCAAAGAACTAAAAATCTATGGGACACTATGATAGTTTTGCTCATTTAGGTGTAGCAATTGACATCATTATATTTACCCTTGGCATAAATAATACCATCAATTGTTAAAATCAAATTCAACTTCATATTTTAAACATAATCCTAGTAGAGTATGTGATATATAAAAGAGAGGAACTATCATTTTTAAATATACCAAACATGTTGGGGACACAGCTTCTTCAGTTATCATTTGAATCATGTCATGTTTGTCTACTCTTCAATTTAACACTAAGTATTTGTACTGCACTTCTTTTGACAGACATGCGTCTGTCAAGCCCACCTCCCCATGCCACGTCTGTCAAGCCCCGCCCCCATGCAGCATCTGTCAAGCTCCGCCCCCCCCAGCCACGAATCATTCCCTCCACATAGTGCCAAGAAGCAGGACCTGAGGCCCGAGACTCCGCTCAGGCCCCGACTCTCTTCGCCCGCTCAGGCCCCGGCCACGACTCTCTTTCCCCACCCCCCCCCCCCCCGACTCTCTCCCCCCACCCCGACTCTCTTCGCCCGCTCAGGCCCCGGCCACGACTCTCTTTCCCCGCCACCCCCCCCACCCGACTCTCTCCCCACCCCGAATCTCTTCGCCCGCTCAGGCCCCGGCCACGACTCTCTTTCCCCGCCACCCCCCCCCCCCCGCCGACTCTCTCCCCACCCCGACTCTCTTCGCCCGCTCAGGCCCCGGCCACGACTCTCTTTCCCCACCCCCCCCCCCCCGACTCTCTCCCCCCACCCCGACTCTCTTCGCCCGCTCAGGCCCCGGCCACGACTCTCTTTCCCCGCCACCCCCCCCACCCGACTCTCTCCCCACCCCGAATCTCTTCGCCCGCTCAGGCCCCGGCCACGACTCTCTTTCCCCGCCACCCCCCCCCCCCGACTCTCTCCCCACCCCGAATCTCTTCGCCCGCTCAGGCCCTGGCCCCGACTCTCTCCCCTCCCCACCCACCCCCTCCCCACCCCGAATCTCTTCGCCCGCTCAGGCCCCGGCCCCGCCTCTCTTCCCCCCCCCACCCACCCCCTCCCCACCCCGAATCTCTTCACCCGCTCAGGCCCTGGCCCCGACTCTCTTCCCCCCCCCACCCACCCCCTCCCCACCCCGAATCTCTTCACCCGCTCAGGCCCTGGCCCCGACTCTCTCCCCTCCCCACCCACCCCCTCCCCACCCCGAATCTCTTCGCCCGCTCAGGCCCTGGCCCCGACTCTCTTTCTCTCCCCCCCCCCCCCCCAAATCTCTTCACCCGCTCAGGCCCTGGCCCCGACTCTCTCCCCTCCCCCCCCACCCCCGAATCTCTTCGCCCGCTCAGGCCCCGGCCTTGTCTCTCTTCCCCCCGCCCCCCCCACCGACTCTCTCTCCCCGCCCCCCCCTCCCCAACTCTCTTCGCCTGCTCAGGCCCCAGCCAGCCCCGAGAGCGGCGGCTGGGAGGCCAGTTAGTTTACAGCTTTGTTTGTGAGTGCGCTGAAGGAACATTCTCTCTCACTGATGGAAGTTGCTGCTCTATAATCGTGCACGTGAGGCCCACCGCTAATCAGACCACGGAAACAAAAGGTTTGGGACCGGGAGCAGGGTGGAATAGAGAGAGAGAAGCTGGGCGACGGAGGGAGAGAGAGAGGCTGGGAGAGGGAGGGAGAGAGAGGCTGGGAGAGGGAGGAAGAGAGCGAGTTTGGGAGAGGGTGGGAGAGAGAGAGACTGGGAGACTCGGGGGAGAGAGAGACTGGGAGAGAGGGAGAGGCTGAGGGAGTGAGAGAGAGACACTTGGGGGTGGGGAGAGAGGCGTGGGGAGAGAGTGAGAGAGATTCGGGGAGAGAGTGAGAGATTCTGGGAGAGAGGGAGAGAGAGAGAGAGAAAGAGATTGGCGTAGAGAGAGAGAGAGAGATTGGGAGAGAGAGGCTGGGGGAGAGAGAGAGAGAGACTCGGCGGGGGGGGGCGGGGAAGAGACACGGGTGTGGGGTGATCGGAGGGGAGAGAGGGAAGATGGATTACGTTCTTCCAACCCCCTACAAGGGCCATCATTGGAGTGGATGATATCCAGAAGTCAAGACATTGTCACTATTCACTTCATACCTAATAAACCTGTTGACAATCCGTATGCAATGCCCCATCTATGGTGGGAGGAGTGGGAGAAGGGATGTACTTGGACTGGGGTAAGGCACTTCGGCTGGGTGAGGATGTACATGGACTGGGGTAAGGCATTTTGGCTGGCCCTTGCTGCCTTCTGGGGAGATCTGTTCTCTGTCGCTTCAGGAAGTCAAAGTGGATCAAGTTACAATTTGCAAAGTCAGTGAGACCTTGGAATAGGCAGTTCCAGTTACACATTCCAGTGAAACTTCAGGGTGTGGCTTATCCTCCAAGGGAACCAATCATAGACAAAGGGTGGAGCACGTTTTCCATTTTTGTAGTGCATATAAACACCTCCTTTATTTAACTAAATTGCTAATTTGCTCAGGAAATCCCTTTGTCTTAGCATGGCTGACAGTTAACCAATTCTCTAAGTCCTCTTACTAGTAAGTCAATTGGCAGCAGTAAAGGCCATTAGCAGCACAATACTGTAAAAAGGTACATTTCTTTGACATATTTAAGAACCCGTAAGCTAAAGGTTAAACATTATCAATAATTTATTTATAGTGTGTGTCTCCCTAATTCCAAAGCCAAAGGAGGTGGATTATAGAAGCACGTGGTATTCGGTATTTCTAAATAATCTATAGTAAAAATGAAGTTAGCATTGATATAACAAACTTGCATGAGTGATCAGTGAAATATTAAAAAATCACAAATCAGGGTATACTGCGGAGTGCTTCAAGATAATTGGCTGGATGCAGAAGGTTTTTGTTTTGGTTACAGGAGAAATATTCGATGCACCGTTTTTGATGTTTGTTTAGTTGCTGATTGTCGTATTGATAATACTTGGAGCAATGTTCTGAGGTTCAAGTTTAATGCTTTCTCAATTGGTTCGTGAGACTGGATGAGTTTGGAGAGATCAGATTTGAATGTGGTTCTTAGTCCCATGTTATGGTGATTATAGTAAATTTCTCAATCTCATTTTATGCATACTAATTTCTAGATTTGTTTCAAGTAAATCAGCAGTTAATCACACTTTCACAAACATCACAGATACAGTGATTACTGGCATGTTTTGGGGAGACCTGTGTAAGTTTTGAATTTCATGGGATTTCCTTGTCTGGTTTGCTGTTGCTAGTTTTATTAAAATTATAAAGAAATCATGCAAATTGTATTTCTTGCACTTAGTGTTTACATCATGTGCTGTGTCAATGTTCTGAGACTTTTTTACATGATTTGTTCAGGAATTTAATGGAGGTTGTCTTTACTCATTGACAAAATGTCAAGTAACCTTCATGCTGTGTCTTTCAGCTCTATTTCTCTTTAATGAATATTTTTTATCATATTTTATAAAGCCCAAATTGTACAACATTAAAATAACACTGCATGCAGCCAATGGATTGTAAATCAGACAGAATCTGTCTCTGCAGACTACTTCTCCTCCTGCAGATTGATTCCATTTTCAGTTGCAGCTTCACAGTCTCAGTTGCACTTTTTGTCAGATCAGGAAACAAGAATATGAACTGTGAAGGGCAAAGATTCTCACCTCTAACTGTAAGAGCACAAGGAAGAAATGGCCTTTTGCTTGTATGTATAGTTATTTATTCTGATAAGTTGGGCCATAAATAAGAATGCTTATAATTTATAGGTATTTGACTATCACTGCCTAAGCTCAGTGCAGTTTGGTTATTATTGATTCAGAAAGGGGATAGATGGCAGTTGGGCATTGTAATTCTGGAATTGAATAGTGAATAGATTTTACAGATTTTTTTATTTTAAAATCTTGCAGTGATAATTTATTATTTGCCATTGTTTGTTACACCATGGATATTCCACATTAGATTAATATATTAGTGTGCTTCATTAGGATCAGTAGACTTTTGATGGTCACCCTTAATATTACATTACTGTAACCCATTTAAGTGCAGACATATTATTAAAGTTATATATTTTTTCAGCCTTACTTATTATGTCCACCAGATGGCCTACTTCCCAAACTGGACTGTGGGACACATAGTAACAAAAAATTGAAGTCGTTCAATACAATGATCCCAAAATGATTATTTGCTATTTTGAGCAGTAGATGTTTTGGTATTGATCACATGAAATGTCATTTTGCAGTTTTAAAAATAAATGATTTTTTTAACATTTTGTTGAATTTGTTTACTTTCTTTACTATTACCAAATTAACATGTTCACGAGGAAGACAAATCAAGCCTGCTGCTGTAGAAATGATTTATTTTGATGCAAATAGACTTGTCTAAAGCTGTAAATGACAATTTTACTGTCAAGCAGAGCATCTGTCATCATTATTTCATCATTACTACTATCAGTACACTCAGTGTTTAAATTCCTAACTCACGCCTGAAGAAAACTGAAACTTGTTTCCTGCATGCGTGACATAGTGGTGTTACTTTTTAAGTGAAAACGTGGGACATTTGTTTATTTCAAAATGTACACAAACGGATTATTTTTATCAAATTCCAAAATTGCTAAGTGAACCTCATCATTGTTTACAAAGGCAGAACTATCCTACAAGCTTCCAGCGGTTCTCTGCAACGATTGAATGTTTTTAAATTATTTTTTCAGCAGTAATAATTGAGCAATTAGGAATTTCTCCCACCCATAGTCACACTATAAAAACAATTTTCTCTGAATAATCAAGCTGACAACAATATTGCTCGGTGTCTGTTTTTGTTTGGATCTTTTCCAAATGCTTCGGATGCCTCCACAGAAACAGATCTGGTCTGTTGAAGCCTCCACTCTCTTCCAGAGTTTACTGTTTAATTTGGCTTCAGCAACATTTGTCAATTGGCTTCACTTTTTTTTTTGCTAACCTGCTTGGCAACTAAATTCGGATGTGTCTTGTAGAGAGCATTAATTTTACTTTTTGCATATTTTTCCTAAGGTCATGTCAAGGTTAGTTTGAATTCCATCCTACATTAAGACTTCTTTCACAGCTATTTAGTTCTGCAGCCTATTCCCCGCTGGGGTCTGCCCCTTGGGCACGTCAGTGTTTCAGACCTGACAAATCACACACAGATGAGTCTGTATCCAGCTTTTCGTACAGTTGATCATCAAATAAATATTTGAATATATCAAGGTTTTTCAGTAAACACATTTCTTTGGTGTTCTTTAGTTAAATTTCACAACTGTAAAAATGTACTTCTCCTTTGACCTGTGTTGCTGTGAATTCTGTGGGTATCTTTGTTGATAAGATTGTGCTGGAAAGAGGAGGTTAATTAAAGACAGGATTGAAATTCATTTAATCTGTTGTAAAAATCCTAAACCATATATATCATATGCTGGCATGTATGGATAACATTTCAATTAATTTATGGATTGTGCACAAGAAAACTATATGTTAATTCCAACTCCTGTGAGATGCTTAAAAAGTTGATTAGAAACATTATAATTTCTAATCAAAATGCACGTCAATGCATATTTTCTTCTGCAATTTCTTATGCATCAAATTAGTTAATGAAATTGTATACAAATTTTTTTTTGCATTATTATACTTTTCTTCATTGTTTATGTGTGATGATCTTTGCATTCTTTATTAGGTCTCCTCGTATGCTTATGATTTGCTTCCAATTCTTTGCCAATGTGACCCTTGATCCAGTCCCATTCAGGTGCCCAAAAGAGGCCTAGGGTGATTCACTCATTCCCATCCACTCTGTGGGTATGCCCCTAGCCTCAACTTGTCACCTCCCTTGATTCTTAAACTAATCAACAATTACATCTTATCAAAATTTTGTAATTTATTTGAATTCTTCCTCCCTCTCCTTCACACACGTCAAATTATTTTTCTTTATTTCTTTTTGCCTTCTCTATGCCATACCACATTCTTCAACCATTGGGCATTCAGATGAGTTACTCACAAGGTTTCTTCCAATAGCAGTGAGTCTTCAGCCTCTGGGAGGTGCGGCTGAAAGTTCTCTCCAATTTTTTCCTCTCTCCCTGTGAAGATGCGAATCACCTACCCGAGTGATACACTTGACATTAAGAATGCACTGTATTGAAAATGATGGGCCTGCACTAGCGTTGTGTTACTCAGTGCCTTGCTGCATGGCTACATCAATGAGCCACCCCACCCTGGTGTTTATTGTTCTCAGTCTTGCTCATTATTTTGTGTTAACAATTATTTATACAAAAGTAAAATGTGTTTTGATTTTTGAGATAATTAAGTTAGGAGATTTGTGCTTCCATATATACTCATTACAATTTGCAATCATCCATTTTCCTTAAAAAATCAAAGTTAATAAACCAATTGTAGGAAAATTAACAACAGATGATATTTTCAACTTGTCACTCCTCCAGATCCTTATTACCACTTGCTGGGTAGGCCATTGAATAACAAAGGTTATGCAAGAGTCAGACCATCTTTGATGACAGCTATTCTGTTCTGTAATTGGAACTTGGGATTGTATTTTCAAGTGAATTATAATTAGAACCTACAAATAAGGTGGCGAAATAGGAAAAAAACGGATTCATAATTGCAAAACTTGCTTAAGTCATAAAGACAGTTTCTGTCTTCCAGCAAGCACTGTAGAGTGTAAGATTTTTATATAATCAGATTTTTCAAAAATAAAATACTGCCATCCATCTATGAGATTCCTCTCCTAATACTTTAGCACATTAAAGTGAAACTAATTGGCATAAAGTGTTTTCTATGTTTTATTAACTCAATGTGTTTCAGGCAACAATTAAGTGAAAGCACCACATTGCATGTGCGACTCCTCTTGCCTAGTAGCGCTCCATTTATCATCGCAGTTTTACATTGACCTTGACACCCACTTCATTAGAATAAAGATTGTCTACCATTTAGGTTACTTTGTTCCTATGCACACAGACCCCATGCAAATTTTGTGCAGATAGAAGAGCTGTGAGCCTGTCAGAGGTCATCAGCATTAAATGATTGCAGCTATTTTTTCCAACTGCTTCTTTTCATTCTGTGAATCCAGAACAGTGGGAATACTCCAATCTAATATCTGAACTCTTTGGCTGTTGGCTGTGTAACATGAATCAACAGGAAGGTTTATTACTAATGATAAATGGCTATAATGCAATATTCATCTACCATAATGTAATCTTCGTGAAGAAAAATTCTAACAAGTTAAATAACCCCTGCATGTCTTCAGCAATCTATATCATCAAAAGTCCTTTAAAGAGTTCCCAATTTATCAAATTACTGTCACTCTCTAAACACTTTTATACATGGACACTACTTTATCTAAAGACACAGTTAGACAAAATGACATACCTGTCATTGCAATGTACTTTCCTCATTTACAGGAGGTAAAGAAAGTACTTTTTTGACCTCTTAAACTGTCACTAGTAACTCTCTTCAATACATTAGATGCCCATATTTCAGATAAATATGATCATTACTTTTTTCTTTGACTCACATTCTACTATTAATCTTTTGAAATAATTGCACATGAAAAACCACAACTTTGTTGAAAGATTTCTGCAGTTGAAAAGCAGGGTCAAAGTGAATAAGCTGTCTGCCCTCATAAGAGAATTTCAGAGTAATATAATTTGAATTTAATTATTAATGGAAGGTATTTAAAAAAGATTGCTTCATGATCTCCTATTAGTGAATTTGCAATTCATTTTGATATTTGGAGTTTGATTTATAATGATGATAATGCAATCTATGTCCAATTAACAATGCATGGGCTATGTAATGTGATTTTCAATGCGTGTAAATGGAATCAGCTTGAAGAAAAAAAACAGATTCAGAACCTCAAATGTAATTTGCTTGGTGAGTTCTGCCAATTTTAAATGACATTGCAGTTCTTTAATCTTTTCAAAGATCATGAAGTAAATGTATTGAGAATCAAGTTATCCCATTACTACTTTACAAAAGGAAATGTGTAGCATCTTGTACTGTTATCATATTCTGAAATTATTGGTATGGTTCTTTGTATTAAAAACATGGCTTTCAGTTGTTTCTAGATTTTGTATTTGAAAATCTTTGCCTAGCAACCAGCTGTATTCAATAACAATAGTTAAGGTAGTTCTGCTCATGTTTCTTACATTGAAATGTTAGTAAATGGCCAGTCTTGCCTGTAAAATGACTGCATAGGGTGACACTCTGGTCTCTCTCAGATTCCTGCACTGTATATGTAGGCAGCAGAGCTTAGGACCTTGGACTGCAAAATAAAAAGGGCCTTTGTTCATCACTGAATGACATTAAGCCTGGGTTTCCTATGAGGCCATTATGCATCTTAGCAGGCACATTGTAGATAGTAAAAACTGGAGTTACTGTTAACTGTTTTCGGAAAAAAAGAATGCTGTTTTTTTTTAGAATTTATAATCCATTTTTAAATTGTAGTCTTGTAACATATCAATTTCTGCTAAATTTTATTATTAATTATGGGTTGCAGCAGAAGACCTCAAAATAGTCTTATAATTATCTCAGTAATCTGCAAAATTTATTGGCTTTTTCAACCTCTATTCGGCAGTCATATTTACTCTGTCAAGTTCCCTTTCTCTCTGACCAGCAGAGAAACGATATCAGGATGTTGCTTCACTCTGTGCTTTTACAGCATTGTTTTGCAGTCTTTTTTCCTGCCGCTCTGAAGTTTATTACAACAGCTGAATTCTTGGGGAACTTTGCGGCAGAGTTCACATAATATGCAGTCTTTTCCCCTGGTAGACTAGATACATCATCATCTTGGGCATCTTTCTGACTTTCTCTCTGAATACAACATTGTTTCATCACAACATCTTGTGCAGTTTTCACTATAATAGATTAGACATGTGTAGATTTTTTCATATGTGCAAGGTCAGACCAGTTCTGTAAAATTTCCATGATAGTTTTCTTCCTTGACCCAAGTTTGAGTAGTCTCCGCATTCTTTTCAGAAGTACCCAAATCTGTCAAAGTGAGTCTTCTATACTAGTTTGAAAATGGCTTATTCTTCTGGTCACCATGGTGACAATTAACAGTGTTTCAAGGCTTTGTCTGATTCTCCATTTGGACAGAGTTTTCTCTGGTGCAATTTTTGCCAAAACTGTTATACAAAAGCATGCATTTAGCAAAAGGAAAGAACAAGACGGTATGTTAATTACATTCACAACAATTTTAAATAAAGATTATAACAATTTTATCTATGTTTACTTTGCAGCACTGTGAAGTGTGAATGCAAAAACAATCTCAACTTTGTGCAGGGAATTTTCAAACAATCTGGAGGCAGTTGGATAGTTTTCCATTGAAGAAATGCGCATAAAAGTTTTTCTAGAATGAACTAATGTTTGCTCAGAGTCCCTAGAATGTGCCTTTGTGCATTTAGCAATTTATTGCAAATAATTGGCTGAGAGAGGGCAGTAGGAACCTTTTATGAAAATTAGAAATTTGCAAGCAACATACAAATTTTTGGTTTAAATAAGATTGGATACTGTATTGTTAGTCACCTTTATCAATGACCAAATACTTTTTGTGTTTAGGTATCTTGCATCTCCCTTCAGTAGTTTTTGATTTTTAAAGCATTAGTGAGCATGGTTAAATGTATACCACATAAACACACAAATGCTCCCTTCATTCTTTAATTTGATTTTGCCTCTTCCTTTGAATTCCCTGTGCCTCGAGTACAATTCCCTGGCTGACAGCGGGGCAGGTGACCTGCTACAAGCCATCTGCCAATGTTGCAGTTAAGCCTGAAATGCAGGGGAATGACTCTGGGTGAATTGCTCCATGATTTTGTTTTCTTTCTCTCCTATCGGGAAATCCCCGACCACTGCTTATTGTCTCCCTTGGAATAATTGATTGAGAACTCTCCACATGAGAAATTGTGGCCTTAAACTGTAACATTTATGAATCTACATAACTTGCTACATAAGAACATAAGAAATAAGAGCAGGAATAGGCCATTTGGCCCCTCGAGCCTGCTCCACCATTCAATAAGATGATGGCTGATCTGATCTTCGCCTCAACTCCACTTTCCAGCCCGCTCCCCATAACCCTTGACCACGCTATCGTTCAAAATTCTTTCTATCTCTACCTTAAAGATATTAAATGACCCAATCTCAAAAGCTCTCTGGGGTAGATAATTCCAAAGATTCACAACCCTCTGAGAGAAGAAATTCCTCCTCATCTCCATTTTAAATGTGCGACCCCTTATTCTGAAACTATACCCCTTAGTTTTAGTTTCCCCCATGAGGGTAAATATCCTTTCTGCATCTACCCTGTCCAGCCCCCTCAGATATTCAATAAGATCACCTTTCAGTCTTCTAAACTCCAGTTAGCTCAACCTTTCTTCATCAGATAAACCTTTCTTCATAAGATAACCCTTTCATCTCAGGAATCAACCTAATGAACCTTCTCTAAACTGCCTCCAATGCAAGTTATTCCTCCTTAAATAAGGAGACCAAACTGTACACAGTACTCCAGGTGTAGTCTCACCAACGCCCTGTACAGTTGTAGCAAGACTTCCCTACTTTTATACTCTATCCCCCTTGCAATAAAGGCATTTGCCTTCCGAATTACTTGCTGTACCTTCATGCTAACTTTTTGTGTTTCATGTACAAGGACCACCAGATCCCTCTGTACCGCAGCATTTTGTAGTCTCTCTCCATTTAAATAGTATTTTTCTTTTTTATTCTTCCAACCAAAGTGGATAACCTGACATTTTCCCACATTATACTCCATCTGCCAAATTCACTTAACCTATCTATATCCCTTTGCAGATTCTTTGTGTCCTCTTCAGAACTTGTTTTCCCACCTATCTATGTATCTGTTATGTTCAAAATAACTTCACGAGACTGTGTTGTAAGCTCAAACCATTGTGACCTTGGTCTCTTTTTAATATAACTCCAAAGTGAGGCAGCAGCATGGTGGATTGCCTTTTATACCTGCTTGCTCCAGGGTACACAGGTGACCCAAGGTCTCCCACAGGTGTGCCCTCTAGTGGCAAGTCTTATACACAGGTGAGGTTCACATACATAACAGTATCATCAGCAAATTTGTCTACATTACACTTGGTTCCTTCATCCAAGTAATTAATATAGATTGTAAATAGTTGATGCCCCAGCACTGATCCCTGTGGCACCCCGCTAGTTACAGTTTGCCAACCTGAAAATTACCCATTTATCCCGATTCTCTGTTTTCTGTTAGTTAGCCAATCCTCTATCCATGCTAATATATTACCCCCAATCCCTGAGTTTTTATAGTGTTCAGTAACCTTTTATGTGGCACCTTATTGAATGCCTCTGGAAATTCAAATACACTACATCTACTGGTTCCCCTTTATCCACCTTGCTCATTACATCCTCAAAGAACTTCAGCAAATTTGTCAAACATGATTTCCCTTTCACAAAACCATGCTAACTCTGCTTGATTGTATTATGATTTCCTAAATTTCCTGCCATTACTTCCTTAATAATGGATTCCAGCATTTTTCCAATGACAGATGTTAGGCTAACTGGTCTGTAGTTTCCTGCTTTCTGTCTTCCTCCTTTCTTGAATAGGAGCATTATATTTGCGGTTTTCCAATCCACTGGGACCTCTCCAGAATTCAGAGAATTTTGGTAGATTACAACCAAAGCATTCACTATCTCTGCAGCCACTTCTTTTAAGACCCTAGGATGCAGGCCATCAGGTCCAGGGGATTTGTCCACCTTTAGTCTGCTTAGTTTGCCTAGTACTTTTTCTCTGATAACAGTGATTGTTTTAAGTTGCCCCCTTCCTATAGCCCCTTGATTATCTATTATTATTGTTATTAACACTAGTTCCAATCTATTCACTCTTTCATTGCTATCACACTGGTTGCATATATACATAACAGGTGTGACACAGATAGTGCAGCTAATTATTTAATAACTGATTTGTATTGGCTGCTCAATGAGTTTAATCATTACATGTCATGACACAAACTTGTATTGTACCAATCAGTGATGCACCTCACTGGAACACCATCATGTCATATTTTTAATTAAATAATTTTCTTTCATAACATTGATACTGCAAGCATACTCAATTCAGACATAGAAAAATAGGGAATAAAGGATCCATTTCTTGCAATTTTTATGTATCAGCGCTTGTGTGAAGTGATAATAGCCAAAATAGTAATTATATTTATAAAGAGGTGAATTCCTGATCCAAGATGGACCCCAATATCCAGAGAGGGGGAAACTTAAAAGGTAATCCAATATGCAGAGTACGGAGCCGGGCTAAGTGATCAGGGCACCGAACCCCCGTCCAAAGCAATATTGGAGCGGAAAAGAAAAAGGGGGAATTTTTTCCGAAGCAGCTGGCCACCTCCCCTTTAAACTTCACCCCGGTAGCAGCCGGCTGCCAGGTCCGTGTCCCCTGAAGCTGTCGCTGTTATCGCCCGCCGTAGCTTCAGGGGGGCGAAAGCCAATTTAGGTGCCAGGGCAATGCGCACGGCAATGATGTCATGATCAGGAGACCAGGGCGCAACGCCGTTGCCCTGCCCCTAAATTCCCCGAATTTAGCAGGAGTCGTTAGCAGTGCCTGGTCGCAAAGTCACTTGTGTTCTGTTAGCGCCCCTGCTAACGTTGGGCGGGGCACGTTGACTGCATGCCTGACACAAGACTCCCAAAGCAAGCGCTCTACTCGGAACTCCTACATGGCAAGCGAGCCCCAGGTGGGCAGAGGAAATGTTTCAAGGACACCCTCAAAGCCTCCTTGATAAAATGCAACATCCCCACCAACCCCTGGGAGTCCCTGGCCAAAGACTGCCCTAGGTGGAGGAGGTGCATCCGGGAGGGTGCTGAGCACCTCGAGTCTCGGCGCCGAGAGCATGTAGAAAACAGGCGCAGGCAGCGGAAGGAGCATGCAGCAAACCAGTCCCACCCACCCTTTCCTTCAATGGATGCCTGTCCCACCTGTGACAGAGGTTGTGGTTCCCGTATTGGACTGTTCAGTCACCTAAGAACTCACTTTTAGAGTGGAAGCAAGTCTTCCTCAATTTCAAGGGATTGCCTATGATGATGATGATAACGGGAGGCATAAATGACCCCAATTTCTCCCCCATGTGTTTAAAACTAAGCAAATGAATGACCAATATGAACGAAAATAAATTCTTGTAAAAATTATTGGAACTTATGTTTTCTTTAAACACTGAGCAGAGATATGCGTCCCAGAACCGTGCGATGCTTCTCTGCTGTTAGAACAGGAGAAGAGTGGGACTTCCCATTATACCAGTGACTTATGTGTCTGACGCCTTCGGAATTACTGGGATCAGGCAACGAATGTACTGTATGTCTGTTTCTTTCAGTATGTTGGGGGCATTGCAAGTGGGACTGCTGGGAATTCTGGCGGATGATGTCATCATTCTGCCTCCATCTAGGACGTCAGACTGCAAGGGAGGGGTCACAGGTTTTACTCATCCCACCCCACCCCAGGAAATGCCAGCACATCTTGAGTGGGGCAGAGACCCAGCATAAACAGGTCCCGCCCCAAAACCTGCCTCCACTTGCTTCGAGCCCACCACTCAGATCACAAATTTTAGGCCATGATTCCTCATTATATCTGAATATGGTGCCTGTTAAATGTGCAATAAACTCTTGCAGTACACCAACACACTGACAGTGTTATGTCTTGAATAAAGAGTCAGACTAGATACTGCAAGTTCAAAGTAAGGTGTGACCGTAGTCCTTTATTACAGATCTCAGAGTGCCTCTCCAGCCTGTGAGGCCTTCTTATATACAGGTGCTCCCAAGGGATTGTGGGATTCTTTGGGACTCCAGGGGATAAGCCCTCTGGTGGTTAGACATGGTATTTACAGGCTTACATACATAACAGACAGAAGATATAATTTTACAACACAGAAGGCCTCTCAGACCATTGCATCTATGCTGGTTCTCTGAAAGGGCTAGCCACATACGCCCTTTTTCCTGTTCTTTCCCCATAACTTGTGTCTCTTTCAAATATTAATCCACTTCCCTTTTAAAACCAATTACAGATTCTACTTGCACCTCTGTTTCTGTTCGGGCATTCCATGTTCTAAATCTTTCCATTAAAAAAAATCTCTTCACCACTCCTTGTCTTCTTTTAGTGATTATTTTAAATATATGCCCTTTAATTACTAACTCACCAACTGGTGGAAGTAGATTTTCCTTTTTGACTTTTCTGAAACCCTTTGTACTTTTGATCACTTCTATCAAATTCCCACTTTATTTATTCTAATGAAAAGACCCCCAGTTTCTTTAGTCTATCTTCATAAATAAAGTTTCTCATCCTCATCATCATCTTAGTGAATCTCTTCTGCAACCTCTCCATAGTCTTGACATCCTTTCTAAATTAAGTCACCTAAAACTGAAAAAATATTCAAACTGTTTTATTATTACCTCTGTGCTTTTATATTCTACTACATTTTTATGTTTATAAAATCCTTTACCATTTCCTATGTTTTACCTGCCCCTCTTACTTCATGCCCAGAAGGCACGGCCACCAATGGTTATAATCAGGGATGCTCAAGAGGACAAAATTAGAGGAGCGCAGACATCTTGTGGGGTTGTGGAGCTGGAGGCGATTACGAGATAGGGAGGGGCGAGGCCATGGAGGAATTTGTAAACAAAGATCAGAATTTTGAAATTGAGGCGTTGTTTAACCAGAAACCAATGTGGGTATGTGATTATAACCATTGGTGGCCGTGGCTTCCTTAGCCTGGGACCCCAAGCTCTGGAACTCCCTGCCTAAACCTCTCTGTCTCGCTACCTCTCTTTCCTCCTTCAAACCTACCTCTTTGACCAAGCTTTTGGTCACTTGCGCTAATTTCTACTTGTGTGGATCGGTGTGACATTTTTATCGCATAATACTCCTGTGAAGCACCTTGGGACGTTTCACTATGTTAAAGGCGCTCTATAAATACAAGTTGTTGTTGTGTAGTCACTGTTGTAATATGGGAATCGCAACCTGCGAGAGACCATCAGCAGCAGATCGGGACCATAAAAGGAGCGGCGAGCGGTGGCCATGGGCAGCATGGCGGCCACTGCATGGTACAGCACGATCTGGTACAGGAGGGCGATGGCAGCGAAGAGGGACGTCATCAAGGTCCAAATTGGTGATTGGAGCGTAGGCAGGTACAGCAGGAGCGGCGAGGTCGGGGTGAAGGAGCGGCGAGAGAATGTCGAGGGACGTGATCGGGTCCAGGAGAGGCGTGAGTTCGGGGCCCAGAAGAGGCGAGGGCCCAGGGGCAGCACGGGACAGCCCACACTGCGATATGTCTGCGCACTAGGTCCGTGCAGCACAGCTGGCCTCCAGTCATTTTGGGTAATCCTTGCCACTGGACCAAGACCTAGCTCTGTCAAGCCCGTGTGGTGGCTGGTGTGCAACGGTCACCACACGTTAAAAAAAATCCACGCACTGACATCTTCCACCCTTCAAGATGTAGTTCGGGACCTGGAATATTAGGTCCTTCATTGAAACATCTGTGAACTCATCCCTTTTTGGTGTGAGAGCAAGTCATCCTTGTTTTGAGGGACTGCCTATGATGATGACTTTATGCCCACTCTTAGCCTTTCCAAACTCTTTTTATTTCCCCTCAAACCTTTCTATGTTTTGCTTGATATTCTTTTTTATTTCAGCATTGATTTTAATTTGATTTCTCCACTGAAGGAGTACTGCACTGTCAGACGGGTCATCCTTCAGATAAAATGAGCCCCTGTCTGCCCTCTCACGTAAAAAATCCCATAGCATTATTCAAAAAAAGCAGGGGAGTTCTCCTGGAGTCTTGACTAACATCACTAAAACAGGTCATCTGGTCATTTATCTCATTAGTATTTGTGGAAACTTACTGTGTGCAAATTGGCTGCTGCATGTGCCTACATTACAACAGCAATTATACTTCAAAATGTACTTTATTGACTGTGTTGCACTTCAGGAGTCCAGAGATCTTGAAAGGCGCTATATAAATGCAAATTCTTTCTTACTTTCTTTACTCATCCATAAGGGGCCCCTACATATTGGCTGCTGTCCACTTTTGTGTGCATCCCATTTCAGGCAAACAGAAGCTCTGAGTAAAGTAGAATGAGTTTTTGTGCATTTCAGATATGTGATTGACCCAAATAAGAACCTAGTCTTAAAATGCAGCTTTCTGAATAGTATATAAAAACAGCAAAATCTACAGACATCTTAACGAGGAAAACCTCTCGAGAGAGTGGTTAGACATTGATCAAAGGACAAAATTTTGAATTAAATAATTAGTTAAGAACCAGTTCGTTTTTGATTGTGTTACGGGTGAATTACAATATTGGCAAGTGAACTGAAGCAGGAATAGTGAGCTGGCTTTCTGCAGCCAGTCACCTCCACTCTGACAGTCATGTGAATGAATTGTTTTAAAAAGAATGTTGTGAGGTCTCAGAGCAACAGAATTAACAATGTTTTTGATTTGCTCTTTATCCTATGTATCAATGTGTAGTTGTAGGAAACAGTATTTCATTAAATTAACTTTCTTGAAAACACTTCAACTATAATTCTCCACACTGTAAAGTTCAGTAAGTTTTTAAAAACTAGACCTGTTTTGTCATTTCAGAGAAATACGTAAAAAAATGATTGCTGCTTCTGAAAATGACATACTGTCATGATAATAAATACATTTTCTGCATCAATTCTCCCTGTTGTATTGTCCCAGCATGAAAAGAGTCACAATTTTTGAAAACCGTTGGTACATGCTATATTGACTCATATTTTTAAAATAAATAAAAATCAATTTGAGCTGGAGCTGTATCCTATATACAAATTGATTTTGGGGGGGTTGAGATGCAGCTTATATGTGATTCAAAATAGGGTATTTTAAATGAAAGTACAAAGCTGTGGGCCATTTTGCTTTACAGGGATACAGCATGGAAATGTCAATGTGGCTTCCCAAGAAACTATACTTACTAAAGAAGGTTGAATCTCTGAGACAAGCTGCTAGCTCATTACCCCGTGACATCCTTGAAAAAGTAGAGGGAATTAAAGACAAATGGCATCTGTTAGAGGTACGTGCTTTTTAATGATTAGGATATATTTTAATTTTCAGTTTATGCTTTGCAGATGTTGACACATATTAATTAAATATTCACAGCCTTGCTTTTCTGAGCAAACAGCCATGTTATCTTTGTAGTGAAAATAGCACATTTTGTCCTTTGTAAAAATATTTTTGAAATATTGAAGATTTTTAATTTTTCATACTCAGCAGGGGGAAAAGAGTAATCATAGTGTTCATAATTTATATATTAACATTGCTTATCACATAAATATGTAGTAATGATAGGTCTGCAGAGTTCTAAAGCTGGCAATAATTATAACTTGGGTAATTTGTCTTCCCTAATTAGGAATGATATTTACCACTGTGCTGATGAATGTAACCATGGTAGTTATCCAGATTCCCCATTTGTACAGAATTTACTGGAATAAAAGCTAAAATTAGAAAATATTTACTTACATAATTTAAAAATGAGAAAGTAAAACAGCATTACTATTCTCGCTTTGCATCAGGTATGAACGCATTTCACAAGCAATACATTATAAAGCCTTTATTTATATAGTTCAAACTTTCATCAGGGATTGCTTGCAGATTAATATGAAGTGTAACATACTAGAGATTAAGATAATAGGTACAGCCTCAAGAAATTTTTATATCCTTCTGATCACGTTAAAAAGTAAGTCAAGTCAAATAATGTAATGGTCTAAAATCAAGCTGTCAAGTGGTTTCCATCCTAATTGTTCCTCCAGATAGTGGTGTAATGTTGTATGTTGTATACCTCTCCTATGGCTTAGGTACTATCTGTTCAGCAATAATAAAATGCACATTTTTACTGGTCTTCCAAGTAGGATGTTGTTGACTGAAGTACTGGCATCTACTTGTGGCATGCTTTCTTTTGACAGATGTTTAGTTTCCTTGATTATTTATAACCAAATATTGTTCATCACCAAACCCAATTTTTTAAATTTACTCCCTGTTATGCTTCTACATAAACATAAGAAATAGGGGCAGGAATGGGCCATTTGACCCCTCGAGCCTGCTCCGCCATTTAATAAGATCATGGCTGATCTAATCTTGGGCTCAGCTCCATTTCCCTGCCGCTCCACGTAACCCTTCACTCCCTTATCATTCAAAATTCTGTCTATCTCCAACTTAAATTTATTTAATGATCCAGCCACCACACCTCTCTGAATTCCATTTACAACCCTCTGAGAAAAGACATTCCTCCTCATCTCAGTTCTAAATGGGCGATCCCTTATTCTTAAACTATGCCCCCGAGTTCTAGATTTGCCCACGAGGGGAAACATCCTCTCTGTATCTACCTTGTCGAGCCCCCTCAGTATCTTATATGTTTCAATAAGATCATCTCTCATTCTTCTAAACTCCAATGAGTAGAGCCTCAACCTGCTCAACCTTTCTTCTTAAATCAACCCCTTCATCTCAGGAATCAGCCTAGTGAACCTTCTCCGAACTGCCTCCAATGCAAGTATATCCTTCCTTAAATAAGGAGACCAAAACTGTACGCAGTACTCTCGGTGTGGCCTCATCAATACCCTGTACAGTTGTATCAGGACTTCCCTATTTTTATACTCCATCGCCCTTGCAATAAAGGCAATTCCATTTGCCTTCCTGATTACTTGCTGTACCTGCAAACTAACTTTTTTATGTTTCATGCACAAGGACTCCCAGGTCCCTCTGTATTGCAACACTTTGCAATTTTTCTCCATTTCAATTGTAATTTGCTTTTCTATTTTTTCTGCCTAAGTGGATAACCTCACATTTTCCCACATTATACTCCATCTGCCAGATTTTTGCCCACTCACTTAGCCTGTCTCTATCCCTTTGCAGATTGTTTTGTGTCCTCCTCATAACTTGCTTTCCCACCCATCTTTGTATCATCAGCAAACTTGGCTACATTACACTCAGTCCCTTCATCCAAGTCATTGATATAGATTGTAAATAGTTGAGGACCCAGCACTGATCCCTGCGGCATCCAGTTTGCCAACCAGAAAATGACCCATTTATCCCGATTCTATGTTTTCTGTTAGTTAGCCAATCCTCTATCCATACTAATATATTACTCCCCAACCCCGTGAACTTTTATCTTGTGCAGTAACCTTTTATGTGGTACCTTATCGAATGCCTTCTGTAAATCCAAATATACCACATCCACTGGTTCCCCCTTATCCACCCTGCTCGTTACATCCTCAAATAACTCCAGCAAATGTGTCAAACATGATTTCCCTTTCATAAAACCATGCTGACTCAGCTTGATTGAATTATGCTTTTCCAAATGTCCTGCTACTGCTTTCTTAATAATGGACTCTAGCATTTTCCCAACGACAGGCTAACTGGTCTATAGTTTCCCGCTTTTTGTCTGTTTTTTTTTAAATAGGGGCATTACATTTGTGGTTTTCCAATCCGCTGCGACTGCCCCAGAATCCATGGAACTTTGGTAGATTACAACCAATTATCTCTGCAGCCACCTCTTTTAAGACCCTAGGATGTAAACCATCAGGTCCAGAGTACTTGTTTGCCTTTAGTCCCATTATTTTATTTTACCGAGTACTACTTCACTAGTGATAGTGATTGTATTAAGTTCCTCCCTACCTATAGCCCTTTGATTATTCACTATTGGGATATTTTCAGTGTCTTCTACCGTGAAGACCGATACAAAGTATTTGTTCAACGTCTCTGCCATTTCCCTGTTCTCCATTATTAATTTCCCAGTCTCATCCTCCAGGGTACCAACATTTACTTTAGCCACTCTTTTCCTTTTTATGTACCTGTAAAAACTCTTACGATCTGTTTTTATATTTCGTGCTAGTTTACTCTCATAATCTATCTTCCCTCTCTTTATCATTTTTTTTAAGTCGTTCTTTGCTGGCTTTTAAAAGTTTCCCAATCCTCTGGCCTCCCACTAGTCTTGGCTACATGGTATGCCTTTGTTTTCAATTTGATGCCCTTCTTTATTTCCTTAGTTAGCCATTGATGGTTATCCCTTTTCTTACAGTCTTTCCTTCTCATTGGGATATATTTATGTTGCAAGTTATGAAATATCTCCTTAAATGTCCGCCACTGCTCATCAATCATCCAACTTTAATCTATTTTCCCAGTCCACTTTAGCCAACTCTGCCCTCATATCTTTGTAGTCTCCTTTATTTAAGCTTAGGACCCTGGTTTGAGAACCAACTTTTTTCACCCTCCAACTGAATTTGAAATTCACCATGTTATGGTCACTCATTCCTCGAGGATTCTTTACTATGAGATCATTTATTAATCCTGTCTCATTACACAGTACCAGATCTAAGATAGCCTGCTCCCTGGTTGGTTCCGCAACATACAGTTCAAGGAAAATATCCTGGATACACTCGATGAACTCTTCCTCAAGCCTGCCCTGGCCAATTTGCTTTGTCCAATCAATATGAAGGTTAAAATCGCCCATGACTATTGCCGTTCCTTTATTACAAGCCTCCATTATTTCTTGATTTATACTCCATCCAACAGTGTAGCTACTGTTAGGGGGCCTATAGACTACACCCACCAGTGACCTTTTCCCCTTATTATTCCTTATCTCCACCCAAACTGATTCAACATCTTGATCCTCTGAGCCAATATCATTTCTCACTAACGCACTGATCCCATCCTTTATTAACAGTGCTACCCCACCTCCTTTTCCTTTCTGTCTGTCCTTCCGAATTGTCAAATACCCCTGAGTATTTAGTTCCCAGTCCTGGTCACCTTGCAACCATGTCTCTGTAATGGCTATCAAATCATACCCATTTGTATCTATTTGTGCCGTCAACTCATCTATTTTGTTACGAATGCTACGTGCATTCAGATAAAGAGCTTTTAAGTGTGTTTTTTTACCCTTTTTTCCTGCTTTGACCCCACTTTCTGATTCACCTTTATGCTTATACACTCTGTCCCTTCCTGGCATGCTCTGGCTTTTATTCCCCACCCTCCAGTGCTACCCTGATCTATTGCCTTCTCCTTGTTCTTTGACTTTTTAAATTTTCTCTCCGATGCCCCCATCTCTCTCTCTGATTTCTCCCTGATCACGCATCTCTCCCTCTGATCTCTTTCCTGTAATGTATGTATACCTGGGTATATCTGCCACCAGGGGGAAGCGATCATCGGAGGTCATTGGGCCACAAACACACTCGTGCAGCCCTTGTATATAAAGAAAGCCTCCATGTTTAATCCTCACTTTGAGAGCAAATAAGGTAGAGTCAGGTCGCACCTGATTGAGTTCACGGTACTAAGCCTATTGAGTTATTGCATACGCAACATTTCTGAACCTCCATCTCTCCCTCCGATCTCTCTCTGAAACTCCATCTCTCCCTCCGATCTCTCTCCGACCCCCCCATCTCTCCCACCCCCCCATCTCTCCCTCCGATCTCTCTTCGACCCCCCCCCCCCATCTCTCCATCTGATCTCTGATCCCCCCCATTTCTGCCCCGATCTCTCTCCAATCTCTCCATCCGATCTCTCTCTGACCCCTCACGATCACCCATGACCCTCCAAACCACGCTATACTCACCCTAACCCTCACGATTTCAAAGCCAAGCAGCACAACAGTTGCCTGCTCCAGGGCTGTGGCTTCCTGGGAACCTGTGTAAAAAAAAAACACGCACACCAGCTCCATGATGTTCCCAACCAGAACTACTTTCCCACCCTTCTGCTACCCGCTTGGAATCCTAACCCAGTAAATCTCAGAGCCTATACTTTAGTCCAGGATTTATATTTTGTGCAAGGCTGTAAGTTTTAGTCCAGACTCTATGGGGGCTGAATTGGGCTGTGTTGTGACAGTTTTTTTAGGTGCTACGTGGCAGCCTAATGCTAGAAAATTGTGTCTCGATGCGCGTGCACACTACTGACAGGGTGTGCAGGACACCATTTTGGTAAAGAGGTTTGTGCATGCGTACCTAATGACCGCTGGCAGCATGCAGAACAGGCAGATTATGGCGTCAATCAGCACTGCCATTTTTGAATTCCATATTCCAGCCAACACCCTGTCCTAACCTCACACAGCTGAACATGATATTAAATTAAATGAAGGACCCCCACCAGCGCTATTTAAATGGATCATGAACTACTTACAGGTTAGTTGTTTAATTATTTCTTCTGGCTGTGGTACAATTGTACGTATTTTTGGAGATTTCCTATTCTTGGATAAAGTTTGAATCGTCTTCAGGAAGTGTTCTGGATGGCGTTGAAGTATTTTTCCGTTCATTTAAAAGCTTGTGCTGAATCAAGTTGCTTCCAGACATGGATAGCCTGGTAGAGTTTCCTCTGGGAATTGAGCATGGCTGGGAGAATGAACACAGGCGACACAAGAGCAGGACATAGAAACATAAAAAATAGATGCAGGAGTAGGCCATTCAGCCCTTCTAGCCTGCACCGCCATTCAATGAGTTCATGGCTGAACATGCAACTTCAGAACCCCATTCCTGCTTTCTCGCCATACCCCTTGATCCCCCTAGTAGAAAGGACTTCATCTAACTCCCTTTTGAATATATTTAGTGAATTGGCCTCAACTACTTTCTGTGGTAGAGAATTCCACAGGTTCACCACTCTCTGGGTGAAGAAGTTTCTCCTCATCTCGGTCCTAAATGGCTTACCCCTTATCCTTAGACTGTGACCCCTGGTTCTGGACTTCCCCAACATTGGGAACATTCTTCCTGCATCCAACCTGTCTAAACCCGTCAGAATTTTAAACGTTTCTATGAGGTCCCCTCTCATTCTTCTGAACTCCAGTGAATACAAGCCCAGTTGATCCAGTCTTTCTTGATAGGTCAGTCCCGCCATCCCGGGAATCAGTCTGGTGAACCTTCGCTGCACTCCCTCAATAGCAAGAATGTCCTTCCTCAAGTTAGGAGACCAAAACTGTACACAATACTCCAGGTGTGGCCTCACCAAGGCCCTGTACAACTGTAGCAACACCTCCCTGCCCCTGTACTCAAATCCCCTCGCTATGAAGGCCAACATGCCATTTGCTTTCTTAACCGCCTGCTGTACCTGCATGCCAACCTTCAATGACTGATGTACCATGACACCCAGGTCTCGTTGTACCTCCCCTTTTCCTAATCTGTCACCATTCAGATAATAGTCTGTCTCTCTGTTTTTACCACCAAAGTGGATAACCTCACATTTATCCACATTATACTTCATCTGCCATGCATTTTCCCACTCACCTAACCTATCCAAGCCACTCTGCAGCCTCATAGCATCCTCCTCGCAGCTCATACTGCCACCCAACTTAGTGTCATCCGCAAATTTGGAGATACTACATTTAATCCCCTCGTCTAAATCATTAATGTACAGTGTAAACAGCTGAGGCCCCAGCACAGAACCCTGCTACTTGAAGATAGAGGAGGAGAAGAAGAGCTGTCAGGAGGAGGCCAAACCCGCCGAGAGTCTTTAGGGAACACTTCTCTTACCTCAAGGACCTTATTTCCTGTGCTGTCACGCTAACCGTGGCTCTTAAACTTTTATGCGTCTGACTCTTTCGAGGTGGCTGCTGGAATTATAAGCAACATCTTGCAGTTTACAGTACACTGCTGCATAAGGGAGGTCACTGAATCTCTATACACAGAGAGACAGCATTATCTCATTCCCTCTTGCCAGAGACAAGCAGGCAGAGCGAGCACGTGGGTTTGCACCAATTGCAGGATATTACATGGTGCAGGGTGCCATTGACTGCAAGTACATTGCTTTGCGTGCGAACTCTGTCATTTTCATGAACCGAAAGGGATTCCACTTGCTCAATGTGCAGCTGGTGTGTGACCACAGGCAGCTCATCATGCAGATGAATGCCCATTATCCTGGCAGTAGTCATGATTCCTTCATTCTGCAGCAGTCCTTGTGCCAGCTTTATTTGACTCGCCATGGCAAGTCAGATGTTTTTTTCTGGGAGACAAGGGTGACCCACTCATAACATGGCTCATGATTCCGGGTCCGGAACCCGTGCACATGTGCACAACAGGCCAACAATGAGAGCCATGCTGCCGCAAGGAACATTACAAAGCACACCATCAACATCCTCAAGCAATGCTTCCGTTGCCTGGACCTCTCTGGAGGAGCCCTGCATTACTCAAGCTGAGCGGGTATCAAGATATTAGTATGGATAGAGGATTGGCTAACCAACAGAAAACAGAGAGTTGGGACAATTCTCTGGTTGGCAACGAGTAACTAATGGGGTGCCACAGGGATCAGTGCTGGGACCCCAACTATTTACAATCTATATTAACGACTTGGAAGAAGGGACTGAGTGTAACGTAGCCAAGTTTGCTGACGATACAAAGATGGGAGGAAAAGCAATGTGTGAGGAGGACACAAAAAATCTGCAAAAGGACATAGACAGGCTAAGTGAGTGGGCAAAAACTTGGCAGATGGAGTATAATGTTGGAAAGTGTGAGGTCATGCACTTTAGCACAAAAAAAATCAAAGAGCAAGTTATTATTTAAATGGAAAAAGATTGCACAGTGTTGCAGTACAGCGGGACCTGGGGGTACTTGTGCATGAAACACAAAAGGATAATATGCAGGAACAGCAAGTGATCAGGAAGGCCAATGGAATCTTGGCCTTTATTGCAAAGGGGATGGAGTATAAAAGCAGGGAAGTCTTGCTACAGCTATACAGGTTATTGGTAAGGCCACACCTGAATACTGCTTGCAGTTTTGTTTTCTATATTTAAGAAAGGATATGCTTGCTTTGGAGGCAGTTCAGCGAAGGTTCACTAGGCTGATTCCAGGGATGAGGGGTTGACTTATGAGGAAAGGTTGAGTAGGTTGGGCCTCTACTCATTGGAATTCAGAAGAATGAGAGGTGATCTTATCGAGACGTATAAGATTATGAGGGGGCTTGACAAGATGGATGCAGAGAGGATGTTTCCACTGATGGGGGAGACTAGAACTGGACGGCATGATCTTAGAATAAGGGGTCGCCCATTTAAAACAGAGCTGAGGAAAAATTTCTTCTCTGTAAGGGTTGTAAATCTGTGGAATTCGCTGCCTCAGAGAGCTGTAGAAGCTGGGACATTAAATAAATTTAAGACAGAAATAGACAGTTTCTTCAACGATAAGGGGAGAAGGGGTTTTGGGGAGCGGGCGGGGAAGTGGAGCTGAGGCCATGATCTTATTGAATGACGGAACAGGTTCGAGGGGCCCTATGGCCTACTCCTGCTCCTATTTCTTATGTTCTTAAAGATGGGAGCAGGAATGCTGACACAAACCTGAGAGAGGTCAGCAGGTTTGTGTTCCATAGAGTCACTGCCACTCTCTCGGGGTGGTGCCTCAACAATTCGACTGATCTGTTGGAGAACAGATTGATGGACAGCTTTTATGCCCTGGAAGCCCTTTTGAACAGTGGTATGCAGTCCAATGGCAGCATTTTAAGCTTGCAAGGGAGCAGTCTGAGCTTCCACTACAGCACTCAGATCTTTGATGGAAGCTATTTGCGCTGCAATGCAAACTTTGACATCGGCCATCAGACACTGCATCATGGTGAGTTCCACAGGTGTGCTGATGGAGCTAAGTAAGACGTGCGTGTTTACGCCATCTGCAGCTTGTGCGTCAGAAGAGATTGTGGTATGAGGAAGAAGTGGAATGTGAGAAAGAGAATTAGCTATGCAGATAACTTCATCAGCGATCCCTCCAGCCCCACCATGGCCATGGCCTCAGTGATGCCCCCTCCCATAATGGCAGCACTGCCTCCTTCACGGGGTTTAAAACATGTGGGCATGCTTGTCCTCCTACAGTTCTTTCCTGCTGTCTCCTGTAATGTGACATCTTCCCCTGCAAGAAAGAAGGAAGTGTGTCATTAAGATCCATCCTCTATCCTTGCCTCTAAAATATGCACCATGCCAGTCTCTGAGCTGTTGGCTGCAAGTGTAAGATCAAGTGCAATAGAATGTGCTGATGTGGCTGTCGTGGTTGAATAGTTGCCAGTGTGTGTGAGCTGTGAGTTGTGGATGTGAGGCTTGCAACAGTGTTATGAGGGTGAGGTAAAGCATATGAATTTTAGGGTTGAGTACTCATTAATAGAGATTGTTGGTAGGTGTGTGATGGGTGTTACACTCATAATAAATGGTCAGACTGAGTACTGTGTATAATGAGCAAGTGTGACCTTGGCTCCTTTATTAAGGTTCCAGAGTGCAGGTACCTCATGGGTGGCCTGTTTATATACTGTGCTCCCAAGAGATGCTGGGATCCCTTGGGACTCCAACAGGTGGGCCCTCTGGTGGTCAAAGAGTTAAATACAGAACATCACTCCCCTGTGAAGTCAACAGTACACTTATTTACAAGGTGAGATGATCTGGGGCTTTGTGTTCCCTTGTCGATCGTCTCAGTACAAATGCTGGTGTGGTTGGGTTGGTCAGTTCTTCACTGGGCTGTTGGGCAGCCGGCCTTGCCGGGCTGCTGAGGATGATGAGTTCGATTTCGTGGTCAACTGTGATGTCAGTTGCCACTTGTATGTGTGTTGGAAGGTCAAAGTTGGTGGTGTCCTCTTCAGGTTGTTCGTAGCTGTTGGTGAACCACAATTTGATTTGGTCCAAGTGTTTTCTGTGCATTCGTCCATTGGTCAGTTTGACTTGAAATACCCTACTTTCCTCTTTGGCTGTGACTGTTCCAGCGAGCCATTTGGGACCATGTCCATGATTGAACACAAACACAGGATCATTGATCTCAATATCGCGTGACAAATTTGCGCGGTCATGATACACACTTTGTTGATGCCGCTTGTCCTCCATGTGATCATGTAGATCACGGTTTTCAAGAGAGAGCCTTGTTTTAAGCAACCTTTTCATGAGCAGCTCAGCTGGGGTAATCCCGGTGAGTGAGTGGGGTCTGGTGCAGTAGCTGAGCAGTACTTGGGACGACCGGGTCTGCAGGGAGCCTTATGACATGCGTTTCAAGCTTTGCTTGATGGTCTGAACTGCCCGTTCTGCCTGGCCATTGGATGCGGGCTTGAACGGGGCAGATGTGATATGTTTGAACCCATTGCGGGTCATGAATTCTTTGAATTCAGCACTGGTGAAGCACGGCCCATTGTCGCTGACTAGGACATCAGGCAAGCCGTGCATGGCAAACATGGCTCGTAGGCTTTCAATAGTGGCCGTGGATGTGCTTACAGACATTATTGTACATTCAATCCATTTTGAGTAAGCGTCCACAAACAACCAAAAACATTTTGCCTAGGAATGGGCCCGCATAGTCTACATGGATCCTCGACCACGGTTTGGATGGCCATGACCACAAACTTAGCGGTGCCTCTCTAGGTGCATTGCGCACACATGACTCTAAATCTGAGTTAATGCCAGGCCACCACACGTGAGATCTGGCTATGCCTTTCATCAGTACGATGCCTGGGTGGATGCTGTTCAGTTCACATATGAATGTGTTTCTGCCCCCTTGGGCAAGACTACGCGATTGCCCCACAAAAGACAGTCCGCCTGCAGGAACAGCTCATCTTTGCGTCTTTGGAACGGTTTAAGCGCTTCCTGCATCTCCACTGGGACACTGGACCAGTTCCCATGGAGGACACAGTTTTTTTACCAAGAACAGTAAAGGATCCTGGCTGGTCCAGGTCCTGATCTGGCGGGCCGTAACGGGGGATTTCTCGTTCTCAAATGCCTCTATGACCATGAACAAGTCCGCTGGCTGTGCCATTTCCACCCCGGTGGTGGGCAATGGTAGCCGACTGAGAGCATCTGTGCAGTTCTCTGTGCCCAGTCTGTGACGGATTGCATAGTTGTATGCAGACAGCCTGAGCGCTCCTCTTTGGATGCGGGCAGAGGCATTGGTATTAATCCCTTTGCTCGCCGAGATTAGCGATATGAGTGGCTTGTGGTCAGTTTCAAGCTTGAACTTGAGGCCAAATAAGTACTGGTGCATTTTTTTTGCCCCATAAATGCACGCCAGAGCCTCTTTTTCAACTATGCTGTCGGCCCTTTCGGCCTTGGACAAATTCCTGGATGCATACGCAACTGGTTGCAAAATTCCCGATTCATTAGTCTGTGGTGACAAACACCCGACCCCATATGACGACGCATCGCAAGCTAACACTAGTCGTTTACATGGGTTATACAGAACAAGCAGTTTGTTAGAACACAATACATTTCTGGCTTTCTTCAAGGCAGCCTCTTGTGAATTCCCCCATACCCAGTCATCTCCCTTGCGCAGTAGCGCATGTAAGGGTTCTAGCAGGGTGCTTAACCCAGGTAGGAAATTACCGAAGTAGTTAAGGAGCCCGAGGAACGACCGCAGCTCCGTCACGTTCTGTGGTTGTGGCGCATTCTTGATGGCCTCTGTCTTGGCGTCGGCAGATCTGATGCCCTTTGCTGTGATTCTCCTTCCTAAGATTTCGACGTCCTGTGCCAGGAAAACACACTTCGAGCATTTCAACCTGAGCCCCACGCGATCCAACCGACTAAGAACCTCCTCCAGATTCTTCAGGTGCTCCAAGGTGTCCCAACCTGTAACCAATATATCATCCTGGAAGACCACTGTGCAAGGAACCGACTTTAGCAGGCTCTCCATGTTCTGCTGGAAGATCGACTGAATCCCGAACGGGCACCGGTTGTAGATAAGCAGACCTTTGTGCTTGTTGATGCAGGTGAGGCCTTTCGAAGACTCCTCCATCTCTTGCGTCATGTAGGCCGAGGTCAGATCCAGTTTGGTGAACGTCTTCCCTCCAGCCAGGGTCACGAATAGGTCATCTGCCTTGAGTAGCGAGTACTGGTCCTGCAGTGAAAAACGGTTAATCGTTACTTTATAGTCCCCACAAATTCTAACCGTACCGTCCTCCTTGAGTACCGGAACAATCAGTTGTTGAAATCCGCGATGATGCATTCACGTTGCAGCCTGTTCAGCTTGATTTCCACTTTTTCACGCATCATGTACTGTACTGCCCGAGCCTTGTGATGGATGGGTCGCGTACCGGGAACAAAATGGATCTGCACTTTCGTTCCCGAATAGCTTCCAATGCCTGGCTCAAATAATGAAGGGAACTTGCTTAGAACCTGGGTACATGCAGTGTCATCGACGGACGAAAGTGCTCAGATGTCATCCCAGTTCCAGCAGATTTTCCCCAGCCAGCTTCTGCCAAACAACGTGGGGCCATCTCCTGACACAATCCACAGCGGGAGTTCATGTACTGTTCCATCATAGGAGACTTTGACTTCAGCACTGCCAATTACAGTGATTAGTTCCTTGGCGTAAATTAGTTTGGTGTGGATGGGGCAGAGCTTGGGCTTGTGCGCCTTCTTCCCCCACAGCCTGTCGAAGGCCATTTTACTCATTATGGACTGACTTGCCCCCGTGTCCAGCTCCATAGACACTGCAATACCTTTCAGTTCAACTTTTAACATTATTGGTGAGCATTTTGTTGTGAACGTGTGTACCCTTTACACCTCTGCCTCCTCAGTACAAGTTTCCAATTCTGTCTGATCCACTGTGACCGATCTTCCTCTGCAACGTGGTGGTTTGCAGGGTTTGCAGCTCGCCTGCACATACTTTGGAAGTGTCCCATTGTTCTGCAGCCATTACATGCATAGTGTTTAAAGCGGCATTGATAGGGCCGATGATCACCCCCGCAGCACCAACAGGGTGTTAACTGCCTCGCATTAACAGATGATGGTGAACTCTGGGTCAATTGAGGTCGGGCCACAGCAACCGCCGTCTACGTTCTACTCTGTACATTTCTGCTCAAAACCGACGTTACTTTATGCACAGTACTGGCCAAAACTTCTTTGTTCTGCGAAATCTGCTTGGTGTTGTCGCTGGTGGACATAAATGCCCGGGCTATCGTTATGGCTTTACTCAGATTCGGAGTTTCTACAGTCAACAGTTTGCGAAGGATTGTCTCATGTCCGATGTCCTGTACAAAAAAGTCTCTGATCATTTGTTCTAGGAATCCCTCAAACTCACAATGTCCTGCAAGGCGCCTCAGTTCGGCGACGTAGCTCGCCCTTCCTGGCCCTCCAATCGTTGACACGTGTAGACCCAATACCACGCCATCAAAACGTTTTCCTTAGGATTTAGGTGCTCCCGGACCAGCGTACACAGTTCTTTGTAGGATTTCTCTGTTGGTTTTGCCGGGGCCAGGAGATTCTTCATGAGGCCATAGGTTGTTGCCCACAGACAGTTAGGAGGATCGCCCTTCATTTGGTTGTGTTCTCGTCCCCTTCCAGCTTGTTGGCCACGAAGTATTGGTCGAGTCTCTCCACGAAGGCCTCCCAATCGTCCCCCTCTGAGAACTTCTCCAGAATGCCGACTGTTGTTTGCATTTTCACGTGGTTGTTCGTTACCTCGTCGCTAATTGTTACACTCATAATAAATGGTCAGACTAAGTACTGTGTGTAATGAGCAAGTGTGACCTTAGCTCCTTTAATAAGGTTCCAGCATGCAGGTACCTCATTGGTGGCCTGCTTATATACTGTGCTCCAAAAGGATGCTGGGATCCCTTGGGACTCCAACAGGTAGGCCCTCTGATGGACAGGTGTGATGCAGGTTACAAGGGGTTAAATACATAACAATGGGGATATAGAGAGTGGAGCAGTGGCTGAGGCAAGTGGTGTAGTTGGAGGGATATGTCATTTGAAGATGCATTCGCTCACCTTGATAACCCGTGCCAGATCGTTAAAATTCTTCCTGCACTGCATCCATGTTCTTGGAGCAACACACCTGGCATTGACATCCGCTGTTAATTATTCCCTCTGCCTCCTGACCATCTGTCTGGAGGGCCTCGTGCTCCTCTGCCAACACAGAACTTCTCTCTTTCTTTCCACCTCTTCAACCAAGACCTCCAATGCATTGCCTAAAAAGCTTGCCGCTTGTTCTCTTGCATATTTAACCATTGTTCAAAATATCACATCCCAGATTCACTTTTGGAAAAAACTACTTCATGCAAACACAATGCATCTCCCCTTTCAGAGGTGCAGGCTGCCTTTAAGTAGCACTAGCCACTCACGATATTGGGTCCCCTGCTGATGCGTGCAGCCAATGCCTGCAGCAATCGTTTAAAAGAGCAGACAGCACCCATTTTATGAATGACCGCTAGTTAATCACGTACTGTGATCTCCATGGCCATTTTCGGGGGTTAGCCAATTTCTCCTGCCGTATATTTTAGTCTAGGCTCTATTCTTTAGTCCAGACTGTATATTTTAGTCTAGACTGTACACGCTAGGCCAGAGTGTAAACTTTAGTCCATACTGGGAATTTTAACCTGGAGGAGCACGTGGGTTTGGGTTCGGGGGTTGAAAATC
Organism: Pristiophorus japonicus; assembly: GCF_044704955.1. NCBI lineage: Eukaryota > Metazoa > Chordata > Chondrichthyes > Pristiophoridae > Pristiophorus > Pristiophorus japonicus. The sequence continues at coordinate 211,498,087 of NC_091980.1, forward strand.
AGGAAAAATCAGGTTACTCCAAAAGCCGGCTCCAACCCATTGACTTCCTTGTTTAACTCGAATGCATTAGGTTGCTTGCACGCAGCCCCTCATATGCTAATTTCTCAATTGTAGCGATATTTCAACTGACTTTCAAATTTAACAGCACATCCACGGGTTTCCCGGGCTTCTTGAAACTCACCAGTGAAGAACGCAACAGCAACTGAGGGGGCAATAAATACTCATTACTCATTACTTACAGCTGCTTTCTTACCTGCGAGTGGGAAAGCGTTTGTGCACAGTACTTTTGCTGAAAGATATTTTTCTACACTTTGGAGGGTTTCTGAATCACATCAGCATGGGTGGTGCTTTGCTGCCTTCGATTGGACCTTGGACGAGCAGCAATATGACCAGTGCCAGCCTCAGCAACAGCAGCACCAGCAGTCTGCTCTTGAAAGACCTGTAGCTGGGCTGCAGAGAGGGTGAAGCAGAAAGGGCAGGTGGGGTGCAGTGTGCAGGGGTCACTACCCATAACACGCGGTGTACAGGTAGTGGCTGAGTTTTCTTGAAATGTCCCAACAGTAGTGTTTCGGGAGTCACCACTGCCCTCAACTTTTTTTTACCTCTGGATCCTTCCAGGGCACTGCCCAAACATATCCAGCGTCTCCCAGTCGTCAGTCCACAAATGCATAAAATAGATGGGTTGTTTGTTATGTGAACTTTACCTGTGATGACGTTAGTCAGAACGAGGTGGAGCTCGGGTTTGCATCACTGGCTGCCTTCCTACAGGTGCAGGGAGTCATTGACTGCACACACATGGCAATCTATGTATCCCCAGGTCAACCAGGAGTATTTTGAACCACAAGAGCTTCCAATTCATCAATGTGCAGCTGGTGTGCAACCACAATAAGATTTGCAGATGTGCGCAAGACTCCTGGGGAGCTGCCATGATGCTTTTATCCTGTGGCCCTTAAAGAGTGACTGCTAGGGACAAAGGATACGCATTTCAAACTTAGCTGATGACACCCATCAGAAACCAGACCGATGAAGCCAAAAAGCACTACAATGAATACCATATGACCACCAGATGTGTGATCGAGCAAGCCTACTGAAGATGTGTTTAAGGTGGGCCAGATGGGAAAGTGGTGCAAAGGAATAAAATTTATGTGATTGAACTAACCAACAGAAACTTCATAACGTCACATTTTCTCAGACACCCATATGCATACCCTTGTGCAACTACAAAGATTTCCTCTTCCTTTTCCTTCCACTCCTACATGGTGCAACCCCTGTGGCTTGAGCAGAGGTAGAGCCAGGCTGCTCAGATTCCTGCTTTGACTGCTGAGCTGCCCTTGGCTGACAACCTCTGTGTTTTGGAGCCAGTGAGGGCCCCACCAAAGACTGCTCCACCTGCACTGTGCCGGGGCAGACTCGGCCATCGGGACACTTGGCAGTTTGTCGGGTACTGGCGGGGGGTGGGGGGCTGGGGGAGTGGGTGGGGGGCGGTGGGGAGTGTGCAACGAGTGAGAAGTGAAATCGCTTTGAGTGGAGTCCCCATTGCCATGATGCTTTTGTCCTGTGGCAGTCCCTTTTGCCATCATCCCTCTCATGGCCCAGCTGTATTTTACTGTTGCCACTCTGCTGGAGAGCACTTTGATGCAGATCAGTGCAGCAGTGTAAGGCCAAGGCTAAGGTATCTGTTATCCTATTTAAGGTGGCTGACATATTGGAATCGAAAGTCCGCACGGCCGTGGTCAAGGCGTGCACGGACTTATTTGATTGCCACGTTTAATGTTCCATGGAGCTGGCCATTCTATTCATGGACTCATGCTTTAGCAGACTCTCCATTCTCTCTGCAATCATAGTTAGTGTGCTTGGAAGGCCTGTCAGTGCATCACGCCTTATCTGCTACTCAATGATTCGCCTTCACATCGACGGACCCCGGGATATAGCATTTGTGTCCAGCTAAGCAGAACTTGGAGAGGGCTGCACCCTCCGACGCGGACTCTCCACTGTTGTTCCTGCCACCAGCATCTGCTCACTTTTGAAGTGTAAGTCACCAGGTCAACTAACTGTCCAACTGGTCTCACCAAAGTGCGAGAATCTGATCCGGTGCATGGTACGCAAGAATCATGTAGTGTGCACCCTCAGAAGGAATCAGCTCCTCTGAGGAATCATCGTCCGTGACTTCCACCGACTGCTGCTGCACATGTGAAGGCTGTGTCGGAGATAAAAGACATGAATTCGTATTGGCAGGGTTAGAATGTTGCAACTTATCATGATGAAGATGATAATTTTTCACTCGCTGTTGAAATCAAGTCAGCACGGCTGAGTGTTGTATGACATGTGGGTCGCTGATGTTTAATTGTGTCACCAGGTAGCTGGGAAATCCCCATCTCCGACAGCCAAGGACACCAAAACGCCATTGATCTCGAGCGTCACCTCCTCTTCATTTGTGAGCTGGGAAATCTGTCAAGGGCCACCTCTAGTTCTCTCCCTCTCCCTAGTGTTCTGTGCTCTTTTCTGCAACGGGAGAAAGAACTGACTTGTGACTGTAATGGCATGTGTTCATGGATACAGTGCATTTGTTGAGGGTGACGATGAGGGAGAGGCATGAAATTGCAAAAGGATGAATGTGAGTGGGAATGGTGGATGGATAGATGGGGATTTGAGGAACTGCATAGAAAGACAATAATGGGTGTGCGTGCAAGGTAACTGGGTGTGAGGAGTGATATGATGGGAGTAGGCTTGACAAGGCAGAGTGAGGAGGTGGAGTGATGCGCACAGCAGGATGTAGGTGAATGTGCAACTGTACTCCCCTTTCCTGATCTGGTTTGGTCATTAAAGTGCTTTCTGCACTGAACCAGAAGCGTGGTTCCTGTTGCTGACCTCCTGGGCCACCTCCAGCAATGCCTTTTTGGCGTCAGCAGCAGGTTTCTTCCTCCCATTGCTGGGGAAGAGTGTCTCTCCAGCTCCTCACTTACCACAGCAGCACACCAAGCGAGGTTTCATTGAACCGTGGCACAGCCTTTGCCCGTCTGTAGTCCATTTACACAGTTCCGCTTCTCTTCCTGCCAACTCCAACGTCTACAAATTCCATCTTTTGGCCCTTTCAATACTGGAGTTGAGATCGCATCAGGCGGGTCCTCATAACACCCCCTGCCGCGCATTTGATGCCAAATTCGGAAGTAAAGCTATAACGAGCTGGCGGACACACTGAACTTCGCTCCGGATTTCTCATGCGGAACCGGACCCTCCACTTCACAGGAACCACCAAAAAGACTGTTAGGAACATATGAACAGGAGTAGGCCATTAAGCCCTTCGACTCTGTTGCACCATTCAATGAAATCATGGCTGATCTGTATCCTAACTCCATCTGCCCGCATTAGCTCAATATCCCTTAATACCCTTGCCTGGCAAAAATCTATCAATCTCAGAGTTTAAATTATTAATTGAGCTATTGCTTTTTGTGGGAGAGAGTTCCACACTTCTACCACCCTTCGTGTGAAGAAGTGTTTCCTAACTTCTCTCCTGAATGGCCTGGCTCTGATTTTAGGGCTATGCCTCCTTGTCATAGATTCCACAGCCAGCAGAAACATTTTCTCTCTATCTACCCTATTCAATTCCTTTCAAAATCCTAAAAACTGCAATCAAATCACCCTTATCCATCTATATTCAGGCATCTCCAAGATGCACTGCAGTAACTCGCCAAGGCTTCTTCGGTAGCACCTACCAAAACCGTGACCTCTATCACCTAGAAGGACAAAGCCAGCAAGTGCATGGGAGCACCATCACTTTCAAGTTCCCTCCAAGTCACACAACATTCTGACTTGGAAGCAGAATGCTGTTCCTTCATCGTCACTGGCTCAAAATCCTGGAACTCCCTCCCCAACAGCACTATGGGAGTACCTTCACCACACGCACTGCAGCAGTTCAAGAAGGAGTCTTACCACCACCTTCTCAAGGGATGGACAATAAATGCTGGCCTTGCCAGCAATGCCCACATCCCATGAACGAATAAAAAAAAGGATACAATTCTAGTTTATGTAATATCTCTTCATAATCTAACCCTTGGAGACCTGATACCATTCTGGTGAATCTGCTCTGCACTGCACTCCTTCCAAGGTCAATATATCCTTTCTAAGGTGCGGTGTCCAAAACTGTACACGGTACTCCGGATGTGGTCTAACCAGGGCTTTGTATAGTTGCGGCAAAACTCCCCCACCACCGCCCCCCTGGCCACCGCCTTTCAAATTCTTGCCCTATAGTTACAAAAGGGGGAAACAAAAACCAGAGCGTGACAGAAAGAGACAGAATCTATAAATATAAGAATGTATCAGGAACTGGGGCCATAGCAGGAGAAAATGGTCAAAAAACACATTTAAAAGTTCTTTATCTGAATGCACGCAGCATTCGTAACAAATTAGATGAGCTGTCGGCACAAATAGTTACAAATGGGTATGATCTGGTAGCCATAACAGAGCCGTGGTTGCAAGTTGACCAAGACTGGAAACTAAACATTCAGGGGTATTTGACAATTCGAAAGGACAGACAGAAAGGAAAAGGAGGTGGGGTAGCTCTGTTGATAAAGGATGGAATCACTGCAATAGTGAGAAAAGATATTGGCTCAAATGATCCGGATGTTGAAAAAGTTTGGGTGGAGATAAGGAATAATAAGGGGAAAAAGTCACTCGTGGGCGTAGTCTGTAGGCTCCCTAACAAGAGCAACTCTGTTGCTCGGAGTATAAACCAAGAAATAGTGGGGCCTTGTAAAAAGGGAACAGCAATAACCATGGGTGATTTTAACTTCCATATTGATTGGACAAATCAAATTGGTTAGGGTAGCCTTGAGGAAGAGTTCATAGAGTGCATAAGGGACGGGTTCCTTGAGCAATATGTAACGGAACCAACCAGGAGACAGGCTATCTTAGATCTGGTCCTGTGTAATGAGACAGGATTAATAAACAATCTCCTAGTAAAGGATCCCCTCAGAATGAGTGATCATAGCATGGTTGAATTTCAAATTCAAATGCAGGGTGAGAAAGTTGGATCTCAAACCAGCGTACTAAGCTTAAATAAAGGACATTACAACGGTATGAGGACAGCATTGGCTAAAGTGGACTGGGAAAATAGATTAAAGTTGATGAACAGTGCAGTACATTTAAGGAGATATTTCATAACTCTCAAGAAAAATACATTCCAGTGAGGAGGAAAGGGTGTAAGAGAAAAGATAGCCATCCGTGGCTAACTAAAGAAATAAAGGATGGTATCCAATTAAAAACAAGGGCATACAAAGTGGCCAAAACTAGTGGGAGGACAGAAGTTTGGGAAGCTTTTAAAAGCCAGCAAAGAATGACTAAAAAAAATGATTAAGAAAGGGAAGATTGGCTATGAAAGTAAACTAGCACGAAATATAAAAACAGATAGCAAGAGTTTCTACAGGTATATAAAAAGGAAAAGAGTGACTAAAGTAAATGTTGGTCCCTTAGAGGACGAGACCAGGGAATTAGTGATGGGGAACATGGAGATGGCAGAAACTCTGAACAAATATTTTGTATCAGTCTTTGCGGAAGAGGACACTAAAGATATCCCAACAGTGGATAGTCAAGGGGCTATGTGGGGGGAGGGGAGGAACTTAACACAATCACAATCGCTAAGGAGGTGGTACTCAGTAAGATAATGGGACTAAAGGCAGATAAATCGCCTGGACCTGATGGCTTGCATCCTAAGTGTTGTGTCTCAAATAAAGCAATGTGACTGAGTACTGTAGACTTGAGTAAATGTGACCTTAGTCTTTTTATTCTGACTCCAGAGTGCCGGCACAGCATGGGAGGCCTGCTTATATGCAGTGCTCCCGAGGGATGCTGGGATCCCTTGGGACTCCAACAGATGCACCCTCTGGTGGCAGTAGAATGCTGGTTACAAGGTGTTGCATACATAACATCACTCCCGCCAAAGTCAATAGTACACTCATAGGATGAGACGATCTGGGGCTTTCCGCTCCTTAGTCGATCATCTCTGTACAAACACAGGTGCAGATGAGTTGGTTGGGCTTTCGCTGGGCTGCTGCACAGCTGTCCTACTGGGCTGCTGGGGATGATGAGTTCAGCTTCATGGTCAACCGTGATGTCGGTTGCCACTTGTGTGTGTATCAGAGGGTCGAAGTTGGTGGTGTCCTCTTCAGGTTGCTCGTGGCAGTCTGTGAATCGCAGTTTGGTTTGGTCCAAATGCTTTCTGCAAGTTAGTCCATTTGCAAGTTTGACCTCAAACACTCTACTCCCTTCTTTGGCTATGACAGTGCCAGTGAGCCATTTGGGACCATGTCCATAGTTGAGTACAAATACAAGGTCATTGACTTCAATATCACGTGATAAATTTGCGCGATTATGGTACATGCTTTGTTGATGCTGCCTGCCTTCGACATGATCATGGCGATCAGGGTGGACTAGAGAGAGCTGAGTGCCCTTTTCATGAGCAGCTCGGCAGGGGGAACCCCGGTGAGCGAGTGGGGTCTTGTGCGGTAGCTGAATAGGACTCGGGACAGATGAGTCTGCAAGGAGCCTTCCGACACGTGTTTCAAGCTTTGCTTGATGGTTTGGACTGCCTGTTCTGCTTGGCCGTTAGATGCGGGCTTGAACGGGGCAGATGTGATGTGCTTGATCCCATTGCGGGTCATGAATTCCTTGAATTCAGCGCTGGTGAAGCACGGCCCATTGTCGCTGACAAGGACATCAGGCAGGCCATGCATGGCAAACATGGCCCGTAGGCTTTCGATGGTGGCAGTAGATGTGCTTATAGACATTATTACACAGTTAATCCATTTTGAATAAGCATCCACAACAACCAAAAACATTTTGCCTAGAAACGGGCCAACGAAGTCAACGTGGATCCTAGACCACGGTTTGGAGGGCCATGACCACAAACTTAGCGGTGCCTCCCTGGGTGCATTGCTCAGTTGAGGGCAAGTGTTGCATTGGCGCACGCAAGACTCCAAATCTGAGTCGATGCCATGCTACCACACATGGGATCTGGCTATAGCTTTCATCATTACTATGCCTGGGTGGGTACTGTGTAGATCACATATGAACGTTTCCCTGCCTTTCTTAAGCAAAACCACGCGATTACCCCACAAAAGACAGTCCACCTGTACGGACATTTCATCTTTGCGCTGCTGGAACGGCTTGATCTCTTCATGCTGGGATGCTGGACTAGCTCCTGTGGAGTCACATTTTTTTTATAAGGAAAGTAAAGGACCCTGGCTGGTCCAGGTCCTGATCTGACGGGCTGTAACGGGTGGCTTTTGTTTTCAAATGCATCCATCACCAAGAGCAAGTCTGCAGGCTGTGCCATTTCCACCCGGTGGTGGGCAATAGTAGCCTACTGAGAGCAACAGCACAGTTCTCTGTGCCTGGCCTGTGGCGAATTACATAGTTATATGCAGACAGCGTGAGCACCCATCTTTGAATGCGAGCAGAGCCATTGGTATTAATACCTTTGCTCTCTGAGAATAGCGATATGAGCAGCTTATGGTCAGTTTCTAACTCTAACTTAAGCCAAACAGATATTGGTGCATTTTTTTCACCCGGTAAACGCATGCCACAGCTTCTTTTTCAATCATGCTGTAGGCCCTTTCGGCCTTGGACAAACTCCTGGAAGCATAGGCGACCGGTTGCAATGTTCCCGATTCGTTTGTTTGTTGTAACACACACCCGACCCCGTACGAAGACGCATCATAAGCTAGCACTAAACGTTTACGTGGGTCATACAGAACAAGCAGTTTGTTGGGACATAACAGATTTCGTGCTTTCTCAAAAGCAGTCTCTTGTAATTTCTCCCCTACCCAGTCAACTCCCTTGCGTAGCAACACATGTAGAAGTTCGAGCAAGGTGCTTAACCCGGGTAGGAAATTACCAAAATAATTGAGGAGTCCCAGGAATGACCGCAGCTCCGTCACGTTCTGTGGTCTCGGCGCGTTATTGATGGCCTCCGTCTTGGCGTCGGTGGGTCTGCTGCCGTCTGCCGCGATTCTTCTCCCTAAGAACTCGACCTGTGGCGCCAGGAAAACACACTTCGAGCGTTTCAACTTGAGTCCCACATGATCTAACCTCTTCCAGGTTCTGCAAGTGTTCGATGGTGTCCCGACCTGTGATCAATATGTCATCCTGGAAAACCACGGTGCGCAGAACCGGCTTTAGCAGACTCTCCATGTTCCTTTGAAAAATAGCCGCGGCCGATCGAATCCCAAACGGGCATCTATTGTAGATGAACAGACCTTTGTGCGTGTTGATGCAGGTGAGGCCTTTCAAAGATTCCATCAGCTCCTGCGTCATGTAGGCCGAGATCAGGTCCAACTTGGTGAACGTCTTCCCTCCTGCCAGCATCACAAATAGGTCGTCTGCCTTGGGTAGCGGGCACTGGTCCTGCAGCGAAAAATGGTTAATCATTACTTTATAGTCCCTTCAAATTCTGACCGTGCCAGCGCCCTTGAGAACCGGAACAATCGGACTGGCCCACTCGTTGAACTCAACCACCGCGATGATGCCCTCTTGTTGCAGCCTGTCCAGCTCGATCTCCACTTTCTCTCGCATCGTGTATGGCACCACACGTGCCTTGTGGTGGATGGGTCGTGTACCGGGAACCAAGTGGATCTGTATCTTCGCCCCAGAGAAATTTCTGATGCCTGGCTCTCACAACATCGGGAACTTGCTCAAAACCTGGGCACATGAGGCATCGTCGACGGACGAAAGTGCTCAGATAGCGTCCTAGTTGCAGCGGCTTTTTCCCAGCCAGCTTCTGCCGAACAGTGTGGGCCATCTCCTGGTATAGTCCATAGTGGTAGTTCGTGCACCGCTCCATCATAGGAGACTTTTACTGCTGCACTGCCAATTACAGGGAACTTTGGTGTAAGTCCTCAGCTTGGTATGAATAGGGCTCAGCTTGGGCCTTTGTGCCTTGTTGCACCACAGCCTCTCGAAGGCCTTTTTGCTCATGATAGACTGACTTGCGCCCTGTCCAATTCCATGAATACTGGAATTTCATTCAGTGCAACTTTTAACATGATCGGTGGACATTTCGTGGTGACGGTGTGTACCCCATACACTTCTGCCTCCTCGGTTCGAGTCTCTAATTCAGTTTGATCCACAATAGATCGGTCTTCCTCTGCAACGTGGTAGTTTGTAGGGTTTGTAGCTCGTCTGCACATTCACTGGAGGTGTCCCATTGTTCCACAGCCTTTGCACGCATAGTGTTTGAAGCGGCATTGATGGACCCGATGATCACCTCCGCAGTGCCAACATGGTGTTAATTGCCTCGCATTCACACTTGATGGTGGACTCTGAGTCATCTAACATCATGCAGCTCCAGGCGTGTATGTTCTGCCATATGCATTCCTGCCTGAAAACGACGTTACTTTATGTACAGTACTTGTCGATGCAGCTTTATGCTGCAAAATTTGTTTGGTGTTATCGTTGGTGGACATAAATGCCTGGGCTATCATTATGGCTTTGCTCACGTTCGGTGTTTCAACAGTCAATAGTTTGCGAAGGATAACCTCATGGTCAATGCAATGCACAAAAAAAGTCTCTTAGCATTTGCTCCAGGAATCCACCGAATTCGCAATGTCCTGCAAGGCACCTTAGTTCGGCGATGTAGCTCGCCATTTCCTGGCCTTCAGACCATTGACATGTATAAAATCGATACCTTGCCACCAGAACGCTCTCCTTCAGATTTAGGTGCTCTTGGACCAGCATACACAGTTCTTCATATGAATTGGTTGTTGATTTCACCGGAGCAAGAAGATTCTTCATGAGGCCATAGGTTGTTGCCCCGCAGATGGTGAGGAGGATCGCTCTTCATTTGGGAGTGTTCTCATTCCCTTCCAGCTCGTTGGCCACGAAGTATTGGTCGAGTCACTCCATGAAGGCTTCCCAATCATCATCACCTGAGTATTTCTCCAGGATGCCAACAGTTCTCTGCATTTTCACATGATGGTTTGTTATCTATTACTCGTTGCCAGTTGTTATGTCTCAAATAAAACAATGTGACTGAATACTGTAGACTTGAGTAAGTGTGATCTTAGTCTCTTTATTCTGACTTCAGAGTCCCGGCACAGCATAGGAGGCCTGCTTATATGCAGTGCTCCCAAGGGATGCTGGGATCCCTTGGTACTCCAACAAATGTGCCCTCTGGTGGCGGTAGAATGCTGGTTACAAGGTGTTGCATACATAACACTAGGGTCTTAAGAGAAGTATCGGCAAAGATTGTGGATGCATTTGGTTGTAATTTACCAAAATCCCTGGATTCTGGGGAGATCCCAGCAGATTAGAAAACTGCAAATGTAATGCCCCTATTTAAAAAAGGAGGCAGACAAAAAGCAGAAAACAATAGACCAGTTAGCCTGACATCTATGGTTGGAAAAATGTTGGTCCATTATTAAAGAAGCAGTAGCAGGACATTTGGAAAAGTTAATTCAGTCAGGCAGAGTTAGCATGGATTTATGAAGGGGAAGTAATGTTTGACAAATTTGCTGGAATTCTTTGAGGATGTAATGAACAGAGTGGATAAAGGGAAACCAGTGGATGTGATGTATTTGGACTTCCAGAAGGCATTTGACAAGGTGCCACATAAAAGGTTACTGCACAAGCTAAAAGTTCACGGGATTGGGAGTAATATATTAGCATGGATAGAGAATTGGCTAACTAACAGAAAACAGAGAGTCGGGATAAATGGTTCATTCTTGGGTTGCCAATCAGTAACTAGTGGGGTGCCGCAGGGGTCAGTGTTGGGACCCCAACTATTTACAATCTATATTAACGACTTGGAAGAAGGGACCGAGTGTAATGTAGCCAAGTTTGCTGACGATACAAAGATGGGAGGAAAAGCAATGTGTGAGGAGAACACAAAAAACCTGCAAAAGGACATAGACAGGCTAAGTGAGTGGGCAAAAATTTGGCAGATGGAGTATAATGTTGGAAAGTGTGAGGTTATGCACTTTGGCAGAAAAAATCGAAGAGCAAGTTATTATTTAAATGGAGAACGATTGCAAAGTGCTACAGTACAGCGGGACCTGGGGGCCCTGGTGCATGAAACATAAAGGGCTAGATTTCACACTTTTGTGCTTATCGCCCAAAAATGAGCAATATTTTCGGCGTGGGAGGTTACAATGGGTTTTCAGATCACCGGTTTTTTGTCCATTCTGAAAGCATCTAGTCTCCATCTTTGAAATTGGGCGTTACCGCGAGTGATATGAAATGGGTGGTAGCGTTAAATCGCGCTGATCTTCTGCCGTAAAGTGTCGCCGTCCTTAGCAATGGCATGACAACGCTTGATTCCCGCGATTCAGGAGGTCAAGGGACTTCATGACATGCGCAGAAGAGGAGACAGAGAGAGAGGAAGCTGAGAGGGACTGAAGCGTGTGTGGGTGTGGTGTGACTACTTTGGGAGGAAGGAGGGAGAGTTTAGAGCTTTAGAACAAATAGGGAAACAAAAATTAGCTGTTACCAGTCACATATTTGCCCGAATTTGGCCTATAATGGAGGGAGAGGAGGAGGCATCACAGCACGCTGTGGAGACTGATGCTGACAAGAGCAGTAAGGTGGGAGAGGAGCACATTGGAGGGCACAAAAGAGCAAGGAGGTTCTCGGACGAGGCAAGTGCCTCCATCCTGCAGGAGGTCGAGTTACGCTGGGGTGGTTTAATACAGGGAAGGCGTGGGAAGCCCACCCCAAAGGCCTACCAGAAGATATGGACCGAAATAGCAGAGGTGGTCTCGTCCGCGACCAACGAGGTGCGTGAGGGTAACCAATGTCGCAAACGATGGAACAACCTTGTGGGATCCGCAAGAGTAAGTATTACATTTATTTACATGTACTTATGTATTTATATAATTTGATTTGTAACAGTCATGAGTGACTATCAGTAGATGTGAGGTCTTTCACTTTTACCGGGAATGTTTTACTCAAAGCCTGCGGTCACGGTGCACGTCTTTAGGTAAAGCATGATAATTATCATAATAATCATGATTACATCTTCAGTTATGTGTTGTATCAGTCTCTGTGACAGTACCTAGCAATGATAACACACAATGATCTCATGCCATGTCACCTTTAGAAGAAGCTATCGGCGATGAGGTCCGTGCAGAGGTGAATGGGTGGGGGGCCCACCAGTCCCCAGCGACATCACTGAGATAGAGGAGCGGGTGCTCGCACTCGTGGGGAAGCACACTCGGACAGCCACGGAAGCATCTGCAGATCCTGAAGTGATGCCACGTGAGTAAAGTTTACACCATTGCGTGATGTAAAGTCAATAATTGCCACACCCACTCATATCCGAACAATCATATATGATCGATGATTTCTAAAATTGTCCGAGAAATATTGCTGGTCGAATGTAAAATGTGTGCCTGTGATGATTTTGATAGCGGTGGTGCTTTTGTCGTGCGTATGCTGTGTGTAGCGCTGGACTCACCTTGTGACCCGAGCAACCGCTTCTCCTCAAATAAGCTCATTTGTGTTTTGCAGCTCAGCTAGCAGTGCGGCCCCAGGCAAGACCACAGAGGCCAGAAGGTGGGGGCGCGGGGCTGGACTCGCCGGACAATCCGACATCTGCTGAGGAGCTCTGATTCTCGCCCGTCAATCCGCTGGGTCTGTTCTCTGCGGATGAGAGCGCGGACTTCGCGAAATCTGTATTGCCACGCTCCAGAAGCCATTCCACCCCAAGGTCATCTAGTAGTCCTCCGGCCATTCCCGCCTCCACTCTGGAGGTACCAGACCCAAGCACTTCGCCACAGGGCACCCCATTTGTCCCCAGGATGGCGCCGACCCCACGGAAGACTCGTGGACGCGGCAGGTCTGTTCCACGAGTGCCACATGAGAGTGGAGAGATGGTACAGGTGTCCAGGAGGACTGTCGACATTGGTGACCAGCTCATCAAAGCATTGGGGGGCATATCCCGACAGCTGGCCACCATGACTGAGTACATTCCGCGGAGGCCGGAGGCACTGGATGTGATAGCCAGGAACACTGCTGGCACAAGCCTCCCAGTGGTTCCAGAGCGCAGCACTCCACCCCTAGGTTCCACACCACCACTGCAAATGACAGATGAGAGCAAGGACCAAGATCCTGCTTCTGCATCAGAGAATGTTTTCCCCTCACCACCCCTGCTCCTTTACCCATGCAACGGCCGCCTCTGCCTTCATCCCCCCCCCCGAAGAGGCACCGCATGAGGAGCTCCTTGGCCAGGCACCGTGGAGCGAGGAGGGGAATGGGTAGAGGTGGGGAGAAGAAGGGGAGGGGGGAAGGAAAGTGAGGTGCAGGTCCACAGGTGATGGCTGTGTTATATCTCCAGGTGGGTGTATGCAATTTGTTGTAATGTATGGGGGGAGGGGACCACCCTCCTGCTTTGCCTTTGTATTCTGTGTTGCTGGACATGTTGAACTTTTGATTGATGTCAATGGTGGAAAAAGTGGGGTGTGGGCGGGGGTTGGGTGTTTTTGCCTGTGATACTTATGATTTCAGACCAATGTTGGTATAATTTTTTTTTTATTGAATATAACCTTGTTGCGCATTGTCTCAGATAATTGGAGCGTTACACACTGGTGATTCCTTAACATGAAAGGGTTAAATAAAACTTAACTTCAATTAGTGGAAACTTTAACTGGCACCAAGGTGATGGGCACCATTGATATCTGAGCTGCATACACACAGCTCTTTCCTGTGGTCTGGAGGGAGTCGTGGGCATGGTTGCATAGCCAGCCTGATTGTGTGGCCCTAGGTCAGCGTCCAGCTACTTGTCGTCCTCTTTCTCTCTCTCCTGAGGTGGAACATCAGTCCCTTCTGGCAATTCTTGGCCCCTCCTGATAGCCAGGTTGTGCAGCATGGAGCACACAACCACAGATTTACCTACTTGCTCAAGGTTGTATAG